>NW_006399798.1:11971938-11988263 GCF_000299155.1 Elephantulus edwardii | reverse complement strand
ACGCTGCCAATTAGTCCAGTGGTGAGAATCTTTGTCTTCTTGACATTGAGCCTCATTCCATACTGAAGGCTGCAGTCCTTGACCCTTTGCAGCAAGTGCATGAGGTATTCTGATAAAAGATGATTTTTTATAATATCATTTGCATAGTTTACATACAGGTCTGTTTCCCCACTTCGTAGACTACAAAGATTTTGAAAGAATTATACACGCCTTTAGAGTGGTATAGGGAAATTAGCTAATAAATATTTTGAGATTTTAGATTGTTTTCTCCTATCCCCCTTTGTTCATAAATGGTTTTCATGTCTCATTGATTAAAATAATGTCCTTATTTTAATATATTTTGTCGACTTTTAAGTAAATTATAGAATGCTATACATATAGGTACACACATAGCCTATAAGAACCATATACAAAGAGTATTCTGAATATGAACAAAGGAGAAACTTGAAAAGGAAAGATTGAGCTGAAAAGGGCCCTGAGGATATTTGATTTAACTTGCGTATCAAAATAATAATAATAAATGCACTGCTTCTCACTATGACCTCCCGTCAGACAAGTTAGCACTCCAAGTGCACAAATGAAGATGATGTGTAAGCCTAGATTCAAGCAGATGTCTCTGGAATGCTGTTGCTCACACTGTTTTCGTGAGGAAACTGACGACAAAGGAAGAAAAATTACTTGTCAACATTGAGTCAGACTATGCAACACCCTCACAGGCTGACGTCTCCTCTTCTTATTTCGTGAAACTACAGTATGGCAACATGGGTGCCTACAAACATATGCCATACACATACACCATACACCACACACACACACACACACACACACACACACTCTCACACTCACACTCATACACACCCCTTTCCTTTTTTGAATCTATCCTCAAACCCAAACCAGCTGCCATGGCACTTAAGCCATGCAGTCAAGGGAGAACTCTGTGAGCTCCACGCGGCTGTCATTTGGCTAAATTTTCTAAAATAGAAAATTAGGCTTTTCATGTCAGCCCCATCTGGGCGGACTTGAACTTTCACTCTTCAGTAGGAAAGCAAGAGCTGTGTGTATGTACCACCCAGGCAATCCAAGCTCTCTTCAGGTACGCTGAATTGAAAATGGGTCACCCTGGCAAACACTCCTTGACTTACACATGTTTGTCCAGGGTAGCTATGGGTCAAGAGTGATTCCATAGCAGTGGGTTTTACATTTCTTTACAGATCATAGATGATGTAGTTAGTCATTCGTCACTCTCACAGCTGTGACAAATAAAAAAAAATTTTCACAGCTCACTGTCATGATCATCTTTACCCTCCTGTCAACTGTATTAAATGTGTTTAAATAACTCTTCATGCTCCATTTTGCTGTGATTGGCTCAAATTTGTCATTGTCTTTTTCTCGACAAGAACAGCACACTGTTGGAGTACCTGATGCCAGACGTATCGTTCTGCATTTTCTGGTCTGTTTATAATACAGAAGCATGTATCATCACAATCCTCCCTACCTGACAAAAGGTCACTAATCATTTTCCTGCACGTATGATCTACACAGAGGGAGATGGGTGGCTTGAACCCAACAATCTCTCCACAGGAGAAAGCTGAGGTAGCCTTCACAGAGATTTACAGCCTTGGAGACCTTCGGCGACAGTTCTACTGGGTTGCTGTGAATTACAAGAGACTTGGTGACAGTGAAGTTTGTGGGTTTTTGTAACAACATTCTAGAGTTTAAAGCTCTGGAGTAAAAAAATCTGTAGCGAAATGTCTCTCTTGCATTCCATTTGAGCATTTTGAGGCAAAACTCTTAGTTTATCTTCCCAATAAATGGGGATAAGAATTCTCAAGGTTTTATGACTCAGGGTGAAGTCTCTCTCAGGGAGGAGTGATAGGGAATGGCAAAGGACACACTGACAAAGAAGATTAATCAGAACTGGCTTTGACAAGCACTGTGGCATTTGGACAAGAACAAACTGGGAGGAGGGTAGAGAGAATAGTGCAACAATGAATGAATGAAAAGTCAACTTTTCTATAAATTTTCACTAAAATCATAATTAGAAAAGATTAAAAAAATAAAAAAAAGAATTCTCAAGGTTTAAACAGTTTATAATAGAGTTTTACATCCTTGATTCTCAAGGAATTATTCATTTCCAAAGGCTCAAGCCTTTTCGCACAACTGTGGCATCCCAAGATTTTGTTATCCTGGTTGCCCTGATTTTTCAATAGGATTTGTTCTCTTTCCCAACACAATTCCTCCTTTTAACGAATATGGTATCCCTAATTAGGTCTTTATCTATTTACAAAGATGACTAGGAAGTTCTTAACATTTCTATTACCCACTCAAAAGCTGCTTATAAGACTAAGGAAAGAAGACAGCGAGAATTTTCCAGTCTTTCCCAGTTGTTTTTATTTCCTCTCCTTTTAATGATGGTTGTTGAAGGTCAAGTGGAAAGGAAGGGGTTTATCAACTGATCAAGGTCACAGAGTGTCTCTGAAGACCTCTACTTTACACATGACAGGCGCCAAAAGTGAGACTTCATTATAAAGTTTTTACAGATTTTTTTTCTGCTCAGAGAGAATAGGGCAATTAGAACAGATAGAATTTTATGATGGCCAAATCTGATGGAAAAGGTTCTGGGCTCAGCATCTCACAGAAGTCATCTGTGCCAGAGAAACTGTCTGCAGGAGGAAAAGAAGGAATCATTTACAAAACCCCCATTGCTTCAAAATCTGGTCCAACACCATGTTCTATCGGGCCAAGTGTTCCATCTGGCAAGAACAAGTCATGGAAAAGCACAAAAGCAATTTACCCAATTGGCCTGGGCAGAAAGTTTACTCTTCAATTATTTTTTTGTGAGTGTTCCCTCAAAGTGTGGTTCAGACAATTCTGTGCAAGGATCTCTGGTTAATTTGTGCAGGCAACATCCCCGGGATGGAAGTATTGTCTTTTGCCCGAGTTTAGTCTAGATTGTTCTCTACTGCTCCCATTTCACATTTCTCCTTCCTGCCCCACTGCTACTCAGTGAACTTCTACTCAAAATAAAACTACCGCAGAGAGTTTCTGTGGAGCTCCGGCGACTTGGTAGTTAACGAGTTGTACTGGAAACTCAAAGATTGATGGTTTGAAACTACCATCTGTTTTAAGATGGACAATTTTTTTTCCTTCGAGTTTCAATGGCACTTTGGGGGCTTGGTTGGTAAGGAAGCAGGCTGACCACCCAAAGGCATAAAGTTCAAATGCACCATCTGTTACAAGAAGAAACTATGGGCAATTTCTTTCAGTGCCATTTACAGCCTCAGAAAACCCACCGGAGTGTCAGCTGAGTCAGTTCTAACTCAAGGGCGCATAGCAACAACAACAACAAGAAGTTTCTAAGGCTGTAATCTTTGTGGGAGCTGACTGTCATGTCTTTTCTCCCAGGAGGCAGTTAGGAGATCAGAGTTAATGACCTTTTACCAGGTTGATCACTATGTTATCAGAGTTCCTTGTCTTCCCTAACAGATGAGCCTTATTTAAAATGTTTTTCTTAATAAAATTGTGCATACAATTCTGTAGTAGTATAAGATATAAGGTAAGTTGTTGCTCAAATTTGTCATTATAAAACATAAAGAACCTTTGACATTGAAGAGCCCGACACTCCCATTTCTGGAGGAGCCTCTACAGTGAGTGATACAACTTGGTGACTCCCTTCTGTCTATTATTTTCTATTATTTTCACATCAGAAAAAGTCATCATTTTAGAATGAGTCTGCGTTTCCTTCTGTGTCCTTGGAAACCAACCAGCCCAATGTTTTTGCTGCATTGGCGAGATAATCTATTTCTTCGGAGGGTGCCATATGGAGAATTGAAATTATAAAACCAGAGAAGAAAGAACTTTTCCAATAGTAACTCAGGTGCCTTCAGAGAGGTTTCCAGAAATTTGCTCAAGAGTAACCAAGTCAATTTAATGCTGCTTCGGGTTCTAGATGCTCAGATCTACCACCAAACTTCTGAGATACCACCAGCTGACTGTTTGTTCTTTGTGAAATGCATGTTCTGTACTCTGGAGACATGAATCACTAGTTTAACTAAAAATAGCTTTTCTCTAGCAATTATTTGATTGAGAACGGGGTTAATCTGTGGGCGAAATCATGGTCATTTGCATTTCTGTCTGGAAAACATGCATCTAATTTTATGACAGTAGATACACACATCAATATTTCTCTCAGAACATGAACACCAAAGTTAAAAACTAGAGGATATTTCTCTAGGGGTTTCCTAGAATTTTATGAAATCTTTCAAAATCAGTTACCGAGAGTAAAGCATATTAAAGACTTGAGTAGAAGCAATTCTTCATCAAATTCTGCTTCTTGTTTTCTCAAAAGAAAAGATGGAAAATACCTTTTAGAATCATAGTGTGAACTTCACCAGGCTCATCTGATCTATTTTCACAACTTAGCTTGAAAAAGAATGCTATCTGGATTATCAGCTGTGTTCTCCCACCAATTATTTTATCAATGTGTCATTTTTCTAAACTCTTACTAGTTACTTACTTACATGCTAAATATTCTGATGAAATATGAAGATACAAAACCAGTTTGACATGAAGCTTTAAAATGTTCGTAATTATCTAGGAAGAAGCATAAGCATTAGTATAAATAAGGAAAAAAAATACATAAATTGTTTGAGAAACATGGAGAATACCAAAAACAGAACATGTAAATGAAATGTTTCCATTGATCTCAAGTCAATATCAATTTCTAGAAACCCAAAACTCACTACCTTTAAGTTGGCCCCAACAATCAGTCCAAACACATTCAGCGGACAGAGCAGAATTGCCTAGAGATTTGTCTAAGGCTGCACATCTTAATGGAAGCAGAATGCTACCTTTTTCTCGCAGAGAACATATGGTAGATCCCAACTGCTGACCTTTTCATAAGCAACTCGGGATTTTAACTACTGGTGGGCACTGTCTGGTGGCCAAATAGTAAGAAGCTGCACTGCAACCCCAAAGGCACAAGGTTTGAATCCACCAGCTGCTCCTCTGGAGAAGGATGAGAAGTCACATCCCATGTGGTTTACTGCCTCTGAAAACCTGCTGGTAGACCAGCTATCGTTTGGTTCTGACTTTATGAGACTCAACTCCAACAAGGCTTCTCTAAACCAAATCCTGTGCTCTTAAGTTGATTCCAACAGAGAGTGGTTTGTCCTTCAGGTTTCTACCGCTGCGAAGCTTTAGAGGAGCCTGTTCATGCTGCCTGTATGGAAGGGTTAGAGGATCTGAACCTTTTGGTTGGCAATCTGACCTATCATGCACTACTTCAGCTAATATTAATGTACACATTTGATCTTATTTTTGTTTTTAACCTTTTGTAATAGAGCGTGAAACTATAAAACAAGAAATGAAGTTAAATTTAGGCAAAGATGAACCACATGCACTAAAATAAGAGTGCATTCGGCCTCAGGGTGACCATCTTTCAGGCTTCTGATAACACAGTTCTTTGTGGAAGGAGACTGTTCACCTTCTTTTCATAGAGCAGTCCAACATCAGCTTAGTAGTAAGAATATAAATGCTCCAGGTCACCAGGGCTCTTTTAAAAATATGAGAAAATTAATGATTTCCAAAAGCTTGGTATGTTAAAAAAAAATCAATGGTTCACAAGCACTCAGCATGGAAAAAGAGGTCTTAAAGGAGTTTAAAATAAGTTCTCTTTTTTCGGAAAGAGAACTTGTCATTGCATTTTTGTTGGATTCCGAAAGATGAGATCACTTCATAACTGAGTCTCCAGCGGGTTTTCAGGGGCACTTAATTGCATGGGGGTTGTTCATCTTTCTCTCATAGAACAGTTGGTGGATTTGAACCATATGCATTTAGGTTGACAGCACAATACTTTCTCACCAGATACTTATGGAATTATTTAATGTGTTAAAAAGCTAGGATGATGTGTGCATTTTGGAAGAATAAAGTATAATAAAAATATTTCCATAGAGTGTGAAAATACCAAAACAAGTTAGATGATAGAAGACCAAGAGAGAAGCCTAAATTGTAATTAAGGGAGTTGGGACTGAGAGAAGAAAACTATTTGCTAACTATTGGTGAGCAACTGAATTGAGATGAAAGAGTCAAAGATTTTTTAAATGATGGTCTAGGATATGCACACATGTTGATGCTAGTAATAGGAAAATGTAAACCAGAAGGTGTACAGAATAGATATTTGTTCTTTTGAGGTGGTGGTTTGTTGCTTTTTTTTTTATTTACTTCAACTAGCTTGCTATTTGATTATTGTGCTAATTAAAGTTTTGTGTTAATTTAGCTACTTATAATTCTCTGGTTTGGCAGTTACCATATAGTCATCCATGGAGGAGACTTAATCATCTCCATAATGATAGCTGCTAAGAGCAGGCAATCCACGGAAAGGGAGCTTTGTACGCTCCGCGGCACACATTCAATATATAAGGCCAACTTAACACAGTTCTCTTGCTTTTGTTTCATCCAGATGTTCTTTGGACTTAAACCAGTAACCAGCCTGAGCTACCAACCTTGAGTTCATCATTCTCAGAACCCAACAGTCCACTGTTGTCTCTACAGAACATAGATTTGTTTGCTTCCACTGGTGAGTGTGTCAGGAGCAACGTCTCTCATGAGGTCCGATCCAGGTACATGGGACTTTCCAGGCTCTGTAAGTAAGAGTGTGAGTAATTTCTTTGAGTAAATACCTTCCTTCCTGTCTCTCTCCAGATACATATGGTTAGAGATAGAACAATATAGATACAGCTAGACTTCATTGGTAGTTTCCTTCACTAAGGAACCCAGCCTAAAACACTTAAATATATTTAGTTACTTAAATGGAGATGTGACAGCACATAATTCATAAGAAGGAGGTAGAAGTGATGAGTAAAGTAGATGTGCTAGTGGGGATATTCAGTAGAAAGAAAAATGGTGCTAGAGGTTGGTAATAGGTTTAGAAACAACACATATCAGATTAACTAAATACTTGAACAATGTAATCACCTTCTTGGTTGGGTGTAATTCTTCTTAAGTCATCATAACTTTTCTGTTCATCCCTTATTATGCGGATACCTATTGTTATTGTTTAGGTGTCGTCAGAGTATAACTCATAATGACCCTGGGAACAACTCATCTGAACACTGTCCTATCCCATGCCACCCTCAAAATCTCCGACCTACTCAAGCCCATTCCCACAATCACTGTGTCAACCTACCGAATCTTCCTCTGTTTCGCTGCCCCTTCACGTTTTCCAATAAAGCCCTTCTCGAAGGGATAACCTCTCCTAGCAACAGACCCATACCATAGGAGAAGAAGCTTTATCATCTTTGCCTCCAAGGAGCACTCTGGCTGCACCGTCTCCCAGACATATCTGCTTATTCTTTTGGCTGTCTTTGGGAGTTTTCAGCTTTCATCTCCAGCACCACAGATCAAAGGTCGTCTTGAGTCATTGTCCAACTCTTAGATGCATAGCAAATGACTGAAAAGATCATGGCCTGAATCAGGCATCCCTTCGTCCTGTGTAGCTGATTAATTGAACCTGTATATTGATATAGAGTTTTAATGGGTAAATAGTTATGTTTTCAACACAAAGCTAGGCTATTCAAGTCCATTAGCTTCTCTATGAAAGAAAGATAGGCAGTCTCTTTAGAGGCAAATTTATAGCCTCTGAAAACCCACTGGAATGTAAACTATGATTCAGGTCCAACTCATTAATAATAATTCTTTTAAATATGCTAATAAATCACAGTCATAAATATTACCTCAATAATTCAGTTCCTTTCAATTTGGTGGGGTAACTTTACAATTTGAACTCTATTGACAGTTCCGTCAATTTGATCATTTATAGTGAAAATTTGCACTATAATAAGTTTTTGTTGCTGTTGTTAAGTGCCTTTGCGTCGACTACCCTCATAGATCTGAACTCTGCCCTTTCCTGTGTGATTGTCATGATCTCTGCCATGTTCAAGCTCATTGCTGCAGTCACTGTGTCAATCTATCTCCTTGATCATCTCTCTCTCTCTTCCTGACCTTTCACTGTATGTCTTTTTCCAAGGACTTGTACCTCTTGACAACATACCGAAAGTATGTGAGCTGAAATTTCATCATCCTTGCCACCAAGTGATACCCTAGTTTTTTTCCTCCAAGACAGATTTATTTGTTCTTTTGTATTCAATACTTTAGACCAGCACCACAAGCAAAAGGCATCAATTCTTTGGTCTTCTTTATTCATTGTCCAATATCCAGATGAAATTGACAACAATATGACTTGAATCAGGTACATCTTGGTCTTTAAACTGATATCCTTGATCATTAGTATTTTGGAAAGGTCCTTAACAGTATATTTTCCCAGTACATCTTCTGATTTCCTGACTGCTGCTATCATGGGCATCTATTTTTAAATCAAGTAAAATGAAATCCTTAATAATTTCACTCTTTTCTCTATGTATTATGTTGCTGACTATTTTTCCAGAAGTGGGGATTGTTGTTTTCTTGATGTTGATACACAATCTATATTGAACACTGTAGTTTTTGATCTTCTAGAAATGTTGCAAGTCTTTTTAACTTTCTTCAAGGAAAGTGATATCATCTGCATAATGCAGTTTGTTGATAAGCCTGAGTAACAACACTTCATACTTGAGAAGGCTTATGTTTGAATATTTCTTTTCAATTAAATAAAAATATCTGCCCTTGTAATTTCCAATATTAGATCAAATTTTGTATTCTAGATGGATCCACGTTCTTAGAGTTTCTGGAGGCAAGCTATTTTGGAAGTGGATGCCACTCCTGCTTCCAAGTTTGTTTTAATCAGGGAGCTCCACCAAACACTGTCCAACCTGGGTAACCATTATCGCATTTGACACATCATTGTTACAGTATTTTCACCTCTGTACAGCAAATGGACAGACCATTGTTATACCACTTAGAAGAATGTTTTACCAAATGGAGTTAAAACCAGGCCTAAGGGCCACTGGTCTGAGAGCCCAAATGCTTCTTAAAACAGAAAGCTGAATAAAATAAACTTACACCCAATGGTGAGTAAACATTCCACCCTAATCAAACAGCTTCACACATGAGCCTCCAAACTGGAGACTTACTGAGGTCCCAACCAACTTTTAAATGGAAAGACCTTTTAAATACAGGAGGTCCTGATTGACACTAAACACTAGATTCCAACCCACAGCTGACAGCTAAATCCAATTAGCTCACATATGGTTGTGAACAAAATTAAAAACCAACCATACTGACAATATCTAACCCTGAACCAAAACAAGAGAACCTACCTTCCAGAATCCAACCGCTTTGCACATCACCCTACAAACTGGAGTCAAGCCCCAACAGATTTTTTAAATACAAAGGACTTTTAAATCCAGCAAATCCAATCGGCTTGCAGAAAATTATGAACTAAATAAAAAACAACCAAATAGTTAACACCTATGAACATGGAGAAATGATGAAACTTATACAAGTGTCCAGGTCTTTTGTTCATAGGGTCACTATGAGTGGGCACTTAACAACAACAACAGATGGATCCACTCACCCTGCTTTTCTTTCATAATGCCAGGTGTTGTTTTAGGTGACCTCAAATTGGTTATGACTCCTGATGTTGTTGTTGTTAGATGCCATTGAGTATGACTCATAGCAATCCTAAGAATGACAGATCTGAACCATGTTCTATCCTGTGCCATTCTCATCACACACTTGAGGC
This sequence comes from Elephantulus edwardii, assembly GCF_000299155.1. NCBI lineage: Eukaryota > Metazoa > Chordata > Mammalia > Macroscelidea > Macroscelididae > Elephantulus > Elephantulus edwardii. The sequence continues at coordinate 11,978,584 of NW_006399798.1, read as the reverse complement.
CATTGCTGTTGTCATCGTGTCTGTCTGTCCTGATAAGGATCTCCCTTTCCTTCACGGACACTCTATTTTTCCTAGCATGATGTGCTTTCCAAGGAATAACCTCTCTTAGCAACATGTAAAAAGTATGAGAGTTAAAACTTTGTTAGCTTCCAAGGAGGACTATGGCTTCACTTTTTCCAAGCTATATCAGCTTTTTCTTTTGGTGATCCTTGAGATATTCAGTGCTCTTCCCCAACACCACAACTCAAAGGCATTGATTCTTCTTCCATTATCCTTCTTCATAGTTCAGCTCTCAGACACACAGCAAATATTGAAAAGACCATGCTCTGGATCAGGTGCACCTCAGTCTTCAAATTTACACATTGCTCCTCAACAAGTTGAAGAGGTCCCTGACAGCAGACCTTCCCAATGTAATACATCTCTTGATCTCCTGACTGCTGGTAGCAACAGTGTTGATTGTGGATCTAAGTAAGATGAACTCATATATGACTCCTAGCAACACTTTAAACAACAGATCTGAACCCTTCCCTTTCTTGTGACATTGTCACAATCCTCAGGCCTCAAGGTCAGTTTTGTAGCACTGTGGTAATCCATCTTGTTGAGGGTCTTGCCTTTTTTGTTGGTCCTCTGTTTATGATGTTTCTATCCAAGGACTGACAACATGCCAAAAATATGTGCAATCAAATGTCACCATTCTCACCTCTACAGGGCATTCTGGTTGCTCTTCTTTTAGATGTTGTTGTTGTTGTTGTTATGTGCCATCGAGTCCCTTGCGACTCATAGTGACCCTCTGTACAACAGCCCTAAACTCCGCTCTGTCCTGTGCCAATCGCACTGTCTCTGACACTCCCATTCCAATTATCCCAGTCACCGAATCAATCCACCTCATAGAGGGCTTTCCTCTCCTGCGCCGTCCCTCCACCCTCCCAAGCATGATGTCCCTCTCTAAGGACCGGTGTCTCCTCACAACATGTCCAAAGTATGTTAGACGGAGCCTCTGTTAATTTTTGAGGCTGTCCAAGGGATAGTCAGTACTCTTCTCCAGCACCTCCATTCAAATGCAGCAATTTTTCTACAGTTTTCCTCACTCATTTTTCAGTTTTTATAGGCATAAGTAGTAATCAAAAGTACCATGACTTGGGGAAGACACATCTTAGTCTTTATGATGGCCACCGAGTGATTAAGAAACTTTATTGACCTAGTCAAAGTTTGGGTAAGAATATAGCAACTCTAGGTACTTTTAGAAAGATATGTTTCAATACAGAGAAGTATGAACTTACACATTTATAAGGAGAGGGGTGATCAGGACATCTGCTTTCAGAAAATTCCAGAAGTGCTTGACTGTTAAGAAAGTTGCCATATAGGATCTCATATGCCTGCGGTGCCAAAGTAGTTAAGAAGAATGCTCAAAAGCTATGTGCTAAATCCTTTACCTACAGACAACAGTGCTCACAATTGCCTTTGGAGAAGACAGCTTCGTCTTACACTTTAGTCATTCAATAAAGTTCTTTCATGAGTAAATCTTACCAGAATCCAATGAGAAAGGACTTTTGAGAGAAGTAGTGCTGCCTGAGTACACGGGAGGCACGTTAAAAAAGAAAACAAAACAAAAACTACAATACCACCGCCATCAAGTTCAATTCTAACTCATGGCTACTCCATAGGACAGAAAACTGTCCCTAGATCCCTTATGGAAACAACATATCTTTATAGACACATACTGCCACATCATTATTCCACAAAGTGACTCATAGATACAGCTTCAAGGAGCAGCCACATCTTTTAATCACTGCACCACCAGGGCTCCTTAGGAAGGTCTTAGGAAAATAAATATGATTCTAAGTATTAAGAGACTATTTCTAGGTTGGAGGAAGTACAACCAGCCTTAGGGGCAAGGGTGATGAGAGCACCTCACACGCTTTGAGCATATTGCCAGAAGGGGCCAGTCCCTGGAAATAGACAAAATGCTTGGAAAAGTCAAGGGTCGACAAAGGAGAGGGAGGCTGTCACTGAGAGGGACTGTCACAGTTACTGTGGCAAGGAGCTAAAGTGAGGTTGAGATTGTGAGGATAGGGCAAGATTTTGGTCTATGATTCTCAAGGTCTCTAGGAATCATAGTAGACCTATTATACGCATAAACAATATATAGCTCTTAAAAACGACATATAGTGCACATTATCCAAGTTCAACCCAAGTACGCTGAATTCAGGGTCCATCCCTTTAGCCCTGAACCGTACAATATTATGGAAGCTCTGGTGCTGGTTTCAAGTACCCATTAGCTCCATGGAAGAAAGATGAGCAGTCACCTCTTATTCTGATTTATAGGTGGGAGCTATGAATCAGAACCGTCACATGGCTCTAAGTTGAATTGCACGTCTGTGTGTTAATGCCACACAGGGAAAATGGACTTGGCTAACACTAAGATCATTGCCAACTCAAATAAATTAAAAATCAGTGCTGTCTTCTCGGGATCACAAATTCCAAAAGATGCTAATAAATGTTCTACATAAACACATACAAAAATATTTTTGAAATAATGGAAGATCGACTTAAGTGGAGTAGAACAGATTTTGTTAACTGCAGGACTTCTCGGATTCCCCCCCCCTATATTTAATAAGCTAAATGAATATCTGAGGAACACCATTGGAATCAACATAACTTAAAGTTGCTTGTCTCAGAAACCTTTCCTTTCTCTCCCTGTGTATATGTGTGTGTGAGAGAGAGAGGCGGGGTGGAGTTTATTGTCATCTTGAATAACTGTAGTGTTTCCTGGATTTCTGTTTGGGAAATTTGACTTAAATTTATTTCAACCATCTGTATCTGTTTCGTGACTATTTTTGAATCAGAATGTTAGACTTTATATTTGTTCTCTTAAATGTCACTGCTCCAGTCTGGTGAGATTATTTGGAATTTTGATTCTGTGGTATCTTATGTTGGCGGTATCTGCCAACTTTGTGTCACAAAGTTTTATAACAATATCTGTGTGAATATTATTTTATCCAAGTCACAGGTAGCGTTTTACAGAACAATACCAGGAACACAGTAGTACATAACTTATTACTTGTCTCTAATGGGATACCAAAAACCAATCCTCTTATACCAGGGGGGTTGTCCAGGAGTTTTCTATTTGTTATTCAATATTTTAATTTGGGCCACAATTATGCAGAGAAGATATAGTGAATGTATTTTGCTTAAATGAATAGCCTGTGTGATTTCACATGCCTGATCTGTCAAAAAGGAGCTCTGGTGGTTTGGTGGTTAAATACTTTCACCGTTAACCAGAAGGAGAGTAATTTTAACCCACCAGCCAGTCCACAGTAAAACAGATAAAGTAGTCTACTTTTGTAAAGATTTACAGATTCTGGAACCCTTCGGGTAGTTCTGCTCTGTTGATATTAGTTGGAATCTACTTGCTAGTTGTGTGGATTTAGATCCTATGGTGGCGGCGGTGTGAATGCATTTCACAATGTACTTCACATTATCTGTTGAATGACCACAATTTGATCATCTTTTATTGAGTTCAAAACTCTGTTTTGACTTTCAATATTTATTTTTATATGGTAGAACTAACATAGGAAAAGAAATGTGTCTATTGTGTCAATTTTTAAATGATTAAGAATGAAGAGACTCTTGTAATCTTAAATCAACTACAGCAGTGCAAGTTTTCAGACAGTGAATCACACAAGAGGAGATTGCCCATCCTTCTCCCAGCAGCTGGTGGACTTGAATGCCTTTGGGATTGCAGCCTAGTTCTTACCACTTAGGCCACCAGATCTCTCTATATTTTATTGGTTAACTAAAATGAATTGTAATCATCATCACTATTATCTTTATCAGTTGAGTGAGTGCTAATTTTGTGGGTCTTTATTCATCCAAATTGGCATTTTAATTAATTTTCACAATAATTGAATAATTACCTATATGAAACATCTATGGAAAAAATCATGTGTAGAAGAGTATTATATTTTATTAATTTTATTTTTAGGTTAGAGTAAGTATTTGAACCAAGAACTATGGATCAAAAGCTGAAAATGTCATCATACATTATACAATCTTGCCTACTAACAACTCATAATAACAACAAGCAAATCTGTGGTTGTTCCTGTTGATAGGTGCCGTCAAGTTCATGGCAACTCAGTGACCCTGAAAACAACACTGGAGTGCACGTTGTTGGATCCTCCGCCACTCTCTTCATCTCTGATGTGCTCAAACTCATTGCTCCAGTCACTGTGTCAATCTTGTTGTTGAGAATCTTCCTCAGTTCCCAGATTCTTTGTCTTTTCCAGAATATCTTTTTTCCAAGGACTGGTCCTCTTGGCAATGTACCTTAGGTATGTGCATTTTTTAAAAATTCCAACCTTAAAAAAACTCTGAAATACTCTTAAAGTTCAGGGTTACAAGCACCAGATGAATTTATACATGAGCAAGTTATAGGATGAAACTCATTCTTTAAACAAAAATCTTTTAACAACTTAGTAAATAAAGAATAAGAAAAATGAAGACAATAAATTCTTCAAATAAATAATAGAAATTATTCAGATGAAATAAGGAACATGCTTTTAATTGATAGCAACTGAAGTTATTGACTAAACTGGACATTCATTGGGGAATTTGTTCTTTATTTGCTTTAAGTTTAGATCCATTATGCATTCCAGTAGACTTTTGAACCAAAAGAATGGTGAAATACCCTCTTACATATTTTGGTCAAATTGTTAGTTGGGGCAAGTACTTGGGGGACAAGCCAGAATGCATCCTGGGATCTCCCGGTACGTGTGATTTATAATATCAAAAATTCAATACAGGGTAATTATAGGTTGGAACCAGCTTACTGGCAAAGAGTGAGAGAATATATATGTATGTGTATATATACATATTATATATAATGATATATAATATATAAGCATGCACACAAACATGTATGTGTGTGTGGTTGCATGCCTAATAACTCATCTCTTTCATCTCTTCATGAAAGTATGCAATCGTGACTTTTCAATGTTCTTTCCTTTTAATCACTAATGTCTGTGAAATTAACCCACAGAAAAAGATGACAACAGATCAAAATTTACCTTCTGCAAGAATGCTTACATCAGTTCAAACAAAACAAAACAAAACCCACCACAGGGTATTTTACTATTTCCAGTTTTTCTTGTAAAGAGAGACTTTAAAAGAAACCTTTGCAACTACTAAGAGCCAAAGAGGAAATAACGTTGAGAAATTGCAGACTTTTGAGACATTAAGAAATGACCTCTCCAGTTTAAAGAGAAAAAAACAAAACCAAACAAAAAACAACTCAGAAGGAAAGGGATGCTTGGGAATTGAAATGTATTAGACAATACATCAAAGGGGAAGAAAGCAGGTAGTTTACAATGACATTTAGAGAAATAAAGTCCACTTCTCATGACTGGAAACAATGAAGCAACCTGGGCCCTCTGTTCAAGGGTATTTGTAGGGGAAAATTAAACAAACCAGCAGCGTACGACTATATATAAAAAGAAGCAAGCAAACCCCCTCACTCTCATGGCCCTTTTTCCATCTGTTCACATACCTTCCACCTGCTGCAGCTTATCAGAAAGTCACTCAAGTGACATGTGAAGGACACCCTTGTGGCTTCGGTTTGGATCACGCAGAGACTTGTGACTCTGTGGAGAAGTCTCAGTCTGTTTTCCGCTTCTTTGTCGCAATTGTGCTGCTGCCCGAGTATCACCTAGCGTAGATTTTCTGCCGACAATCTTTCCTTAGATATATGTCTCTGTTCTTTTAAAAGTGGCATGGATATTGGCTGTCTCTTGTTTTGCCAATGCTCAGAATTTGCTTTGATAGAGATACTCTGACTAAGCAAAGAGAGAATGCCAAAGTAACACCCAGGGAGCAAGACACACTACGAACTCCTTTGGACCAGTATCAGTCTCAGAGAAGACTAAGAATGAGGAACATTTAGCCATTTTACTTCAAAGAAAGACAGATGTTGCATTTCGGAGACTGTGAACAGAATCCAAAGTTTATGACCAGGAATTAGAAGGACAGAATTTATTCACAACTTTGCCTCAGTTGGGTTGGTCTGGAGCAAGCTAATCAACTCATCTTGACTTTTAGTTTCTTCATCCATAAATCAATAAAATCAATATTTTTTTATTTTATACTGGTTTACTTACAAAGTTTGCATACATTTTTTTCCACCCTTGAACAGATTTCAAAGAATGACTTAGGAATAAAGGTAAATTAGGAAAATAAAATGTGCAAAGACCAAAATAAAAAAAGAAAGATTTGTAAGCTACCTTGAAGGCGTTGGTGAAAAAAGCATCTAAGAACTGACCAAATACAGATGAGCTATTTCACCAAATGGTGACACTGAAAGTGTTCACTAGTTTATGCCAAGAAACTATCTGGCCAGCCAACCAGAGGACATCCTTACTCGTGCCAGTTCCTAAGAAAGGTAACACACCAGAATGCAAAAATAGCTGACAAGATCTTCAATATCACAGACAATGAAATTTTGTTAATGATCATTAAGAAACAGTTGCATCAGAAGCTGCCAGAAATTCAAAACCTGTTCAGAAAAGGACACGGGATGAAAGCTGTTATTGCTGACATGAGATTGACTGTGGCTTGAAGCAAAGAATACCAGAAATATGTTTACTAACCAAGA
>NW_006399798.1:11881128-11971733 GCF_000299155.1 Elephantulus edwardii | reverse complement strand
AGAGAGAGAGAGAGAGAGAGAGAGAGAGAGAGAGAGAGATAACAATAGGAGAGCTCCAGTTGTTTATAAAATAGATGTGAAAGAGTGTTTGAAGGGAGTCAAGTCCAGGACATCCATTTGAAGGTTCTTTACAGAACTGGAGGCTGAAAGTAGGGACTGGATTTTGCCTGAGGAGGTGGAGGTGGATTGAGGGATGAGAACTCTTGAAACCATGATGAAGATGCAGAAACTTAATCTATAGAGAAGATGTTGAGAGAAATGGGCTTTTCAAGGAACACTGAAACTCAGGAACGAGCCAGAGTGAGGAGTGGAAGGAGTCACACGAGAAAGGAAAGAGAAGAGCTCAGAGAAGAGGAAAATGTGGTGGGAAGGCTGAGCGAGAACTTCAAAAAAAGGAAGAGGTGGTGAATTTTGTCAACTCTCTCAGGGAAGTCAGGAAATATAGATTTAGGGGGAACCTGATCATTGGAGCTGGCAAAACAAAGTTCCAGAAAACCCCTGAAAGAGCAGCACTTTCCACTGAGAGGGGAGAGAGGAAGTTGAAGGGAGGAAGGCAGTTGTGTGAGTCAGCTGGGTGATGGAACACTAACTAGCCAGTCAGGGCAACGGTGAGGCAGAGGTAAAAGAAAGCTTTTCACAGCGTAGAAGTGGTGTTGCTATTGTTGTTCGGTGTCATCAAGTCGACTAGGACTCACAGTGACCCCATGAAAAACAGATCTGAATGGTGCCCTATCTCACACTACGCTCAAGTCCATTGTTAAATAGCCATGTCAAGCCATCCCCTGGAGGGTCTTCCTCTCTCTCTCTCTCTCTCTGACCCTCTCCATTTCCCAGCATGATGTTTTGTTTTCCAAGGACTCTTCCCTCCTGATAACATGCTCAGAGTATGTGAGACAAAGTTTCACCAGTCTTGTCTCTAAGGAGCACCTTGGTCCCACCACCTCCAGGACAGAATTGTTCTTTTGGCAGTCCGTGGGATACTCAGTACTCTTCCACCACACTACAATTCCAGGACTTCAAAATAGAAAAGGAAAATGAGATTTTGTTCTGCTGTCTATATGTCTATTATAGATTTCTGCCTTGCTGAGCATCATGTACCTCTCCAAAGATTATAGCCCCTCCTAGCAACATGCTCAAAATATGTGAGGTTTATCATCTTTGCCTCCGAGGAGCACTCTGGCTGCACTTTCTCCAAGACGTATTTGTTCGTTCTTTTGGCAGTTCATGGGATGGTCAGTGCTTTTCTCCAGCACCACAGCTCCAAGGCATCGATTCTTCTTCTCTCATTCTTATTCATTGTCTAGCTTTCAGATGCATGTCAAGTGATCGGAAAGATCATGGCCTGAATCAGATGTATCACTGGAAAAATGGAAGGTCAGTGAAAAAATGGTTTTCAACCAGATAGATTAACACAGTCAGGAAGTGTATGGATGGCTCAGGAAAGGTCAGGGTTCAGATCTACTGTTCACAGGGTCGCTTTGGGTCATATTCAATTCCATGGCACCTAATAACAACAACTAACATTATAGTATTAAGATCATGCTTTGGATTAGGAAAATGTATGGCATACCTTGGAATAGGTAGTGTGAAAAAACTGTGCTCTTTTTGAAATGGTTTTGCTTTTTCAGAGTCTTTTGTATTTGCACATAATTTTTAAAAATTGGTAGTCACTTTTACACACACATACACAAAGTCTGGAAAAGTCTTGCTTGGACCTCCATGGAGTCTATAGATTGGTTATGGGAGAAATTATATCATCACAGTGTTTGAGGCTTTTGGATCAATGAATATGTTCTCAAAGTGTTTATTATCCATTCAGAGCCCAAATACATATTTTTGTTTATGTATAGTAAAGTGATTTTCAACATGTTATTTATTCTATTTAGCCTCTAAATATCCCTTGAATTTTTTTATCCAGTCACATAATGTTCATTTGGGTACATATACTTCAGTGGTCCCAATCCCCTAAAGCGCTCTCTCACTCTCTCTCCTCTTCCTCCTCCTCCACCTCCTCTTCCTCCTCCTCACTCCTTCCCTCCCTCTCCCTCTCCCTCTCCCTCTTCCTCTCCCCTTCCTCTCCCTCTCACTCTGCCTCTGCCTCTCTTCCCCTCTCCCTCCCTCTCCCTCTCCCTCTTCCTCTCCTTTTCCCTCTCTCTCCCTCTCTCATCTCCCTCCCATTGAGTTGAAGTTGGCTCATAGCTGATCCTCCAGTAGGTTTCTGAGACTGTAAATAACACAAGAGGAGATGGCTGATCTTTCTCTCAAGGAGCAGCTAGTGGGTTCTAACCCCCCAGAGAGATGCAGGGAAAGTTCCCTAAAGCCACTATTTGTTGTTACGTTATCATTGCTGTTATGTGCTGTTGGGTTAGTACAAACTCATAGCTGACCCTCCAACAGGTTTTCAGATTGTTCACCTTTCACCTCAGAGAAGTTAGTGGATTTGAACTGCCTGCCTTTAGGTCGGTAGTATAACTCCTTACTACTAGAAGGTACATGCTGCTGGAGAAAGGACAGCCAGGAGGCCCCTTGGCAGCAAGGATAAAGAAGCTTTGTCTCTCTCATTTTGGGAATATTTTTAAAAAGGGTCAATTCTTGGGAAAAGACATGATGCTGAGAAAGATGAAGAGTCCGCAAAAAAGAGGAAAAGCCTAAACAGGACAGGTTGATACAGTGTCTCTAACAATGGGCTCAAGTATATCAGAGGTGACGCAGGTGTCAGAGGCTAGGACAGGGATCAGATCCATCATTCATAAGGTCTCTATAAGTTCTGGCCAGTTTGATAACATACAACAACAAAAACAATTGGGCTCTATTGCTCCCAGCATTGAGCATGGAAGCATTTCCTCTTCCTTTGAAGCCTATCTGACCTTGTGTCTTGCTTTGCCTGGTATGATGTGGAAAGGGTTGCATCATGCTATTTCTGGCTGCAGATAAGTTGTCAAAAGCTTGGTCAGTTCTGTCTTTGCTTTCTTGGCTGCTTGTTTCAATAAGTAAGTTGTGACAACCCTGTGGTAGAGAACAGTGCTTAAAATCTAGAAAGAAAGACATTCTAAGAAATTAAAGACCAAGAAGAAAGAGTGGCCTCAGTACATTAACTCTCTCAGACGCAGTAAGAGTTATAAAGGAGGCCATATTGGATCCTCCAGGCCGGATTGGGTCCACCTGAACAAGGTGAGTTACCAGCACATGGTAAAGAGATAGACTTTCCCAATTGAACGCTGGGAAAGCAGCTCTCACATCGAGGTCTCTCTCCCTTTCTAGTTCTCATTGCCATCGAGTTGGAACCGACTCATTGTTGACCCTCAAGTAGGTTTTGAAGGCTATAAATCACCACTTATAGGAGGAGTAATTGAGGACTCTAATTGTAAAAGCAGCATGGACTTTGGGCTAGAAGCACAACTCCCTAGGGACTACGCCACACTTGTATTAAGACACTGATTTTATATATATATATATGTGTGTGTGACACTGATTTTTTATATATATATGTGTGTGTGTGTGTGTGTACATATGTATATATATTAGATATTAGATATTAGATATTTGCTGAAACTGAGGAGGACCTGAAGCACCTGCTGCAGAGTGTCAAGGACTGCAGCCTACAATATGGATTGAGGCTCAATGTCAAGAAGACAAAGATTCTCATGGCAGCATCAGGATGGATGGTGAAGAGATTGAGATTGTACACAGCTTTAGTTTGCTTGGCTCCATAGTCAACAGTCTTGGCACCAGCAGCCAGGAAATTAAAAGGCGCATTGCCATGGGAAAGTCTGCTGTTAGGGACCTCTCCAAAGTGCTGAAGAGCAGTGGTGTCTCTCTGGAGACTAAGGTGCGTCTGATACAGGCCATGGTCTTTGCAATCACCTGTTATGCATCAGAGAGTTGGAGCATCTTGTGACCCAGTGCACTTGTACTTGGTTTCAATTAGCAGAAAGTGGCACTGATGTTTTTATATCCTCTCTGTTCTGATGTCAAAGAGCTTGGGTGTTGAATGCCACTGTAGAATATTTACCAAGGGTTAGGAAAGTAGTGATTTATTGATGAAATATTGAATAGAGTCAACACTCAATTTTTCACATTTTAAAAATCTGACATTTTGTGAGGCACTGTGGAGCTAATAATTTTTATATATCTATCAACATCTTCTCAGTGTTAACCATACTTTGTTATGATTCACATTGTCTACTGCCTTTGCATAGACAATAAAGCAAAAACTAGACATTCTTCTGGTATTCTTTGCTTTCGGCCATGATTCACCTAATATCAGCAATGATATCTCTGATGCCACAGCTTCTAAAACCAGATTGAACTTCTAGCAATTCTCTGTCTATATAATTTTATCATTAGTATTTCACTTGCATATGACATTGATGATTTTGTTTGATAATTTCCATATTCTGTTGGGTCACCTTTCTCAGGAATGGGAACAAACATGGATCTCTTCCAGTCCGAAATTTGATGTGTGGATTATAACAAATTATGACTAACATTGAGAAGAATGGGAATCCCAGAACACTTAAATGTGCTCATTTGTAACACAAACCTAGGCCAAGAATTTTCTGTGAGAAAAGAGAAGGGAATACTACATGGTTTAAAACCAAGTAAAGTGCGCAACTCTCCTGTAAGGGCTCTATCCTTTCTTCAAAACTATACAATTTATATGACGAGCAACTTATTTGAGAAGTTGGACTCCATGATTAACAATGTGGTATCTGGATTATAGATGAGAATGAAGATTATCAATAACCTTTGTTGTGTAGATGACACAACCTTGTTTACTAAAAGTGAGGAGCACTTGAAGCACTTACTGCAGAAGATCAAAAATTATGGCCTTCAATACGAATTGCATCTCAATATCAAGAAAACAAAAATGCACACCAACGGACCAATAAGAAAGATCGTGGTAAACGAGAAAAATATTGAAACTGTCAATGACTTCATTTTACTTGGATCCACAATCAATACACTTGATACCAGCTGTCAGGAAATCAGTAGATATATTGCAGTGGGCAAATCTGCAGTCAGGAACCCCTTCAAATTATTGAGGTGCAATGATGTCAGCTTGAGGGCCAAGGTGCCCCTGATTTGGGCCATAGTCTTTTTAATCACTTGCTATGCATCTGAGAGCTGGACAATGTATAAGGATGATGGGAAAAGAATTGATGCCTTTGAACTGTGGTGTTGGAAATGAGCCCTGAATATTCCATGGACTGCCAAAAGAACAAACAGATATGTCTTGAAGAAGGTGCAGCCACAGTGGTCCTTGGAGGCAACGATGAGAAAGCTTTGCCTCACACCCTTTGGGCATGTTGCTAGGAGAAACTATTCTTCAGCGAGGGAATTTATTCTCGGAAAGAGGTCAGCAAAAGAGAAGAAGAGCCTCAACCAGATGGATTGACATAGTGACTACGGAAATGGCCTGAAATATGTCCGAGATGATGAGGATGGCACAGTACGAGACCGGCTTCATATCTGTTGTTCTTAGGGCCGCCATGTGTCGTACTCAACTCGATGGCACCTAACAACAACACCTGCATATTTCTTACATGTCCCTGAATTTGGAACCGACTCAGCGCTGATCTTCCTGGGTGTTTTTCCAGGCTGTAAAGAGCACAGGAGGAGACTACCCATCTTTTATCCTCAGAGCAGCTGGCGGATTTTACCTTTAGGGTGAGGTGGGCTCAGCATAGGACAGAGTTCAGAGCTAAAGTTCCCAGGGTCACTCTGAGTCATAGTCAACTCAATAGCACATAACAACAGCAACAACAAAACAACGGAAATGAGGGGGAAAAAGAGAATTTAATGTAGTCAAAGAAAAGATGACATGCAATATTGTACTCTTGTGGAGCATAGCAGCTGGTGGATTGTAACTATTGACCTTTTGGTTAGAAGTCCCACATGTTACACATTATGCCACTCAAGTTCCTTTTTCTATATTGCTGCCGTTGTTGATCGGTACCATCAAGTAAATGTCGTACTCACAGAGACCTTATGTAAAACAGATCAACACCCTATTTAGTGCTGTTCACAACTTCCACTGTGCCCACCTTTGTACTCACTGTGTCAATCCAGCTCATGGAGAATATTCCTCTCCTTTGCCAACTCTCTAATTTTCAAAGCACGGTGTCTTTCTCCAAGGATTGGTCCCTCCTGACATTCCTAAAGTATATAAGCACTTCTCTTGCTTCTAAGTAGTATCTTCATTGCACTTCTGAGACAGATTTGCTGTTAGTTTTTGGTATGCCATTTTAATTTGTCTTTTTTATTATTATTTGTGTGTGTGTGTACCATCAGATCAGATCTGACTGGTACAGGAGGAGATGGCCCCTCTTTCTTCAGCAAAGCATCTGGTGGATTCGAACCGCATAGCTCTAGGATTGCAGTGCAGCGTCTTGCCACTAGGCCACCAGAGCTCCCTATGGGATGCCATTTTATACTTGTCACCAGTGCGCAAATCAAAGGCATCAATTCTTCTTCTGTCTGCCTTATTTATTATCCAACTTTCACATCTTTATGAGTCAATTAAAGTACCAAATGCACCTTGGTTTACAAACTTGACACCTTTATAGTTTGAAGGAGTTCCTGACAACAGATTTTTGCAAAACAATAGATCCTTTGATTCACTGCTTGTTTTCATGAGTGTTGCTTGTGGATCCAAGTAACTTGAAATCCTTGACAACATCAGTCAATGATTTCCCATTTCTCTGTTATAGAGCAATCTCTCTTTCTCTTATTGTCATCAAGCTGGATCTGACTCATAACTGATCCTCTGCAGAGTTTCCAGAGGCTGTAAAGTGCACTGGAGGAGAATGTCCGTCTCTCTCCCCTAGATTAAAGATCAGAGTATATGGAAAACACCACGGAATCAGAGGATCTTGTCTGAGAAGTGGTAGTTTCTGCCCCAAGCTAACAAGATCTGCATGGAAGCTTTGCTTGGGTATCTATTTTCTCAATGTCTGATTTCTCTGCATCTCAGAAGTTTTTAATTCAAGTCCAAGAAGTGAGTTTTGGAGATAGTGCAAGCGCTCTACAATTATTTGGGTACTATATGCACTCTGGTGGCCTACTGGTAAGGAGTTGTGTTGCCTACCCAAAGTCAGTTGGAACCAATTCACCGGGTGCACCACAGGTTGGGCAATCTCCTTCTGAGTGATTTACCGCCTTAGAAAACCACCTGGAGGGTCAGCTGTGAGTCAGTTCTGAGTCGACAACCATGGAGTAGAGAAAGGAACTCTCTTATAATGGAGAAATGGGGAAAGGCTGAAGATTTCAAGGATTTCAGGGCCAGTGAATCAGTTCCAGCTCAATGACACACACCAGCACATGCTTATCTTTACACAGGATCGGTGTAAGCATGACATGCTGTTCTAACCCTTGCCTGTTCTATTAGGTAGTGACCTAAGCGAGGTGTGTGCAGTGAGAATTCAGCAGCTTCTCATGAAGACTTGCTATGACTTGGAATCCACTGGAAAGCAGAGTTTACATTCGTTTTCCAGGTAAGAAAGCTGGTAACTGGGGATCTAGGACTTCAAAAGAATAACTGGGTTTTTTGTTTGTTTGGTTTTGTTTTGTGCTGGATGTCATAACACATCCTATTCATTGTACAAAGGAGTCATAGTGGTGCACTTGGCTGCTGAGAGGACTGTGATCTAGATTCACCATAGGAGAAAGATGTGCCCCTCAACTTCTGAAAGGATTTACACACAGCCTTGGAAACTCTATACTCTGCTTGATCGAAGGAGTGGGACTATTTATTATGATCGTTATGATTCAGGAGCACAAGGTGCCCTCGTGGCTTAAATACGCACCTGGATGCTGGCCAACGTGGAAGTTCTACTTTGTCACATGGAGTAGAAACCAGCTGTTTGATATCCAACAACGATCTAACTAACATCTAATCTAAATCTCTAACACAATCCTAGAGAGTTAGATACTCTTTGGCACAGATTATGGGAGCTTGAACCTTTCCCTCACCTTTCACTGAAGGTCCTTTGTTTGTTCCTTATGTAACTGATTATAAGAAGGAAGAGACTTAATAGGACACTTCATCCCTGACCATAGATGCGAGACCTCATTCTCACTAGAGTTTGGATGCCAAACTGTAAGTCTTTCTAAGTCTAGCTCACTAAGCCGAGGGAACTCTGGTGGCCTACAGGTAAGAAGCTACACAGCAATCTTGAAGGCACACAGTTCAAATCCACCAGCTGCTCCATGGTAGAAGGATGGACCATCTCTTCCCATGTGATTTACTGCCTCTGAAAACTCACTGGAGGGTCAACTATGGGTTGGTTCCAACTCGATAGTACACACAACAATTTTAAGCCAACAATCCATTTCCGCATTTAAAGCTTCAGGCATAGCTTGAATGATGGCAATTAGAGGGACCACCTGAGTCCCAATCAACAAGAACAATAATGAAGAAGTGCAGTGACCATGATGGCGAAGGTGAGTGAAGGAAAGCTGAGGAAGCTGACCCTTTCTGTCTCCCTCCTGTTCCTCCTGCTGAAGTTAGACGGTAGCTGCTACGGAGCCAGCCCTGGGCTGGCGGTACTGAAAGTCTGGTAGAAACGCTGTGCTTTGGCACAAAAACCACCTTCCCTGCCCAGGGGCAGGCTGAGGATGCATGGGTTCTGAGAACTGTGATTGCCTGCATCCAATGGATCAGCCTTTTTGCACAGTAATCCTAGAGACAGGACAAGAAGAAGGATGATCTGTGGGAAGTGTTCCAGGGGGCCTCTAGAGACAAGTTATGCAGAAAGAAGGTGGGGTAGCTGTGATGTTTGACATCACTCAGGAGTTATTCCACATTCACCAGACTGATTAGCTCCCGATCGCTGTTTCTTCCTAAAACGACATGACAGGAACAGAGACTTGTAATGGAAAATTTTCTACCTGGGTCTTTTATGATCCCAGCAAAGATATAAACATCCTCGTGTTTCACAGCAGAGAGAGAGAAAAAAAAAAAAGAAAACCCGACACAAAAACCAACCCTGTAAAACATACATCCAAGGAAGCTTGGCAGTCTTTCAAGCTAGGAGCATTACAGGAAAGATTCTACTTTGGAGGCTACATCTTTTAAACCTAAAAGGTGCTCTCCTAGAGAATTTGCTTTTTATGTTACTGAAAGTATAAAGAGGATGTTTTAAAAGTAATAAAACTCAAATAGAGGCCAGTAGAGACCAGGAAGTAGCTTTCATTTGATTTCAGTCGTGTTTGAAGAGAAAGGGAAGCATGGCGGTCATACGGAAGATGAAGGGATATTTCAGAATCTTCCTCAGACAGCAGGCTTCTCAGGAGCCCACCAGGATGGACATAAAGAGCATGGCTACCAAATGTTGTATCCCAGGGCACACCTATGCTAAGCCTTCGCTTTTAGGGTTTTTTTTTTCTCTCCCCACAGTCACAATTTAAACATTTTCACATTTCCTCTTGTGCATTTTTACATGAAAGTAAGAGAGCTTTGTGAAAGACTACAGCATCTTCACATCATACATCTTTTCGGAATATGTTGAGATACAAAAAAAGGGACAAAACGTAACTAGCCTCTGGTACTCCAGAAAGTAAACTAGCCAAGCCATCCAAGATGACAGTCCACACATTTTCCCTGCTGCTTTTTGATAGTCCTCCCTGTTCCTAACTGCATACATGAAAGAGTTTTCCAGGAAGGGGGGGAGAGGGGGGAATGAAATAAAGAAGAAAAGAAAAACAAGGGGGAAAAAAAGGAACTACTTTGGTAGCTAAGATCCTTCATCTGAACAGCCCACAGGAGTTAAGCCTCCACACTCAGTAAGGAAGTGGTGGGTCCCAGGTTCAACTTCACACGCCAGTCAAGGGCACAGTTAGTCTCGCCTCAAAGCTTTTGGCTCCACGTTCATTTTCTGTACGTGACTTTTTGCTACCAGAGGACAGCGCTGGGAGACCATCACAGCATTATTTTGAAACTTGGGATTAGTATCTAAAACATCACTACAGAGGACCTGGAAACATTCGACTTAATTGGCTCAAGGAATTAAAGTTCAAAGCCAGAGCTGTGATTTACAAGAGTTAGAAGCTCTTTCTATCTGTCAGGTCAGTTTAGCACATCTCTATGCAGTCTCATACTTGACTCAGACTCGACGGCACATAACAACAACAACAACATATGCAGTCTCTAGCAGCCTCCTATCTTTAAGGCATATTTCCTTCTGGAGAGACCTCAGTGACATTGAGAAAAGTGAAGAAAACAGAACATTCCTTTGGTTAAATCTCTACTGCATTTCTAATTCTTTAGCAGAACTCATACTCTCTCACTTCGTTCCAGAGAATTTGTTCCCTCCAAGAGAGTAAGGATTTTTTATGGAATATAGGACCTATCTCTTCTATGAATAGAGATTAAGGTTGTTAGCATGAACTTGAGGCAACTGGAAAATATGTGGTTAATACATTTGAAGTGATGTGCAGTCTCTGGGTGGTCCTGGGGGTACAATGGTTAAAAGTGCTTGGTTGCTGATTGAAAGGTTGGTGGTTCAAACCTATGACATATACTATGAGAAAAAGACGTGGCAGTTAGACTTCAATAAAGATTTACAGCCTTAGTAAGTCTGTACACAGTTATATTCTGTTCTGTAACATCACTATGATTTTGAATGGGATTTATGTTAGTAGTTGTTAATTTAATTTATCTATCTTTCTATCTATCTATTTATTTATCTATGGATTGGCCACCCACTTCTGAAATAGCAGGCCTCTGAAAACCCTACGTACAACAGAACACACGCAGACTAACAGAAAGGGCAACCTAGATAGAACTATTAAGTATGGAAATACAAAGGAGGAGGAACAGTTGTAAGCAGACCCTAGTGACTGGAACATGGAATGTGAGAGCCACGAATGTAGGAAAATTAGAAATTGTTAAGATGAGATGGATTGATTCGGTGACTGGGGTAATTGGGATGGGTGTGTCAGAGGCAATGCGGTTGGCGCAGGATAGAGCAGGGTTTAGGGCTGTTGTGCATAGGGTAGCTATGAGTCGCAAATGACTCGACTGCACATAACAACAACATCTATCTATCTATCTATCTATCTATCTATCTATCTATCTATCTATCTATCTATCTATCTATCATGCTCAGATGCTCACTGAAAGGTTAATTGCTCAAGTTCACCCAGAAACATCTCAGAAAAAAGTTATAGAAATCTATATAGTTGGGGGAGAATAGCCATCAAAAGCCATATAAAGTTCGGACCTGCTCTGCCATACATGGGGTTATAACAGCTTAATTTTATCAACCCATTTTTAAGAGAGTGTTGACAGACAGTCCTGAGGACGTACGAAAAGCATTTTGGGATGATAAAGCCTCCATTTTTATATTATTAAATTCTAAAAAGGAAAAAATAAATAAAACAAATCAAGCTCATTGCTTTCGTGTTGGAACGGTACACGTTGGAACAGTTGGACTCGTAAGTGACCCTCCGTTTGGGTTTTCAGAGTTTGTAAATCAAACACAAGGAGACTGCTGGCTCTCCCCCTCAGAGTGACTGATCAATTGTAGAGAGGCAGTGCTTTTGAGCGTACGGCATAACTCCTACAGCTTACACCACCAGCAGTTCGTGCAGAGGTCCCCAGACAACAGTCAGTTCTGTCTCTTATACTGTCCATGAAAGACACTGCCCCTATCAAATAGAAGAAACCCACTGGTGACCTTGAGCTGAGGCAGGATCTATTGGAGAAAGATTGAGGGATATGTGTGAGCCCTGTTTTTTGCATAAGGATCATGGCTCAGATTTGCTACAGATTTGTTAAAACCCCCTTCAAAGAGAAGCCCGATTCACTCACTACAGGGTCACTCATGCTTTAGACTTTAAGGTCATAATCCTTGCTTCAGAAATCTTTTCATTAACACACATGCCAAAAAGATCCTGTAACTCTGGGCTCTTGTTTGCATTATGAACCAAACATAGGCTTCCTGGGGTGTGAAAAAATGCCAACAGAAACTGCTGGCTTCATTTTATCAGCCTCCTTTTTTTAGAGGGTGCTGACAGTCAGTCCTGCAGTGGTAAGACAAGCCGCTTGGGCTGGCACCTCTCCGTGCTATGACTTTCCCTTGAAGTGACATATCAGTAGATGAACCCAGTGCGCATTTTACATTTATGTTTTGTACTCATGCCCAGAGGTCTTCGGCACAAATGCATATTTGACACCTATTTATCTGTGTCAGGGGGTTGTCATGTGAACCAAGGTGATAGTGACTTTACAAGGTCCTTTAAGGGGAGTGCTTGGACATTGGAATTATTTCCTTGATTCTATTTTCATATCTATCTGACAGTTGCCAAAAGATTAAGTTTCTCCCACCTCTAGTCGGCACCACCCAGACTTTTCCATCTTGTGATGCACTTGGTGAAACTCAAGGAATTGAGGGACCACTGGTAGGAGGGAAGACAATGCAGAGGGCAGAAATCTGTCCACTAACTTTAACTGAACATGTTGTGGGTTTTTGGTTTGAATTTTTAAACGTATTGCCAGTAAGCGGTTGACAAAGAGAAGACCGAATCATTGATAAGGATATATTTTTGTGTCATATTTAGATATATTTTGTGTCATATTTGGAAAGCAGCTAAGGGAATAGAATGGAGGTACCCAGAAGTATGTTGGCTCGATGAAGAAAATGCAGCTTTTGCCCACGGCAATCTATTACGGCAAAGGGAGAATAATTGGGAAGAATAGTTCTATGACCTATCACTTAACTTTTAATTTTTCAATATTTGAAAACCCAGCTTTGTGCACTGCAATCCCAGGGGCATGTGGTTCAAATTCACCAGAAGCTCTGCTGGAGAAGAAGGGACAATCTCCTCCTGTACCAGTTAGATTCGATTTGATGGTACACACAGACACACACACACACACAATAATAATAATAAAATTTTTTTAAAAAGTTTAGAAAACCCAGCTTTGTCTTAATTCATTGCTTCAATGCACTGCTAGGGGGAGAAAAGTGAAATATTTTACTTTAATCTGGTTCTGCATGCAAATTCCATATTTATAAGTCAGCTTTTTCAACACCACATTTTCTGAACTTAAAGAATAAATAAATATTCTCATTTTCTGTAAACAAATGTCTGTGGTAATTATAAAGACTCATTTTTCTTTCCCTTAAGAAGTCTACATGCCAGATAGCTTTGAACCAGTTCAAACTGCATCAGTGATGGTAAGTTTAGGAGAATCAGAAAAGATCTGAGTTTGTAAAATGTGGGCATATTGGTATGGGGAAATTATAGACCTAAGCAATGGACTGGAAGTCTCAGAGGAGGCATAGTGAGTTCCTTCAGGAACCTGATCTAAGGGATTCAATTATTACTAGGACAGTAAAGAGAAAAACAACATCTTTCTTTTTAACTCTGTTGTTCAAGAGATTGGCTGCTATACAGATTAGTCTTTGTCCTAGTTTTCTTTTGGGGGCTTTTTTTTTTTTCTTGCCCACGTCTTCTAAGAGGGAGATGAAGTTTCTAGCATAGCTTCAGCTCTCAATTTTTCCCATTCAAATAATTGCCCAATATACCCCCATCTTACAAATTGGAATCCAGTCTAGCATCATTTCCCTTCATGATTGAATCAAAAAGAAGTGGGTTAAAGTCCTGCTTTATGTCCACTCACATGTTATTACTGTGTTTCTTCTCTGTCTCTGTCAATTTTTTATTTTCTGCTCATGAAATGTGAATTATTATTGTGTCAAGTACTGTGCTACATGTTACTTGGATTGCTTAGGAGTCCTCTGACGTGTACTTCTGTTTTGTCTGTTTGTCTGTCTTCTCATTTTACAAGTGAGACTAGAAAAGCCAGTGCTAATCAATGTCATCTGATTACAAGCGTCTATAAATTTAGTTTCTGTGTAGTTTCACTTCTAACCAACAAGGTGAGGAACTCTGTTCGTTACAATATTGAATGACAATGGTCATTCATATCTGCATAAAATTAAGTCTATTTAAAACATTATTTTATAACACCTTCCTTCTAAATCGGCATCCCTGGTGGCAAAGTAATCACTCAGCTACTAACCAAAACGTCAGTGGTTAGAGTCCTCCAGACTCACAGCAGGAGGAAGATTTGACAGGCTGCTTCTGTAGCGATTGTTGCTGTTGTTATGTGCTGCTGAGTTGGAACCCACCCATAGCTGACCCTCCAGTGGGTTTTAAGTGGCAGTAAATGGCATGGGAGGAGACTGCCCATTCTTCCCCTGAGTAGCAGCTAGTGGGTTCCACACTCTGTGCCTTTGTGACTGCAGTTCAGTTTCTCACCACTAGGCCACCAGAGCTCCTCTGTACAGATTGCATCCGTAAGCATCTTAAGTAAACCCAGTGCAACAGAGCTGCTCCACCCTGTGTGGCCTTCATGTCTCAGGGACGATTCAACGGCAGTGGGTTTGTTGAGTTTTTTTCCTTCTAAAAAGTGTAAAAAAAACTCAGTGATGGCTTTTGAGTCACAAACCTTCTATTGATGGTTACACAAGTTGATAGAGTATTAGATACATAGATCTATAACTACTTGGAAGAATAAACAAGAAACTGTGATTGTCTCTAAGTGAAAACAAGGTGAGACTGAGAGACTTGTTGAAACTTGTTCTATGTGTTTATACCAAATAAATTATTAAAAAGGAGGAATCATTAAATTAAATCCAACCAAATAATAGCAAGGAGCACATAAATGTAAAAAGCTTTTGGAGACGTCTGCTGTGGTTATTAGAAGCTAGGCACCTAACTAAAGGATTGGAACTGGTTTTCCGTTTAGTATTTCTCAATTGTTTCATTCTTTGTTGCTTAGAGTGCTAATTCTCCATTTTAATGATAGATGATGAATAAAACATACTTAGATAAACTACTCTCCAGGCAGGAAAACCAAACCACAAGTTTAATTAGCACCTGTGGCCTGTGTAAAATGGTTAAGACTCTGGGCTCTGAAGTTTCATTGTCTGGATTAAAAATACTGGATTTGCCCCTGATTAGCTTGTTGTAAATGGGCAAACTAATGAAATCTCTCTAAGCCTCAACTTACTTGTTTTTAAAATAGGGTTTGTTAAAAGGATTACAGTGTGTAATGTGTCTAAAGCTCTTGGTGGAGGCCCTGGGTTTAGTGATCACTCAATAAATGATAACTCCTATTCCTGCTGTTCCTCACGGTGGTGGTGTTGAAGCAGGAGGTAGGAGGCAGCAGGATGCAGTGATGTCAGCACTTAGAGAGGTAACAGAGAATCTCAAAGTGGCTGCTCCCTAAAGGTGGGTTGAAGAGAGAAATTTTTTCCTGTCAGCTAATCTTGCCTACAAAGCCCATGAGAACATATTTCTACTGAGAATGTAATCCTAGATCTTTCCTCAGCTAAGTTTTCTGTTTTCATGCTAGGTCTTTGCTCAGATTTCATTTTCATGAGCTTCCTTCAGGAAGGGAAGTTGCTTCTTCCTAACCCCAGATCAAATGCTTTCCTCTTTCAAAGCCAGTTCTGCTTTCCTGTCAGGGATGCTCCCTCTCATAT
Source organism: Elephantulus edwardii (assembly GCF_000299155.1). Lineage (NCBI taxonomy): Eukaryota > Metazoa > Chordata > Mammalia > Macroscelidea > Macroscelididae > Elephantulus > Elephantulus edwardii. Next base: position 11,956,233 of record NW_006399798.1, on the reverse strand, counting down.
TTATATCCTTCTGCCCTCACCTTTCCCAAATGCCAATAGGATGATTATTTTAATCATCATGCAACTTGGTAAAGCAGTCATGTCTTACACTGCAAAGACAAACAACCACAAACACAGCGGATTAACACAATGCTGTTAACTGTTGTCTTGCTGTTGCGTAGGTCCAGAATCTGAAAAAGTCTCACAGTTATGAATACAATGCCAACTGAATTGCCTTTACGTGGACCTTTGGGAGGAAAATTCTTTCCCTGACTCGTTCATAACTGGCTAGAACTTCATTCCATACATTTGAGGTCTTTATTTCCTCGTTGACTGTGAAGTAGAACTTGCCTTCTACAATCCTCTTCCAAGTTCTGGCTCGTGGTCCCTAAGCCAGCAAGGAGAAATTGAATCCTGTTCGTGGTGCTGTATCCACTGTCTTACCCTTCCTCCTTCTTAGTCCTATTTTAAGAACTCTGGATCAAGCTGAGTCCACTAGGGTAAACAGACAACGAAAGAAAAATAAAACCTGTTGCCAGTGTATCCATTCCAATGCAGAGATGAACTGCCCATAGGTATTTTTTCCACGACTATAAATCTTGACAAAAACAGACTTTCATCTCTTTCCCTTGAATGGCAGGTAGATTTGGACCCTGGCTCTTTCATTTGGGAGGTGAGTGTTTTAAGCATTACACCACTAGGACGTCTCCTATCCAGAAAATCAAGGATTTTCTCTCCACCTCAGAGTCTGTAACCTTCACGATATCTGCAAATTGAAGCTCAAACTCCCTGCAGTCGTATCCAGTCCCTTTCGTGATTCTCCTCCCTTTGTTTTCCACTGCTCTACGTCTTCAAAAAGAGGAGAATGCTACGTTCTTCTCCCATGACCCAGTTGATAGATTTGAACTTACGACTTGCTCATTAACAATGCACCATTGAAGGCACGCTTTTAAATATTAGGTTGCAATTTTTGAGGAGTCTCATTATTTCGCCTCCCACAGGTACTATTTGGAGGCCACTTAATATTTTCTTTTTGACAGCTTTATTGAGAAATAACTTCTTCACCTAATAATTCATTCTTTAAAGTAGATCATTGAAAAGCTTTTGGTGTATTCACAAAGATGTGTGTCTATCTCCATAATCATTCTAAACATTTTCATGATCCCTTTTTCCTAGAAATATGGGTATGGCCTCCTGTGAAGATTTAGTGGATTATGAACAGTGGGTTTTGGTTTTCTCATCCTTGAGGATTTACTCTCGTTAGGTACCATTGTTGTTGTTGTTGTTGTTTGATGCAGTCGAGTCATAGATGACTCATAGCGACCCTATGAACGAACGGCCTGAGCACTGTTTATACATAGAGTTTCCGGAGACAAGCCATTTCAGAAGTGGATGCCGCTCCTGCTTCCAGGTAGGTACCATTAAGTCAACTAATACTCATCACAACCCAATGTGCAACAGATAGAAACCTTGCCCCATCAAGCAGCACCCTCATAACTTCCTCAGGCCCTTGGTTGAGGTCATCAGTCCATTTCTGTGAGGGTCATCCTCTCTTTCAGTGACTTCTTTTCCAAGGACTGGAACCTTCTGATAACATGATCAAAGAATGCATGATGATGTCAGTTCATGGTATAGCCAAAACTCTTTCCTAATGTTGTTGTTGTTATGTGCCGTCGAGTCGCCTGCGACTCATAGCAACCCTATGTACAATAGCCCTAAACTCCGCTCTGTCCTGTGCCAATCGCACTGTCTCTGACACTCCCATCCCAATTATCCCAGTCACTGAATCAATCCACTTCATAGAGGGCCTTCCTCTCCTGTGCCGTCCCTCCACCCTCCCAAGCATGATGTCCCTCTCTAAGGACCGGCCTCTCCTCACAACATGTCCAAAGTAAGTTAGACGGAGCCTCAGAATCCTTGCCTCCAAGAAGCCACCCGGTTTAACCCTCTCCAGGACAAATCTGTTTGTTTTCTTGGCAGTCCATGGTATTCTCAATACTCTTCTCCAGCACCACAGCTCAAAGGCATCAATTCTCCTTCTATCCTCCTTGGTCATTGTCCAACTCTCTGATACATAACAGGTGATTGCAAAGACCATGGCCTGTATCAGATGCACCTTAGTCTCCAGAGAGACACCACTGCTCTTCAGCACTTTGGAGAGGTCCCTAACAGCAGACTTTCCCATGGCAATGCGCCTTTTAATTTCCTGGCTGCTGGTGCCAAGACTGTTGACTATGGAGCCAAGCAAACTAAAGCTGTGTACAATCTCAATCTCTTCACCATCCATCCTGATGCTGCCAATTGGTCCAGTGGTGAGAATCTTTGTCTTCTTGACATTGAGCCTCAATCCATATTGCAGGTTGCAGTCCTTGACACTCTGCAGCAGGTGCTTCAGGTCCTCCTCAGTTTCAGCAAGCAGGGTTGTGTCATCCGCATAACGCAGATTGTTGATAATTCGTCCACCAATCCTGACCCCACATTTCTCTTCATAGAGCCCAGCCTCCCGGATAATCTGTTCTGCATATAGGTTGAAAAGGTATGGAGATAGGATGCATCCCTGGCATATGCCCTTCCCAATTTTGAACCATGCAGTGTTCCCTTGCTCTGTTCTGACGACTGCCTCCTGGTCCAAGTATAAGTTTCACATTAGAACGATTAAGTGTTCTGGGATTCCCATTCTTCTCAGAGTGAGCCACAGTTTGTTATGATCTACACAGTCAAATGCCTTTGCATAGTCAATGAAACACAGATAGACCTTCCTCTGGTACTCCCTGCTTTCAGTCAAGATCCATCTAACATCAGCTACAATATCTCTAGTACCACGACCCCTTCTGAAACCAGCCTGGACTTCTGGTTGTTCTCTGTTGATGTGCTGTTCCAGTTGTTTTTGGATAATCTTCAGTAAAATCTTGCTTGCATGTGAAATCAGTGAAATTGTTCTGTAGTTTCCACATTCGGTTGGGTCACCTTTCTTTGGGATAGGAACAAATATCGATTTCTTCCAGTCAGTTGGCCAAGTGGTCGTTCTCCAGATTTCTTGGCACAACTTGGTGAGCACGTCCAGGGCAGCATCTGTTAACTGAAATATGTCAATTGGTATACCATCTATTCCTGGAGCCTTATTTTTTGCCATGTCCTTCAAAGCAGCCTGAACTTCTTCTTTTATCACCATAGGCTCCTCACAGGGCACCTCACAGGACAGCCAGCAGACCCCGCAGACCCACCCTATTTTCCCAGGTAATCGGAGACGCCAAAAGCCCGCGACATCCGTTCCGGCAGAAAGGTCAAAACAGAGGCTCGGCTTTGACTAGCTGAAGCTGGGCACCTCACAGGACAGCCAGCAGACCCCGCAGACCCACCCTATTTTCCCAGGTAATCGGAGATGCCAAAAAGCCCGCCCTCGGGCCAAGAAAAGCCTATCTACACAGCATTCTACAGGATGCATCACTTTGACCGATAAATATTGCGACTAAACTTCAGAGACACTGATCCCAACATAAGGAACTACCATCAGCATCTTTTCTAGTAGCACAATTAAAGGACTTTCTTTTTCTTTTCTAGTCCTTATTCATTGTCTGACTTTCAAATACATAGAAGTAATTGAAAATGCCATGACATGGATCAGGCTCACTTTAGTCTTTAAATAGACATCCTTGAAATCCTCGACAAGAGATTTTCCCCTGACACCATTATTTTGTTTGGGGTGGGGAGGGGAGCAATACACTGAATGACCCAGGAAACATCAAAAGAAGATGAAGGGAATCCACAGAAGCACTGGACCAACAAGAACTGACTGACACTGAAGGTGTCATATGAACAGGAGCAAATGGTAATGAAGAAGGAAACTGAAGTTGCATTGAAGGCATTGGCAATACATAAGACCCCAGGAATTTATGTGAAACCAATTGACTTGTTTCAATTAGTAGATGTACCCATGGCTATGCTCACGGCTCACCAGCCTAAGCCAGGAAATTTAGACGACAATTTTCTGGTCAATGGATTGGGAGAGGTTTATATTTGTTCCCGTTACCAAGTGATTCAATAGAAAGAGGAAACTATCGAACAATATAATTAATATCACATGCAAGCAAAATGCTTCTGAAGATCGTTCTAAAAGGCTAGAGGAGTACATAGATAGAGAACTTCTAGAAGTTCAAGCAGGATTTAGAAGAGGATGTGACGCAAGTCATAGCATTGCTGATGTCAGATGGATCAGCAAAGAAAAGGAAGACCATCATCCAGGGGGATTGACACAGTGACTGCTGGAAATGGGTTTGAATGTGCCAGAAAGTGTGAGAATGGTACAGGATAAGACAGGGTTCACATCTGATCTTCTTTGGGTTGCTATAGGTTGTTCGTGACGCAACATCACCTAACAGCAATGATAACACTGTTGTTTTGGTTTTTTAATTTCTTGGCTCCTGCTACCATGGGTGTTGATTGTAGATCTGTGTAAAATGAAACCACTTACAATTTCATTCTTTTCTCCATCTGTCTCGATGCTTCCTTTTGGTACATTGTGAAGATTTTTGCTTTATTTATGTTGATAAGTAAACTTTAAACACTGGGAGGCGAAATGGAGTTAAGGGCTAACAGAGAAAAATATATCTGTTTGTATATTAGTTTCTGCAGAACATTCTGTGCCAAGGCCAATCCTCAATATATAAAATCACTTAGGAAAAACAAGCCAACCACACAGAAAGACACCACCCGTCAGCACTTGGCAAACAACCGTGGATCTCCATATTGTATTCTCCCATAAACAACAAAAGAAAAATGATCTCTGGAAGGCCTGTTGTTTTGGCAAGCCTTGTAATGCAATCACATTTCTACATATTAAGTAGCAGTTGGGATTTTATAAATGGTTAATGCTGGCATGCCTCCAAGAAACATTGGGAATATTAGAGTCACGAGTGGTGTTACAGCTCAGCAATTCTGCACATAACCAAGAGTTGGGAAGCATCCACGGAGAGGATTTATTACGTAGCCAAGCACTTGAGAATATGTTTCTGGAAGCAAAACGGGATGATGATGAGGGAAATTATGTAATGAACAGAGCCGAAACAGACATGAAGGAAAACTATTAATTGGAAAAAAGAAGGTGCATTGGGACATGGAAATCATTTCTAGCCGTCTGTTCACCTATATACATAGTAATCCCTGATCAGATTTAAGGAATAACAAAAGACCTTAAACAAAGGCTGTAAAAAATTGCCGTATTCTACTTGATAATATTTTCTCCCTAACCCTTCATTTTGGAATTTGGAATATTCATATCTATGTCTAGGGAGCTCCGGTGGCCTAGAGGTAAGGCGTTGCACTGCCAACCCAAAGGCAGGCTGCTCAAATCCAGCAACAGGTGTGCAGGAGAGAAGATGGGAAATCTCTCATGCCCTTTACAGCCTCTGAAAACCCCCTGGAGGGTCAGCTATGAGTCAGTTCAGCCTTGAGAACACATTACGATAACAGAATATCTATTCCTAGGTCTCTAATAGTCTAGTTTATGTCTGACCCTGGCCTCATGCTTTATTTGAACAGCCTCCCTTTGGGTTGGCAGGGCAATGCCTTACCTCTAGACCACCAGAGCTCCCAAGACAGACATAGATATGAATATTCCAAATGCCAAAGTGAAGGAAGGGTTGGGGAGAAAATATGATAAGTAGACTATGGCAATTTGTTTATATCTACCTCTACCTCTGTGTCTGTCTAGTGTAGCCTATCCATTTTTCTGCCTATTGTTGTTCAGATAGCTGTAATATACCTGGGCTAAGGTATGTGAAGGTCGCTAACACTGATCATCTGTGGTGCTTCCTCTATTTGCTCATACATTTAACTGAGATATCTGAGGGTGTGTGTGTGTGTGTGTGTGTGTGTGTGTGTGTGTGTGTGTGCGCGCGCACATCTTTGCCATCCATGATATAACTAATATTTAAATGCAACCATAATGATCCACCTATGCCCAATTGTCTCTCATTTTGGATCCAGTTGAATAAAAGGCTTCTGTAGACTTGCCCCATCCCCCTCCCACCTCTTATTTGTTAGACAGGAATAGTATACTTCCGAGAAGCCCTCCAGGATAAGGAGTTTCAATCACACATGAGGAGCCTCTAGGAGACAGGTGCCCAGGAAGTGGTTAAAATGACGAAGGTATCATCACTCCGACACCTTTACATGTCGGTGCTCTCATGACTTTACGTGAACTTTATTTCTGGTCAGCACATTCTTATACACCGGAGCTGGTATCAATGTCATGCAGTGTCCTGCCGGTTCCCTTCCGCTATGGTGCTCACTTTTCCTTGTATTCTGTCTTCTTGGCACATGTAGGTGTTTGTTTCAGACAGCTGATGGCCCAGTTTTGTTGATGCCGTAAGTGTGGGCCTACCCTCTTACCCATCTACCCAGATGGCTGCAGACTGCTTTGTCTTTCCAGGGCTTTGGATTTCCACATTTACCTGTCCTCTGACCATCTTCATAGGATATCATTTCTCCTGTTTGTGAAGATATCCCTAGACTTTTCCATTTAGCCTCTTTCTCCCAGGCACCTGTATTAACAATTTTCTTTGATGCTCCAACATTATAAATGCAAATCTTTGGTGCCTGACCCTTTGCCTAAATTTCTTGAACTCTCTGGCAAATTGGAAGCATAACATTTTAGAGTCCTTGAGCTGATGCCCTTACAAATTCTGACATCTGCCTGTTTCATGAGATTATCTCCTTGGGATTCATACCACTTCCCACCATCTGTGATTTCACTTGTTTGCCTTCTTGAGAACTTGTGCCATTTTATCTCTTTTGGTGTCAGACTTCAAATTTTAACTAGCCAATTCCACACCAACATAACTAACTGTTTAACCTCACTCTGCTGTTGTTATGGGAGTTCTGGTGGCCTACTGACAAGAAGTGGCACTGTAATTTCGAAGGCACGCAGTTCAAGGCCACCAGCTGCTCCATGGGAGAAGGAAGGGCAGTCTCCTCCTGCGTGATTAACTGCCTCTGAAAACTCACTTGAGGGTCGACTATGGGTTGGTTCCAACTCTGTGCACAGGAATAACAACTGCTGTTGTTATTTTGTGCCTTCAAGTCTGTTCCAATTTAAGACAATTTCATAGGACAGAATAGAACTATTTCATAGGGTTTTATAGGCTAAAATCATTAAGGGACCAGACCACCAATCTCCCCACCCCCACCCCATGAAACTGGAGCTTTTGGTGGATTTGAACCTTCAAACTTTCCATTAGTAGCAAAGCTCTTAACTATTGTTCCACCAACGCTCCTTAATCCCCATACAGAAGCTCCAAAAAAGGCAGCAGTCCTGAGTTCTTGACTTGCTCTCTGGTACTCTTCTGTACGGTGGTCCTGAATCTGGTGGTGGTCCTGTGTCGTCCCGCCTGTTGGGCTGTGTACCTCTGGGAACTGTGAGTATAATATACCTGTTTGCTTTCAGGACCTCTCTGAATCCTCAAGTTGTACCTGACTTGTCATCCCGCAGATGTGTTAAAGAAACATCCTGGCATGCACTCTTCAGAGCTTCTTATTCATTCTTTTTCTTTCACTTGGTTTTCTGCTCTCCAGAATTCCACATTCTGTTGAAACACCTTTCTTGGGATTGGGAACAATTATTACTCTCTTCCAGTGAGTTGGTGAGATGTCTGTCTTCCAAATTTTCTAGCACAGATGAGTGAATACATCCATAGTTGCATCAGTTAGTTGATACGTCAGTTGATATCTCATCAATCCCTAGGGCCTTCTTTGCTGCCAATGCCTTTCATGCAGCTTGAACTACTTCCCTTCTCACTATCGCCTCTTTCTCATATGTTACTTCTTGAAATATTTCAAGGTCAACTGATTTGTTTTGGTACACTGACTCTGTATTCTCTGCATCTTTTTCTGATGCTTCTTAGATCATTCAAGATTTTTCCAGTAATGTTTATCAGTATTGCAACTGATACTGGCGTGAATATGCTTTTCAATTCTTTCAACTTGAGAAATGCCTATCATGTGTTTCCCTCTTTGTTCTTCAAGTCCAGCTCTTTGCACATTCCATTATAATACTTTGTGTTGTCTTCTCAAACTGTCCCTTGAAATCTTGTGTTCTTCTCTTTTACTTAAGTATCCATTTTCTCTGTTTTGACTTCTCAATTTTATAGCACAATTTTTAGTCTCTTCTGACATTCATCTAGGTCTTCTTCCTTTGTAAGGAACTTTTGCTCTTTTCATTGATAATAACTTTGATGTTATTTTACAATTCATCTGGTCTTCAATTGGTACCTTGAGCAAATCCTTAGAGAAGCTGAACTTCATGAAAAAGAATGTAACATCAAGACTGGAGGAAGACTAAACAACAACATGTATTATGCAGATGATACAGCCTTGCGTCCTAAAATCAAGGTGGAGTTGAAGTGCTTGTTGCAGGAGATTAAGGAATATCTTTCAATATAGATTATATCTCAACATCAAGGAGGCAAAAGTCTTCACCACTGGGCCAATAGGCAACATCATGATAGATGGAGAAAAGATTGAATGTGTCAATAAATTTCAGATGAAGAATTCATCAATACCTTTGTACCAGTAGTCAGGGTATCAGGAAACATATAGCATTGGGAAAAATCTGTTGTCAGAAATCTCTTCTGAAGAGTCCTGAAGAGCAATGAATGGTGTGTCAGTTTAAAGACTAAAGCGATCACCTGCCTTGCATCTGAGTGTTGCACAATGAATGTAGAAATATGATAGAATAAAGATCAGTGTCTTTGAGATGTGGCTTTGAAGGAGGGCACTGAATATTCCATGGACTTCAAACTGCTCTGTCTTGGTGAAGAAATCAGCAGAATGCTCCTTGAAGATAAGGAAGGGGAAGCGTCATCTCACGTACTTTGGGCATGCCGTTGCTGAGTGCCCTTGAATCAGAACCAGCACATAGCTCATCTCCAGCAGGGTTCAGAGGCAGTACATTGAACAGAAAGAGATAGATCGTTCATCTTTCTCTCACAGACCACCAGGTGGAGAGGCTTTTCTCTGGGAAGACACACTATGTTTGAAAAAGTGAGGGTCAGCAAAAGGAGAAGACGACCCTCAATGAGATGGATTGCTTCTGTGACATGCAGCAATGGGCTCACGTGTGTCACAGGTGGTAAGAACGGCACAGGGTCAGGCAGGGTTTAGACGTGCTGCTCACTGGGTCACTGTGAGTTGTACTCAACAAGAGGGCACCTAACACCACCAACAATAACCCCCAGAGTTGGCAAGGAGCCCTCATAAGCTCTCTCACTTGTCTAATCCCTCTCTTGTCATTTTTCTTTCTCGTCATTCTGGACGTAGACTAATGCAGCAGTTGATTTTTACTCTGCCTTTCATTTTTTTTTCCCTTTTTCTGCTTTATTTGGGCACAACACAGAAACAAATAATCACCTGAGACACAAGCACCATGTGAAATATTTTCCCAGTACTTTTGTTTAGCTTGCAGGAACAATTCAAACTTTTACCTATCATTTCAAAAATGTATACATAAAACTCTATTCTCAATCTTTATTTTTTTTAAGGTTCTAGAAAACTCTCATTGCCGCTGAATCTGAATTGACTCAAAGCTGACCCTCCAGCATGTTTTCAGGGGCTGTAAATTATACAAGAAGAGGAAGAGACAGTCCATCTTTCTCCCAAGGAGCAGCTGGTAGATTTGAACCACCTGCCTTTGCCTTTGCTGTATGAATCCTAGACTCACTAGATTAACAGAGATTTTTTGGAAAGGATTACAAAAAGTTCTGGACCTTTGCTCTCATAATTCCTCTTTTCTGGAATTTTATTTTCTAATATCTTCATTAATCAGTTACATGTTTAGCCATAAAATGCAGCTGAGGTCAGATTTTTCATGACAAGAAGTTGTGCCCTGCAATGGAAGTAAATAGTGAGAGAGAAGTGGAGTGAAATCTCTGCCTCTAATGTGGGGCTTGATAACTTGTACAATTTCACTCATGGATTGGTGTGAAATTTGAGACCCGAGCCTACATACAGTAATTCTGAATCAATGATGGTATTTTCTAACACAACTGGAAGCACTGTGTCGTATTCTGTAAGTGCTGACCTTGAGATCAGATTTTTCTACTCACTAGAAATTTGAACTTGACCAAGGAATTGCATTTCTCTGCCTCCATTTCCTAATCTTTGACATGGGTCCAACGGGTTTATTGTGAGAAAAAAGCCATGGAGATGAAATATTTAGCATGATGCCTGAAATAATGTGTGCTTAAAAAATGAAGCAGCTGTTACTGTGGTAGCAGTCTGCTTCCATTAAGATTTGTTGTTGATGCACACCTATGTTTATTGCTGCTTTGTTCACAATAGCAAAGAGTTGGAAACAACCCAAGTGCCCATCAACAAATGAAAGGATAGAGAAACTGTGATATAGTCACACAATGGAATACTACGCTGCACTGAAAACCAAGGAACTCATGAAATATTATAAACAATGGTTGACCCTGGAGGATATTATGCTGAGTGAAATAACAAGAAGACAAATACTGCATAGTGCCACTGTTACAAAACAGAACCGACATTGGGTTTGGGGAGAAACTAAGAAAAGAGGGGATAAATAATGTATAAAAATAATGAATAAATCTTTATTGAAACAGACGAGAGAGAGAACTGTTTAAAAGGGATATATGATTAGGTATTATTTGTAGGGCAAGAGTCCAGAATAAGAGCTATATAGTAAAGTGGACAGGGGGAGGGGAAGTGGGCAGGGAGGGAAATGTGCAACAATGAATGAATGGAAATTCAAGTTCTCTATAAAAAAACAACAACAACAACACATCAATGCTGATACAAAAAAAATTTGTTGTTGATTGCCTTCGAGTTGATCACGACTCTTAGTGACCCTATGAACAAAAAGGCCTGAAGCCCCTCTACAACTATCAACATTTATTAAAGTTCATAGAGCTTTCGGAGGCATGTGGTTTAAGACAGCCTTAGAAACTCTGGTCCATACTTCTTGGTCATTATGAGTCAGAATTGATTAGATGGCAGTGGATTTGGAGATTTGATTAGTATCACAGCAATTTGCTCACCGCCATGCTATTTCCTAATAGTACGCCAGGGATGCATCCTATCTCCATACCTTTTCAACGTATATGCAGAACAGATTATCCGGAAGGCTGGGCTCTATGAGGAGAAATGTGGGGTCAAGATTGGTGGATGATTTATCAACAATCTGCGTTATGCAGATGACACAACCCTGCTTGCTGAAACTGAGGAAGACCTGAAGCGCCTGCTGCAGAGGGTCAAGGACTGCAGCCTCCAATATGGATTGAGGCTCAATGTCAAGAAGACAAAGATTCTCACCACTGGACCAATTGGCAGCATCAGGATGGATGGTGAAGAGATTGAGATTGTACACAGCTTTAGTTTGCTTGGCTCCATAGTCAACAGTCTTGGCACCAGCAGCCAGGAAATTAAAAGGCGCATTGCCATGGGAAAGTCTGCTGTTAGGGACCTCTCCAAAGTGCTGAAGAGCAGTGGTGTCTCTCTGGAGACTAAGGTGCATCTGATATAGGCCATGGTCTTTGCAATCACCTGTTATGTATCAGAGAGTTGGACAATGACCAAGGAGGATAGAAGGAGAATTGATGCCTTTGAGCTGTGGTGCTGGAGAAGAGTATTGAGAATACCATGGACTGCCAAGAAAACAAACAGATTTGTCCTGGAGAGGGTTAAACTGGGTGGCTTCTTGGAGGCAAGGATTCTGAGGCTCCGTCTAACTTACTTTGGACATGTTGTGAGGAGAGGCCGGTCCTTAGAGAGGGACATCATGCTTGGGAGGGTGGAGGGACGGCACAGGAGAGGAAGGCCCTCTATGAGGTGGATTGATTCAGTGACTGGGGTACTCGGGATGGGTGTGTCAGTGGCAGTGTGGTTGGCACAGGATAGAGCAGGGTTTAGGGCTGTTGTACATAGGGTCGCTATGAGTCACAAACGACTTGATGGCACATAACAACAACAACAACAACATGCTTCTGACTTACCGCAACCCTTTATAGGGTTTTGGAGACTGTGTTGTAAGGGAAGGAAGCTGACTATCTTTCACCTTCAGAGGCTGGAGAAAGTCAGCCTTTGAGTTAGTAATGCCGTTCACTATAGCCTGCATTACCAGAGACTCTAACACTAGGACAGAAAATGGAGATCTTGGGCCACTATGGACAATAATATCTCTAACACTGGCGGGCTGATGGTGGAGTTAATGGCAGGTTCTTTTCAATCGTGTGTTCAGAATTACACCTTTGCCTCAATTAACTATGACCCAGGGCACCTCGCCTCTCATTCTAGATGAGACATATGCACCCTTGTCTCACAGTCAAAGAACACCAGGAAACTCCTCAGTTCTTTTTACATTGGATTCATGTTGCTTGGGAAAACATGATTCTAAGAATCCTTTCCTGGGTGTCAACAGCTGTTTACGCCTGTGACTCAAAGTTGTCTCACCTCCAACGCCTGCCCGCCTTTCTCATCACCCTTCTTCAGTCACAGAGAATAGAGATGTTGTTCACTTGCTATTTTAAAAAACCACATTAGTTTTACTACACAGAACATTAGTGAGGCCACAAAGTTCACAAGAGAATGAATTACTGGATTAAGCACATTAATCATCTTCTTGAGGTCTATTGCCTAATTACCAAATTGCACCAACTGAAAGAGTAACCTTTCCCTTTTGGAGAAATCCTAAGTAATTTCAAGTAATAAGGTGTGTACACAGTGGCTAATTACTTAGAATTCTTCATTGAGAACATTAATTCTGTCATTTGCTGAGTGTAAATCTTGAGGAAGTTGTCATATCTTTCTGTTTCCTCTGAATTTGATATGATTACTGTAAGACTGAAATAAAATAATACACCCAAAGCCTCTGGCAAAGTTTCAAATATTCCAAACCTAAGTGGCATTATGAATCCTTTGATGATTTATCAACAATGAGCTATCTCTAAGAGCAGCTTCTAAATTCTCCTTGCAGGTCTTTATGCCTTTTGATGTTTGATGCTCTTGCTGTATTTCCCTCAAGTAGGCTACACATAATTAGGGAAATTTCCAAGTTGGTGAGCCCAAGGTAGTTGAGAAGGAAGAATAATAGTGGGTTGATCATCTTTCTGAAAATATGCATGACTAGGAGACACTGCATGGTTCAAAATCAAGAAGGGGGTCCGTCAGGGATGTATTCTGTCTCCATACCTTTTCAATCTGTATACAGAACAGATCATCCAAGACCCTGGGGTATACGAAGAGGAATGTGGCATCAGGATTGGTGGAAGAGTCATCAACAACCTGCATTATGCAGATGACACAACTCTGCTTGCTGAAACTGAGGAGGACCTGAAGTGCTTGTACAGAAGTTCAAGGACTACAGCCTCCTATATGTATTGAAGCTCAACATCAAGAAAACAAAGATTCTCACCGCTGGGACACTTGGCAGCATCAATATGGATGGTGAAGAGATTGAGATAGTTAACAGTCTTAGTTTAGTTGGCTCCACAGTCAACACTCTTAGTAATAGCAGCCAGTAAATCAAGAGACGAATTGCACTGGGAAAGTCAGCTGTGAGGGACCTCTCAAGAGTACTGAAGAGCGATGATGTCAGTTTGGAGACTAAGGTGTGCCTGACCCGGGCTATAGTCTTCGCAATTATGTTCTATGCATCAGAGAGTTGGGACAGTGAATCAGGATGATAGAGAATTGATGCCTTTGAGCTGTGGTGCTGGAGAAGAGTGTTGAATATATCGTGGACTGCTAGGAGAACAAACAGGTTTGTCCTGCAGAAGGTGAAGCCAGACTGCTCCTTGGAGTCAAGGATTCTGAAGCTTCATCTGACATACTTTGGGCATGTTGCAAGGAGGGACTAGTCCTTGGAGAAGGACATCATGCTTGGGAGGGTCAAGGGACAGCACAGGACTGAGGAAGACCCTCAATGAGATGGGTAGATTCTGTGAGTGGAGTGGTGGGAATGAGTGTGTTTGAGACAGCGAGGTTGGCACAGAATAGAACAGCGTTTAGGGTTACTATGAGTCGCAAGCAACTCGATGGCACATACCAACAACAGGAATAATTAGACAAAGAGTTTGTTGTTGTTGTTGTGTTCCCGTGAGTCAGTTGTCACTCATACCTGTGCTTTATGGCGGAGTAGAATTGCCTCGCAGAGTTCCTAAACTGTAGTCTTCGTGGGAGTAGATCATCCGTCATCCAATCCGATGGAGCTGCTGGATGGATTCCAACAGATGAACTTTAGGTAAGCAGCCAAGAATTTAACTATTGCATCAGCAAGTTCCCTTAGCTTTGGAGCTAAAATGTATTTGTAATCTGAATTAGCTCATTTCATACCTGTAACATCTGGCAGGTAGGGTATTTGAGCAAATAACTACTAATAAATGACAAGAATTTTCTTGGTCTTTCCATAAAGGAAATCTTGTTAAGTGAAGTGGGTGCCTCTTGGGAGGATAATAAGACTTGGCAAACCAGTGCTCTGTTGGAGGACATAATCGTGCTTTCTGGAGCTAGACCACAGCCACTCAATTATTTAGAGGAACCCTTGGGCGCCAAGCCCGTCAGCCCTTAGCGCGTGTTTCAGAAGTCACAGAGGTCACCTACTTGAAATGCTGAGAAGGGAAAATGTTCTCTGTCAGACTTTCAAATTCAGTTTGGACCCAACAATCAGAAATTGTACTGTGGACCAGTCTTCCTTCTAAAATCTATAACATTAAGGGAAGAATTTGAAATCTTGAGGTACAGATTTTCCAAATATCAGTGATTCCTGGAGAGTGACCAGACCATCTGTTGACTTTGCTGGCAGTATGTTGGGAAACTAGCAATAATGAGCAGGTTCTGGGAGAATTCCACTGGTGCCTAATCTCCCGTCCTACTTCACTAAGCTCGGCGTCTGAGCCTTTTCTCATCCCTTGCCTCACTTTCCCCTTCAATCAAGCATGAGAGTAAGAGAAACAGGGTGAATCTAAGGAATGTGGTGATGGAATCTCTTTTATACATATCTGTACAAAATTTTTGGATGCTAAAGGTTCAACCATTTCTACTTTGGGCCATGTAAAAATGTCTCCGTATCAACATAGGAATATTACAACCACCTTTCTTAAGTCCTTTATCTTTGCTCATATTTTTTTGTTCCTTATTGAGGCCATAGTTGGTACAGAAAAAAAGGCTCACAGAAATGACTCACCACATGTTGCCTGGGTGCATACACGGAATGCCTGAGCTGTTGGAAGCTATTTGGCATTGCTGGGGCATCAGAAACATGGGGGAGCATGAATGGCATGAGCCGAAAGAGACGTAAAGAAATCCATTTGCAAAATGCTTTGGATTCCATACTAAAGGATTTGGAATTTTATTCTGAAAGCAATTAACAACCAGAAGGGACTTGTATTCATTCTAGTGAGCAGATTCTGGGTTTGTAAAGATTGTTCCATTAGAAATGCCGAGAATAAATTTGAGGGAAAGAGTGGACAGAAGGCTTAGATCTAGAAAACTGCTTTAATAAAGCAAAAACTGCAAAAAACCCCGCACCATTAAAGCTTCATTTTTTAAAAATAAGGGACAAGTAAATAATAAATGGAATTCCTTGCACTATTACATACCTGTCTGCATTTTTTCTAAGACATGTCAGATTAATTAATTAGATATTTGGGTAATCTCTAAGGTCTTTATCGATGGATGTGTTCACTGTAACTGAACACACATATAGAACAATGCAGGAGTGTAAGAAACAGTGTGTGTGTGTGTGTGTGTGCGCGCGCGCACGCCAAAGAAAGGACCAACTGAGACAGAAGGATGAAGTTATAAATTGGAGAAGATCCTTGAGACAACTATTTTAATATATTCTAAATGAAAACTTCAACTTTTTTAAACCATGAAAAACAATGTTTTGCCTTTTTACTGATATTCGTGTTCAAAATCAATAGGCTCAGTCCATTAGAGATTAAAAAACTAATTTCTACTTACAATGAAATCTATTGGTCAATTAAACATAAATGCTATTTATTACCTATTACAAAAGAGAATAAGTAATTTTACATTTGCTACCACTGTTGTGTGTGTACCATCGAGTCGAAACCAAGGCATAGCTGACCCTCTGGTGGGTTTTCAGAGGTCATTAATCACACAGAAGGAGATTGTAAATCTTTCTCCCACAGAGCAGCTGGTGAATTTGAACTTTGTGCTTTTGGGATTTCAGTGCAGCTGCTTGCCACAAGGCCACCAGTACTCCCTAATTTAAACTTTCAAATTTACTAATTTAAAACTCACTAATTTAAAATTTAAATTCAATTTAAAATTTAAATTTTAATTTAAAATGCAACATCACTAGAAAAAAATAAAACCAGTTGATTAAGACTTTGCTGAACCTAGTATCAGAATGAATTTGTACGGAGATGCTTGAGTTCAAGAAAACTCTTGATTCATCTAAATTCATCTTCCCAAGTGTGAAGATAAACCTTGGATCCACAACCAAAACTCAAAAGACCTGTTGCATTGGGTGAATCTGCAAAGAGCAGTGATGACAGCTTCAAGACTAAGGTGCATCTAATAAAAGCTATGATCTTTCCAACTGCTTCCTGTGCTTGTAAAAATTGGACGATGAATAAGGTAGACCAAAGAAGAATTGATGCCTTTGAATTGCAGGGTTGGTGAAAAATGTGGAATATTCCATAGACTGTCAAATGAACAAAGGAAGCTTTCATAGGGGAAGTACCACCAGAAAGCTCCTTAGAGGCAAAGATGATGAAACTTCCTCTCACATACTTTGTAGGCGTTTTGTCACAAGTGCCAATCCTGGAACAAGACATGACAGCTTACAATATGTGTGAGGAAAATGCCAATATTAATATACGTAGATTGGACATGTCCAAGTCCTGCATTTAATAATTTCTACATGTTCAGCTGCTTATTGTTCAATTGAAGTCGTTCTGTCCAAACAGAACAGTCATGTGTAAGTTGCGCCTATTCATTGATCACCTGGTTGTTGTTGTTATGTGCTGTTAAGTCACTTGCAACTCATAGTGATAGTGACCCTTTGTACAACAGCCCTAAACCTTGCTATATCCCTTGCCAATCTTATTATCTCTAACACACCTACCCCTATTTTCCCAGTGACGGAATCAATCCACCTCATTGAGGGTCTTTCTCTCCTGCACTGTCCCTCCACCCTCCCAAGCATGACGTCCCTCTCTGAAGACTGGTGCCTCCTTGCAACATGTCCAAAATATGTCAGATGGAGCTTCAGAATCCTTTTCTCCAAGGAGCAGCAGCCTTGTTTCACCCTCTCCAGGTCGAACTTGTTTGTTCTCCTAGCAGTCCATGGTATATTCACTACTCCTCTCCAGCACCAAAGCTCAAAGGCTTCAACTCTCCTATCATCCCTAGTCATTGTCCATCTCTCTGATGCATAGCAAGCAATTGCAAAGACTATGGCCGGGATCAGGTGCACCTTAGTCTCCAGACTGACATCATTGCTCTTCTTTGTACTTTGGAGAAATCTCTGACAGCAGAGTTTCACAATGTAATTCTTCCTTTGATTCTCTGGCTGCTGGTACCAAGAGTGTTGATTGTAGAGCCAAGCAAACTGAAACTGTCAACAATCTCAATCTCTTCACCATCCGTCATGATGCTGCCAATTAGGCCAGTGGTGAGAATCTTTGTTTTCTTGATGTTGAGCTTCAATCCATATTGAAGGCTACAGTCCTTGACCTTCAGGTCATCCTCAGTTTCATTAAGCAGGGTTTTGTCATCTGCATAATGCAGATTGTTGATGAGTCTACCTCCAATCGAGATGCCACATGTCTCATAGAGCCCAGTATCCCAGATAATCTGTTCTGCATATAAATTGAAAAGATATGGAGATAGGACACATCCTTGATGCACACCCTTCCCAATTTTGAACCATGCAGCATTTCCTTGCTCTGTTTTGACGACTGCCTCCTGGTCCAAGTGTAGGTTTTGCATAAGCACAATCAAGTGTTCTGAGAGTCCCATTCTTCTAAGTCAACCACAGTTTGTGGTGATCCACACAATCAAATACCTTTGCATAATCGATGAAGCATAGTCTCTAGCACTCTCTGCTTTCAGCCAAGATCCATCTGACGTTAGCTATGATATCCCTACTGCCACAGCCACTTCTAAACCCAGCCTACACTAGAGCACAGTAATACAGCTTCTGACAGAGCTAAGTCCTCTCTCTGTGAGGCACTAACACCTGTTCACAGTCAGAAGCAAAGCTAGAGAGAGAGGAAGTTTCAAGGTAAATGCAAATGTAATGATCAGGTTTTGTTTAAGTATACCCCACTATGGCCATAGAATATGCTAGTTTGAAAGGGACCACGTAAAAATAATATTGTTTTGGATAACTCTTATCCTTAAATGATTCAGTTAAAGGAGAGGTAAAGAAGATATATCTACATATCACGTTTTTCAATTTGAGTTTAGTCCAAATCATTGACACTAATTAGAATGTGCCACAGTCCCCTTTGTGGAAAATTTGAAGGGAATGAAATATCTCTAGTCTATGTATGACGTATACTGGAAACGTTCATTTTTCTTATTCTTACCTCAATTGTCCAGCAGGAAAGAAAATCTTCTGTCCTATCAATGTGATTTTATTTTCCCCCCCAGCTGGGTTGAAACGGATCATTTGAGTGAAGGAAAATAGAATATCCAGGCAGTTATGTGAAAAGTTTTTTAAGGTTAAGCCAAGAGGATCAAAGTAATGGCTTAATTCTATGAATGGAATAAAATGGATACAACTTTTTGATTTATACATTTTAAAACAAATCTTAATTGCTAACATTCAATCTTTCTCAGCAGTTTCCTCTGCTCATCTGCAATCTCCTGATTGTAAGCTGTGTAGTGCTGTGATGAGGAGACACAAGGCCCCTTAGAACCGAGGGTGGTAAGTCTTCAGGATATTTACTTTGTTGTTGTTGTTATGTACCATCAAATTGCTTGTGACTCATAGCAATCCTATGTACAGCGGCTCTAAGCCCTGCTCTGTCCTGAGCCACCGTCATCGTCTCCGACACACCCACCCCATTACCCCAGTCCCTGAATCCATCTCATCCAGAGTCTTCCTCTCTTGTGCTGTCCCTCCACTTTCCCAAGCATGATGTCCCTCTCCCAGGACTGTCCCCTCCTTGCAACATGACCAAAGTATGGCAGACGAAGCTTCAGAATTCTTGCCTCCAAGGAGCAGCCTGGTTTCACTCTCTCCAGAATGAACCTGTCCTTCTAGTAGTCCATGGTATATTCAATACCCTTCTCCAGCACCACAGCTTACAGGCTATTTCAACACTTTGTCCATGCTACCCTACCCCCCAAGGTGGGAAAAATACCATATAGTTACCTTGTAGAATTGAAAAGAACTGCCTTGTAGAGTTTCCAAGGCTATGAATCTTTATGGGAGCAGACCATCACGTCTTTTCCCCACAGAGAGGATGGTGGATTTGTACCAACCAGTTAATCTATTCCTGTGCAATTTTATTGCCTCTGAAAACTAGCTGGAAGCTCAGCTATGAATTGATTCCAACTTAATGGCATCCAACAATAACAACCGTTAGACTAGCAGCTGGGCCTTTGAACCTCTGTGATATCATGACCCTTTGGACACAGCATTGGGGGAAACTGATAAACACAGTATGTTTGACAAAATAAAAAGCTAAAAGAAGAGGGAAACATTCAATAGGCTAGACTGACACAATAGACACAACGAAGGGCTCAGTCATGTCAATCATCAAGAAGACGGTGTAACATCTCACTTGGACTTGACTCTGGTTAGTAACTATAACAATATCACTGTCATAGTGCTTGTTTCATGATCATGTAGAAACCAACTGCCATTTAAATTTTTAGTGTATTTGAGACTTTTTATTGCTACTTTTTTAAAGAAAAATGTAGAAAAGATGTTTAAGAGGCCAGATATAGATACCTGATCATCTATACCGTGAACGTGTGAAGAAGTCAGCTGAAAGAGCAGCTGAAAAGACTTCGTTTTGAAATGTGATCTGCATTCCCAAGCCATGTGCCAAGAAGAGGTCAGACCCTGAAACAAACCCAGGTCTAGCTTTCTTCCAGGAAGTTCATGTTCTCACCATTAACTGGGAAATCCTGTCCAAAGAAACAGATGCAGCAGGGAAAGGCTATAGCTTACAATTATTTCCCAATTTTTCTTGCTTATTAAAGAATTCTCAGTGAACTATTTTGAAATTTTTGGCATATCAAAGGGCCTTAAATGATTCTTTTCTAAGTAAAGGTGCTTCTTCCATTCCTAACACAAATGTACCAAGCCAAGTTCTGTTTATGACATTGTTGTTGTTATGTGCCAACAAGTTGCTTGTGACTCATAGCAACCCTATGTACAAGAGCCCTAAACCCTGCTCTATCATGTGCCAACCTCTCTGTCTCCGACACACCTACACCCATTATCCCAGTCACTAAATCAATCCTTCTCATTGAGGGTCTTACCCTCCTGCGCTGTCCCTCCACCCTCCCAAGCATGATGTCCCTCTCCAAGGACTGGTCCCTCCTTGCAACATGTGCAAAGTATGTCAGACAAAGCTTCACAATCCTTGCCTCCAAGGAACAGCCTGGTTTAATTCTCTCCAGGACAAACCTGTTCGTTCTCCTAGTAGTTCATGGTATAGGTCAAGAAATTATTTTATAATAAGATTAAATAATTACCAAAATATTTTTAATGACATCTATGAGTTCAGAACAGGGTTTTGGATATCTATCTATCTATCTATCTATCTATCTATCTATCTATCTATCATCTATCTATCTATCTATCTATCCATCCATCTTTACCTCCACTGCTTGGTGCAGAAAGGGCAATGAACCAAGAGCTAGAGTTCTTCAACAAAACCAGACCTGAAACTATAGCTGCTCTGAAGCAAAGAAAGTTTAGAAAGCCCACATCTTCACTCACCTGTATCAGGTTACAGCTCAAACAGAATAAGATCATGGACTGAATCCTCTGAAAACAATAATAAAAGAAGACTAGCTAGCATCTGTTGCCAGTCATGCCTGACCAGTCTGCAAAGAGAAAAAGAGCCCTCTTATTATAACTCTTCTCCAATTTCCTGAAAGAGCAAAACACTCTTGAAATGAAAGCTTTAAGGTTTGAATCCTATTAGGAGTAATTGTGAAACAAGTCCATGTGGCTAGACCAAGTTCTGGGTGGTAGGTAGTAGATATAATCATCTGACACTGAATAGTAGTTGCTGTTATTGTTATGTGCCGTTGAGTTGTTTGAGATTCATAGTGACCCTATGTACCATAGCCCTGGAACCTGCTCGATCTCGTGTCAACATTACTGGCTCTAAAACACCTACCCTCATTGCCCCAGTCACTGAATCAATCCATCTCATTGATGGTCTCTCTCTCTCTCTCTCTTTCTGTGTCCCTCCACCCTTCCAAGCATGCTGGCCCTCTCCTAGGACTGGTCCCTCCTTGCAACATGAGCAAAGTAGTAGGTAGAGCATATCTCTCAGTCCTTCTTGGCTGACTGCCTTTACTTGTTCTTTTTAGGAATTTCTTCCTTTGTTAATGTTAATAGATGTTTTCTAAATACATGGAACAACAGGCATGACAAGAAAATGGGGGGAAACACCAACACACTAAAGAGGAAACCCAAAGGAATTAGCACTGAGGTAGGTCTGTTTTTACTACCTATATCCTATATTAATGTCAGAGTTGTTTAAAGAGGGATCTAGCTGATATTTTACAGGATTGATAATGCTTAGGTCAATGACACTAAACTACAGCTTTTTTCTTTAAGTAATGAAAATTAACTCACTTTACAAGAAAGCTTTATTATGAAAGAACGAGACAGAAGGTGAACAGTCAGTATCTCAGGAGACAATGATGTCGATAGTGCAGTACGGCTCTCAGAAAAGGTCGGTACTCACATAATTACAGACTTTGTACATTACTTCAGATTTTAATCTTTCAAATTCATCGACAAAGTGATTACAAAATGATATCAGAGCCAAAGATTTAAAACGCAACCAAACAAATAAGGGAATCTTTTATTATTTTATAAATGGACTGTAATTAGTTAGCTATTTTATGAAAAATTAATTCTAAATTTAAGCAATTTAATGAAAGTAAATATGACATTCTATGATCTATTCATAGGGGTGTTATGAGATTTACTTGACTTAGTGACATCTAACAATAACAACATGACAAAGTTCTACAGATAGCAGTAGACAAGGAGATAAAATTTGATGCTGAAATGTGGGCATGCTGTTTGATTATATTTTTTAAAAATCTGAAAATGTTACAATATGCAGAATTCTGTATCAAATGTATCACAGCCATAAGAATCTTATATTGAAAAGGTTGAGCAATTTAGACCAGAAGTTGCACAGGAAGTCATCCACCGTAGGGAGCCCTGTTGATATTTTCTAAATATTAGTGGTGTAGCTTTCAACACCAGAGAAACGTAAGCCACCAAAAGTACAATAACATGACAGATAAATAGAAAAGATGAAACTCGGCAACATACATAGACCAAGAGGCAGTCATTTAAGCAGAAAGTAGGGACACTGCAAGTTTAAAGTCAGGAAAGGTGTGTATTGGAGTTGTGTGTATCCTTTCCGGATTCCCCACACATTCAATATATAAACTGAGCCTATCATCTGAGACTTTTCACCAAATGAAGAGTAATGGTGTCAGGATTGGGGGAAGAGTCACCAGCAACCCAAGCTATGAAGAACTTAGCTTTCTTAAAGTGAAGAAGACTTGAGGCACTTAGTGATGAAGATGAGACTACAGCCTTCAATATGGACTCTTGTCTGCTTTGACTCAGAGCCAATCCACACCTGACCCTCCAGCTACTTTTCAACGGCTGTGAATCACACAGGAAGAGATTGCCCAACCTTCTCCTGCAGACCTTCTGGTAGATTCCAACTATGTGCTTTTGGGATTGCAGCACTAGGTCACCAGAGCCGCAACATAAAGAAAATAAAAATCCTCACAAGTGGACAAAAAATTATGATACGTGGAGAAGAGTCTGAAGATGGCAGGACTTCATTTCATTTGGACCCACACTCACATGCCTTGAAACAACAGTTAGAAAATCAAATGGCATACTGAGTTGAGCAAAACTATTACAAAAGACCTCTTTAAATCTTTAGTTCAAAACCAGAGATATCACCTTGAGGACCAAGATGCATTTGGTCCATGTCACCATATTTTCAATTGTTTCATATACATGTAAAATAGGATAATAAGGAAAATTGAGAAGAATTCATATATTTTATTAGCTGGACTATGACTAGGGATGTTAGAAGGAGAATTGAAGGAGAAATGTTAGAAGGAGCCTTTGAGCTATGGTATTGGAGAAGAGTATTGAATATATCATGGACTGCTAAGAAAATGAACAGGTTCATCCTTGAGAGGGTTAAACCAGGTTACTCCTTGGAAGCAAGGATTCTGAAGCTTCATCTGACATACTTTGGACATGTTGCAATGCTGGACCAGTCCTTGGAGAAGGATGTCATGCTTGGGAGGGTGGAGGGACAGAGCAGGAGAGGGAAGACACTCGATGAGGTGGATTGATTCAGTGACTGGGGTAATGGGTGTAGGTGTGTCGGAGATGGTGAGATTGGCACAGGATAGGACAGAGTTTAGGGCTGTTGTACATAGGGTCGCTGTGAGTCGCAGGCCACTAGACAGCACACAACAACAACAACATGGCATTGTCAAAGAATATAAAATCTAATATTTACTTTTAAAACAAATTGATGTGTCTTGAAAGAAGTCCAGCCAGATTGTTCTTTATAAGTAAGGATGATGTGGACATTACATCTCACGTAACTGAGTCAAGGGGTCCAGTCCCTGAGGAAGGTCATTACAAATGGTAAAATGGGGCCAGTGAATACAAGAACTTCGGTGAGGTGGATTGACACCTCGGCTGCAGTAATATGCTCGAACACGGTGGTATTAGTGAGAAGGGCCAGGTACAGTCCATGCTTCCTTCTGCAGTACACAGTGTCACAACGAGTGGGAACCATCACCCTCCTACCTAGAAACAACAGAAACGTGTCATCATCCTGCATTGCAATGGCAATGGTGTTAAGTGGTATTGAGTCAAGTGTGACTCAGTGACGCTATGAACAACAGATCTGAATCCTGTCTTATCCTGTGCCGTTCTATCATCTTTTTGATATACTTGATCCCACGGCTGCAGACACTGTGTCTACTTCATCTCTTTGAGGATCTTCCTTTCTTTTGCTGGCCTTCTACCTTTCCAAGAATGATACCCTTTTCCAAGGAAGAGCTTCTCCTAACAAAATGCCCAAAATATGTGAGATATGTGTACTCTCCTCACCTCCAAGAAGCACTTGAGTTGCATCTTCTCTGAGGTCTATCTCTTTGCTCTTTCAGCAGTCCATGGGACACTCAGCACTCTGCTCAAAGAGTATCACTTTACCTCAAAGGTATCACTCTTTTTTCTGTCATCTTTATTCATTGCCAAACTCTCATATTCATCACAGGTGATTTAAAAAGAGTCAGCAAGCTAAAGTCCATTAGTCAAATCTGGCCTACCATCTGTCTTTGAAAATAAGAAGGTTTTTGGGAAACTTTCACATGCAGATATTTATGCATTGTCTATGAGGGCTTTGGTACTCTATGGCAAGCTGAGAGTTGTAATAGAGACTGTATGACCCCCCTCAAAGTCTGATACATTCATTATTTTATCCTTTATAGACAGACTTTTCAACCTACGTGTAGAGGACTTGACTTGAGTTCATTGCATAATGGTTATTTTCAACTCCCTTCCTTTGGAGACTGGAGAATGAGGTAAAAGTCTCTTGATTTTATGTATGCATAAAGCAGATAAGTTGGTTATCACAAAGCACTGAAGAACGATTGGCATCACAGAGATAATATTGGCACTTAATCATAGACTTGCTTTCTTCCTGTGTTGCGTAATATACGCACGCTGCTGTTCAATATTGAGTGTGCCATTGAGAATATAATGAGTTGCCTACAGAGTCACCCAGATACCTTCCAGGTAAACAACCTACTTTGTATTTATGCTAGCAGAAGTAAGAAATGTTTCTTTCAGATGAAGAAGAGAACTGTTTAAAAGGAATATATTGTTGTTGTTGTTGTTATGTGCCATCGAGTTGCTTGAGACTCATAGCGACCCTATGTACAACAACCCTAAACTCTGCTCTGTCCTGTGTCAATCGCACTGTCTCTGACACCCCCATCCCGATCATCCCAGTCACTGAATCAATCCACCTCATAGAGGGCCTTCCCCTCCTGCGCTGTCCCTCCACCCTCCCAAGCATGATGTCTTTCTCCAAGGACCGGTCTCTCCTCACAACATGTCCAAAGTATGTCAGACAGAGCCTCAGAATCCTTGCCTCCAAGGTATTTTCATGACAAGATGACATAAAAATAAATGCATTGTCAAGTGGTCTGTGGACTGGTGGGAGACTGTATAACAATGAAAGAATTTTTTTTTCAAAGAGAAAAACAAACTTGGGGGAAGGGTGGGCAGGGAGGAAATTCTACAACAATGAATGAAAGGGGGGGAATTAAATGGAAGGAATATGCGGTATAAATACATTAATAATAAAAAGAACTTTAAAAAGAAATGTTTCTCTGATCCGAAATGGAGGCTGTGTGCTCCTGAGGCTAGAATTACCAACTGTAATTGTTCAGAGATGGATGGGAAGCCAGGGCCAGCCAGATTGGGTAATTATTGACAGCGTTTTAAACTGTAATAGTGACCTGGAAGGACTTATCTTTCTTCACTATTTTCTCCTAGTGAAACTGAAATTGCCAAGCCTTGTTATACACATACAATTAAGCAATTACTGATTCCACCTGCTGCACTCCAAGTCTGAAGATGGTTGTTTTGACAGGAGAGCATGCAACTATTATTATAGCTAAACCAACAGCAAACACAGAAATAGATCAGAGATTATTCCAGGTGCCTGTATGGGTGATCACTCTGCAGTCAGCGAGCTTTGCAATTTGGTTCATTGTTTTAATAATTTATACTCAGTTTCACACACACACAATCACCTACAGTCCCCACCAAAAGTCTGTAGGAGAAGGCACAGAAGAAATGATCTCTGATGGAAGATGTTCATAAAAGATCACTTTTGGGGGACCATAATTTAGAGTATGATTATACAGAATGAAAATCCTTTGGAGAAAATTATCAATGACTCGAAGGCAAATAACAACAACAACAACATAGA
The DNA here is from genome assembly GCF_000299155.1 of Elephantulus edwardii. Lineage (NCBI taxonomy): Eukaryota > Metazoa > Chordata > Mammalia > Macroscelidea > Macroscelididae > Elephantulus > Elephantulus edwardii. The sequence goes on along the minus strand of NW_006399798.1, from coordinate 11,930,002 downwards.
GAGAACTCAGTTGGCCTAGTGGACAGAAAGTGATGCTACCAAGCCAAAAGTGGGTGATTTTAATCTGCAGCCCTCAGGCCTGGTTTAAACAGGTTTTGGTCAAACATTCTTCCAGGTGGTATAGCACTGGTCTGTCCATTTGCTGTACAGAGGTAACTCGTGGTTGCTGTGATGCTGAACCCTGTGACACTGATATATCAAATGTGATAATGGTTACCCATAGTGGACACTGGTGGAGCTCGCTGATTAAAACAAGCTTGGAAGCAGGAGTGGCATCCACTTCCAAAATGGCTTGCCTCCGGAAACACTATGAACGTGGAGAAACCATGTAAGTTATACAAACGTTCAGGTCTTTGGCTCATAGGGTCGCTATGAGCCGTCTTCGTTTTGATGGCAAATAACAACAACAAGAAGCTATAATTTAATCTTTTTACTTTTTTGTTGGCAACTTTAAGTGGTTAACTATTTGCTTATTAGTCGGGACCTGGTGGGTAGGCCTTTGCATTTAAAAGTCGGTTGGGCCAGAGGACAGGGCCTGCTGTTAATTGTGTTTGAGAAGAACACTGTTCTAAATGGTACAGCACTCGGCTGTCATTTTTCTGTACTAAAATGATGTGGGCTTGTTGTGAGACTGAACCCTATGCCGTTGGTGTGTCCAATGCCATAATAATTACCCATGGTAGACAGGGTTTGTTTGGTAGAGCTCCCAGATTAAGACAGGCTTGGAAGCAGGAGTGGCATCCACTTCTTAAACAACAGGCCTTTGGCAACTCTATGAATATTACAGAAAGGAGGATAGACATAGAACAGGGTTCAGATTTTTTTGTTAGTAGAGTCTCTATGAGCCATACTTAACTCAATGGCAACTTAACAACAATAACAACAAGTTGCTTAAAATAATTTAAGTAAGTTTCAGGGCTCAGCTGAGATTATACAGTCCAGGACAGATGGCTTCAGAGCCTAAATACTTAATGTCCAGTATGTATTACTTTATTACAACAAATATTTATTGAGCTGGTTATTCACCTACAAAATATATATATCTCCTTTTATTGCGTTCTGACTTTGTGCCGGGCACTGCAGAAAGGATGCTAAACAATGACCAGTATACAAAGCATTAAATAGACATATTTTTACTTACATCTTGCTACCCTCCAACAACTTGGATGAGTCTTTGCAAATAGCACAGCCTGATATCAAATAGCCAGCAGGAAGTTCTGACCATCTATAGAGTAGGCAATATTTTAGGCATATTCTTAATTAATAAGAGTTAAATGGAGATTAGAGGAAGAAAGATGTAGAGAGAAAGAAAGATCATTCCCCATGAGGAATCACAACATGTAAAAGATGATCCTAGGACGGAGCTCGGGTGACCTAGTGGCAACAAGCTGCACTGCAATCCCAGAGGTACACAGTTCAAACCCACCAGATGTTCTGCTGGAGAAGAAGGGGCAATCTCCTCCTGTACCAGTCAGATCCGATTTGACGGTACACACACAAAAAAGAATAATAAGAAAAAATTAAAAAATTTTACGAAAGATGATCCTAGGAAACATTGTTGTTGTTATGGGCCATCGAGTCACTTGCGACTCATAGCGACCCTATGTACAAGAGCCCTAAATGCCGTTCTATCCTGTGCCAACCTCGCCGTCTCAAACACACTCACTCCTACCACTCCACTCAAAGAATCAATCCATCTCATTGAAAGTCTTCCTCTTCTGCGCCATCCCACCACTCTCCCAAACATGACGTCCCTCTCCAAGGACCAGTCCCCTCCTTGCAACATGCCCAAAGTATGTCAGATGAAGCTTCAAAATCCTTGACTCCGTGCATATGTTCTCTCTAAATTTCAAGCTCCACCAAATACTTAATCTGCTTATTGCTGCATTGTCTTCTCTTGGGCTCTCTTTCTTTCTCTCGTTCTCTTGCAGGTTTTCTCTGTCTCCTTTAGACGTTTCCTTTCCTCTGCCTGTTTCTTACTGGCTACTGATCCCTGTGAGAGGTCTGGTGGTCTAAAGGGTAGGAAGTGCCACTGCCAAGGCAAAGACAAGCAATACTAACGGATCCGTTTTTCCACAGAAGAAGATGGACAGTCTCTTCCCTGTGCTTTACAGCCTCTGAAACCCGCTGGAGCTTCAATTATGAGCTGATTGCTACACAATGGCAATGAGTTGAGGTGACTGATTTTTGAGGATGTGTCCTTATTCTCCCTGTAACTCCAAGTCTGTCATCCACTTCATGGATTTAATGATTAACCAAATACTGATAAGAACCTCCTTTCTGTTGCCATCTCATAACTTTATATTGAGAACCAGACGTGTGCGCTTACTCGACCTGTAATCTTTGAAACCTGACAGCTGTATTAACATCTACCTGCCCCCGAATAAATGAACTCTCCTTACAAAATTGTTCCTGCACTTTGATCTACGTAAAGTGACTAAACCAGAAACCTGGAATTTCTTCTTTTATCTGAATATTTGAATTGGATTTAGGAGAAAGTTTACATAGCCAATTCATTTTTCAGTCAATAACATTTACACAGATTGTTTTGCAAACTACAATGACTCAGCATTCTCACTGTGTCCTTCCTGAATTCATTTCTCTTCATCAAATTTCCCTATCCCTCTCATCTTTGGTTTGGGACAAAGTCGGTGCTTTGATCTTTGATCTAAGAGTCACATCCTTCTTGGGTTTTATTGTATTTTGGAGGTCTCTGGCCTAGTGTGTAGGGAGTTTCACTATGAACAGAAGGACTGTGCCTCTCTGACAGTTCAAATCTGCTGGCCCCTCCGTGGATAAAGATAATCTTCGGTGTAAATGCTAGGAAATCATCTTGAGGGTCATCTCTGAGTCAGTTTCAACGACACAGAAATGTAACGAGCATTAGTTTTCCAAGAGAGAGCCTCCAGGATGTGTTGAGAATGTTGTCTTGGGGCAAGATTGTTGGAGGTGCCACTAATCTTTATTGTGCTCCTGGTCTACTAATAGAAACAACTTGACACTACTTAGTTCTTTGGGTCTCAGGCTGCTGGAACTGTTGGCTTGATTGAGTTGGGCTTATTAATTCTCCTTTGATCCAGGTAAAAGAGTCTAACAGCTGCTTTTCAATGTCACTCACAAACATTTAACAGCCCAGACACCGCTCATGAGAATGTTGTTGTTTTTGTGAAGTGCCATTGAGTTGGACCTGACTCATAGCAATGACTTTCCACTTTCCCGTGATGAAGTCGTTTGAAGAGATGGGCCTCTCCTGACGACAGGACCAAAGTATGTGAGACCGAGTCTCACCATCTTTGCCACAAAGGAACACTCTGGCTCTTCTTCTTCCTCCTCCTCCTCCTCCCCTTCCTCCTCCTCCTCCTCCACCTTCTTCTTCAATTAATTTTAATGAAAGTTTACAGAGACTTTGGTTTTCCATTCATTCATTATTACACTTTTCTCCTTGCCCACCCCTCTCCCCTTTCACTCTTCTCTTCGAAAAGTAAAAGAAAATTTTTTTTCCATTGTTATACAATCCCTGCCCCCCAAATCCACTCCACTTTGCTGCCTTCATTCTGGACTTCTGTCACAAAAATAATACTTAATCATATATCCCTTTTAAAAAGTTTTCTCCCTCATCTGTTTCAATGCAGTGTACATAATGTATCCCTTCTTTCTCAGTCTCCCCCCAACCCCGATGTCAGTCCTCTTTTATAACAGGGGCACTGTGCAGTATTTGTCTGCTTGTGACTGTACTTCTTCTAACACATATTTGTTTGTTCTTTTGACAGCCCACGGTATACTCAATACTCTTTGTCAAAATCACAACGCAGAGACATCAATATCTGCAATCGTCTTCAATCTTCTTATTCAGTGTTTAACTTTCAGATGCACATAGCCCAGCTAAAAAGATATGACTTGGGACAAGTGTGACTTTGACTTTAAATTGAAATCCTTGCTTTTAAAATACTTTAAAAAGTTCCTGGGCAGCAGATTTTTCCATTACAATATGTTTTTTTGATTTCTTGAATACTGCTTCCGTTGAGTGTTGATTATGGATGCAAGTAAGATGAAATCCTTAACAGCTTAATTTTTCTCCATCTTTCAAGAGGTTGCTTATTGGTACAGTTGTGAGAATTGTTTTTTTCTGTGTGTTGAAGTGTGATCTGTCCTGAACCTGTAGTCCTTAATCTTCTTGAGTAAGTGCTTCAAGTTCTCGCCACTTAGAAGAAGCAATATTGAGTTAAATAGGTTACTGAATAAAATAGGTTACTGATGAGCTTCCATTGGTCTTCATCCTGTTCAGCTTCTGGGTGATCTATATTATTTTTATGAACTATTTCTCCAACTGATCCAGATGACTCCCTAAGACTAGTCCTCCCTAAGATAGTCCTTAGCTTCAAGTCCAGTAATTCAGTACTGATGTCTCAGTAGTTTCTATAACGGTGATGCTTATGTACTTTCCGTGTTCTGTTCTCTTTTCACTTTCTGGTAAGCTTTCTTGATGAACAAAGGTATCTATTTCCCTCCACCTCCTTTTTTAAAGTTTATATTGGGTTGCTAACAAAGTTTTTACACATTGTGTTCAGGACATCCTAGCTATCTCGTTTATATTCTGGTGTTTGTGTATTTTTAGTTGTGTTTAATAGTGTACTTATACAATAATCATGGCCCTTAAGTTTTTCCCAGTGAACTTTATAATTTATGGTCTACATTTAGTTCTTTGCTCCATGTTGAATTGTAGGATGTGGTGTGAGATATGAATTGTTTCATTTTGGAAATGGATACCCAGTTTTACCAGAACTATTTATTGAAAAGACTATCTCTCACCTATTTAATGGACTTTGATCTTTTGCCAAAATCATGTTGTTGTTGTTGTTGTTGTTGTTGTTGGGTGCATTCAGTTGACTATAACTCATATCAAACTTATGAGCGACAGCTCTGAATCTTACCCTACCCTGCACCATCCTCATGAATGATGTCACGTTCAAGTTCTTTGTGGTCGTCACTGTGTGAAGTCATCGCATTGAGGGTCTTTCTTTTCACCAACCTTCTACCCTCTCCAGAATGATTGCTCTCTCTCTCTCTGGACCGAGTCCTTTGAAAATATACATAAAGTAAATGAAATGAAATGTCACCGTCCTTACTTGTAAGGAACACATCCTTTAAGACAGATTTCTTTATGCTTTTGGCAGCTCATGGTACATCAGTACTTTTCATCAGCAGCACACTTCAAAGGCACCAATTACTTCTTGGTCTTTCTTATCCATTGTCTAACTTTCAAAAGCATAGGAAGCAATTGAAAATACCATGGCTTGGATCAAATATTTCTAAGTCTTTAAACTGATATCTTTGGTCTTCAGGACTTCGGAGAGGTTCTTAATAACAGATTTAGCAGTACAACATGACGTCTGATTTCTTGACTTCTGTTGCCATGGGTTTTGACTGTGTGTGTATCTGTTGTTGTTGAGTCAAGCATGGCCCACAGTGACTCTATGCACAACAGATACAAACCCTGTCCTAATCACAATTTCTAACACAGTAGAGCGCATTGCAACAGTCACTGTGCCAATCCAACTGGTTGAGGATCTTCTTCTCTTTACTGACCTTCCACCTTGATTGTGAATCAAAGTAAAATTAAATAATTCACAATTTCTAGAGAGGTTCTTAACAGCAGATTTACCCAATATATTTTGCTTTCTTGCTGTACTATTTTTTAGTTTTCTTTCAAGAATTCTTTTATGAGTCTAGCTTTTCCCTAAGTACTCTATCCTTTTGGTAGCTACTATAAATGAGAGGGAGCTCTGATGACCTAACCTTCTTTCAAGTGTGACTATTTCCTTTTACCCTCATCGCTCTAGTTCTGCTTTCCAATCCATCTTCCAGTGAAATCTGCTCTGTAGTTCTCTGCTTACACTCCCACAGACCTTCCAGTCAAGTCAAAGCTTCACAAGATGACCAGCATAGATTGTCATGCTATGACTTTCCAACCCCACAACACGTTCACCCATTTCTTGTCATTTTAGAGGTGCCCCACATGCCTCGGCCTAGTCTCCTTCTGCCTTCAAAGCTAGCCACGTAACACTTACACTTGTGCTTGCTGGCATGCATTTTACTTCTTTTGCCCTAGAGCAATTATACCCAGAAATTCAAATATTTAAACTCCCATCTTCAGATAAAAATCATGCGCTTCCTTTGACATGTGAAAAGCATATCTAGAAATGTGTATGTTTTAAAGATTTTAAGCAGAACCCTAGTTTTTAATACATGCATGACTGCTCTAACAAGGTTTCTATTTCTATTACTTCTCCATGTTAGGATGATAGTGTAAGATTTCTTGTCTATGAGCAAACAACTTCTGCTCTATTTAGCAGACCCTGTGGTCACTGGCATTAGCATGCAGTTCGATACGTTTGCTTTAGTGTTTACACCTTGTACTTCATATATCAGAAGTTACTCTGTCAATAAGACAGATTTCATTCTAGGCCTAGCATTCTAGGTCCAGAACTTGAAAATATCTAAAAAAAAAATCCAAAACCTTAAAAAACATAAAAAATTAAATTTCTTTTTTTCTTTTTTAGGCATCCTACAAGAAACACTAATCAGGTCAGCTGGTGCTGACACTGTCAACCACAATGATGGAGTCTTTTGGGCAGGGAGTCACCATATGTATGCAGCCAGCTTGAAAGCAGCAAACAACAGGCTGTAACATGTCAATAAAGGCTCATTTTCTTATACCTACAAGTGATTCTACAGATAAAATGAAGCTTTCTGTGTTCCCAGTGACCTTACAAGGTAACCAGGGAGAACTGAAACTTCCTCTCCCACCTCAATTTATTAAGATTTCTGTTGTAATTCCTTTTTCAAATGTTTCCTTTCCCATGGTGCAGATATGGTGCTAAAAGCTTTGAAGATAGATTTTGTTTTAGATCATATTTCCTGTTACCCTTGAGACTGTGGCTTGTGGTGAGGTAAGGAGAATAAGGGAGTCAGGATAACATTTACAAGATTTATAATTTATAACATTTATAATTTTTCTAATAGACCTTAAAGTTAGGGTTAATCTTTATTTCAACCAGGTTAACGAAGTAGAGTTACATCAATTTCTTTTCCCCCTGTGTTAAAAAAAACAACAAAAAACCACAACAACCCACACGCCTCATTGGCACTGGAAAAACATAAAAATCCTCTTGGGATAAGAAGCATAACTCGTTCTCACTCAGGCAACTGATGAGCTCACATCCTGGTTTCTAAGCTTATAGGTTATTGAAACCACTGGGGTTGTGTTAAAAATAGACATGTAATAAATATGCCTATTCTTTCAATTATGAGAATAACGATGACTTGCTTGTGGCTTTATTGTTGTTGGTTTTTTTCACCCTCTTAAGGCAACTGATTAAAAAAATATTTAATACTGCATGTGTCAGAGAGAGCAGAAGGGTGTTGAAAACCCAGTTGTCTCCCTTGCTGTGGGTAAATCAGAAAAAGAACTCCATGCTTCAGGCATCACGGCAAAGAGGAAGACAAGGAGGCCCAGAACTTCCCTGAGTAGATTTAAACTTTTCTAAATTGGTGAGTTATTCTGACATGCCTTTAAAAGCTTCTATCCAAAAGGATAAAACTATTTCCCACCTTTTTTCCAAATCAACTAGATAGAGAATAAGAAAAAATGCTTTTAAATGATACTGTTGGTGAATAATCCTGAATACATCAAGGATTTCCAAAAGGAAAAAAAGCAATCTCTTAGGAATTAGGGATCCAGGGTGCTCCTTAGAAGTGAGGAGGCTGAGACTTTGACTCACTTAATTTTAGATCCATTTCCCATTCTTTGGATGGGTGTCAGGAGGTACCAGCACCACAAGAAGGACATGATGCTCAGGAAGGTAAAGAGTCAGCAAAAGAAAGGAAGATCTTCAATGAGACGCATAGACATACCGACTGGAACAACGGGTTTGAACACAGCATAGGTTGTGTGAGGGAGGCACAGCCAGCCAGGATTTCACTTTGCTTGAGTATGCAAAGACCCAGTGAATCAGAGACAACATGACCAACGACAGCAATAGCATAGTTATGCCTTTCAGTTTACGTTTGAAGAATATCCTAAAAGTTGTTTTTAAATAAACATACATCAACACATCCTCTAGCACCAACAGGTACTTTTTAATGTATAGATGATGGTGACTTTAAAACTTGAATTCTTTTACAAAATCACCAGATTCTGTCTTTAAAGTAAATGAGACAACTGTAAAACAAAGAAACAAACAAAAACCACCTGTAAACACCAGACCTGGACTCATGACCTGGAATCCAATCACTGGATTCAAATACAGCATTTGGAGTATGTTTGGAATTTGAATAATAACTAATCTTGTTGAATTTGCTTTCTTCATTTGTAAATGAAGAGAATACAGATACCTCATCTATCCATCCATTTATTGTTAATTAATTGAGTATAAGCTGATTGGTCAGTTGGATTTAGTAAATAATCAGTAACACGAATGAACCCTCTTGTTTAAATAAATCAGGACCTGGTGGGCAGGCCTTTGTATTCAACTGGTGTTGTACTTCTCCCTTGATCTAAGTGGTACAGCACTTGCTGGTCAGTTTGCTGTACTGAGATAAGTTAGAGTTGCTGTGATACTGAACACTATGCCACTGGTGTGTCAAATGCCGTAGTGGTTACCCATATTGGATAGAGTTTAGAAAAGTTCCCAGATTAAGACAGACTTGGAAGCAAGGATTGGCATCCGTTTCTTAAATAATAGGCCTTTTGAAACCTTATGAACACCAGAGAAATGGTGATAGTTATAGAACAGAGTTTAGAACTGTTGTTCATAGGATCACTGTGATTTGTACTTGACTCGATGGCACATCCCCTTCATCTCTCAGTTTACGTTACAGTGGCTTGGACGCTGCTAAGCTTTGCCACACGTTATTTCAAATACTGACAGGATCAGCCATGGCGGGAGGGTTTCAGTGCAGCTTTCAGGCAAAACCAAGCCAGGAAGCAAAGCCTGATAATCTTGTTCCAAAAACTGGTTACTTACAAAGCCATGGAACGTACCAGAATATTATCTAATAAAGTGCTGAACTTTATTAAAAGCAACATTTTCTTCTGTTGTCCATAAGTCAGAGTCACCTGGGTGTAACAGGAAAACCAACAATAAAAAGAACAGTGATAAACTACGACTTGTTGAATTCTTTTTGTACAGTCGGTGTGCCTAAGGCCTAGAAGACGTTACAGTCATAATTGGAGTCATAACTTAGTCTCCTCCCATACAATTTTACACTATCAGCAACCTGATAGAGGATCACCATGAGTTAGAATCAACTCGATGGCAGTGAACTTTTAAATTGTACTCTTAAGGTAATTAGTATTATCATTTATAATTCTGCTTCTCACTTTTCCAGGTATACGGTAGGATTCTACTTCCTTGTCCTTTTCAAGTTGCATGAGCCCAGAGGCATGTCTTGACTTGTAAGTAGTGAAGAAACCTGGGTCAATTCTTGGAAGCTTCAAGATCCCCTATTCTTACTCTTGCAGCAATTAAAGGTGTCCACTTTAATTACAGAGGAAGTCTGCCTCTGCCAACCTAACTTGTCCACCCGTGTAAAGTCGCATGTTCTGTGAGCAAAACAAGATACTCTGTGGGTTTTTTTAAATTTTATTTTATTCATTTTAATGAACATTTACAGAGATTTTGGATTTCCATTCATTCATTGCTGCATTTTTTTCTCTACCCCACCCTCTCCCAGTTTGTTCCCCTCTTTGAAAAGCAAAAGATAAACTTCTTCACTGGTATACAATCCCCCCACCCCCGCCCCAGATGCACTCCATTATGCAACCTTAATTCTGGATTCCTGTGATAATCATAATACCCAACTGTTCTCTCCCTCATCTGTTTCAATTCAGTATACATAACCTATCCAGTTTTTCTCAGTCTTACCCCAACCCTGATGTCAGTTCCATCTACAATAGTGGCACCATGCAGTATTTGTCTTTTTGTAACTGAGGTCTTTTATTCAGCATGAGTTCCTTGTTTTTCAATGCAGCGTAATATTCCATTGTGTGAATACACCACAGCTTCTCTATCCATTCGTGGCACTTAAGACTGTTTCCAACTCCTTGCTATTGTGACACAATGACACTCTGGTTTTTTAAGACCCTGAAATTTGGGAGACGTTCGAATGTTACTGACCTTTCCTGTTGCCCTCAAATATGATACGGTGCTCCTCGGGGGCAAGGATAGTGAACCTTTGTCTCACCTACTTTGGGAATTTTGTCAGGAAAGTCTAATCTTTGGGGGTGGGGGAAATCTTGTTTTGAAAGATGGACGGTCAGCAAAGGAGAGGAGGACTCTCAGAAAGATGGGGTGACGAATAGCTGACACTCCAGCCAGTTTTAGGAATTGGCAAATTGTATGGGAAAACATTGCCCATCTTTCTCCCTCAGAGCTGATGAATTACAACTATCAGGCAGGTACTGTTTTGGGGTTAACAGCACGTCATCTTACAGACTCTGCCATGGGAGCACTCTAATTTTGTCAGCAATAAGATTCATTTGTAATATATGGGTGGGTTTTTTTTCACCCAAGTGTAAATATTTATCTTTTGAAAGGTTTCAGGCCACCAACACGATGACATTGAATATGTAGCTGAGATGAAGTGGTCAAATTAGCTGTGGCAAAATGGCTGAAGTGTTGATCTAGCATATCCCTGACTTGGGTTATATGTTTTGAGTGACATGGACGAGAGTTCTGACATCGTTAAGCCTGCAGCGTAGGGATGCATTATTGTATGTGATAACAGAGAAACAGGAATGGGTATCTCTGTGTTTACCAGGAGCTGATGATGAGGAAGGAGGAATCTATAATCGTGAATTGCAAATATTTCTTTATCCATTTACCAGGAGTGTTCCTTGGAGTGGGACATGCAGATTGAAAAAGTGGAAGGTCAACGATGGAGAAGGCCCTTGACCAGGTGGATTGACACAGTGACTGCCACAATGGGTTCTAATGTGTCCGGAAGTGTGGGGTTGGCCAGGAGAGGATGGGGTCAGATCTGTCCTTCACTGGGTCACTATGGGTTTTGCTCAACTCACGGTACCTAAAAACAACAACCACCCAAAAAGAACGTCTAAGGATGGTTGCGACACGACTCACCAGAAACGGAATGTTTCTTTTCCTCTACATGATTTCCAAACCATGCAAGTGTAATTTGCAAATAAACACCAACCCTTAACTTAGCTCATTTCCTTAGGAATAGGCAGTTCACTGCTGTGTTCTGGAACGTTTATACATACATATTTTCATGACACCGAATTTCTTTTTGGATCAAACTAACCTCCTACTGCTACCTTCTTCCAAATAATGACAACAGTTTGAAATAACATTTTTAGGTAAAACCAATTTGAAATATTATGAGTATATGGTCATAGGCATGGTTACTATGCAACCCTGTAGCACAGATTGACTAGAGGTTTATTGGTTTGATTTTATTTTCTTGGCCATTGTTGTTGTTGTTAGGTGCCATCAAGTCAACTATGACTCATAGCAACCTCATATACAACACCTCTGAACTCTGCTCTATCTTGAGCCAATTTCATGTTTTCTGGCACACCTATTCCCATTACCCCAGTCACTGATTCAATCCGTCTCGTCTAGGGTCTTCCTCTCTAGCACTGTCCCTTCACCCTTCCTTGCATGATGTTTCTCACCAAGGACTGGTCCCTCTTTGCAATATGCCCAAATTATGTCAGACAAAGCTTTAGAATCCTTGCCTTCAAGGACCAACCTGGTTTCACCCTCTCCAGGGTAAATCTGTTTGTTTCCCTGGCAGTCCATGGTGTGCCCAGCACTCTTTTCTAGCATCACAACTCAAAAGCATCAATTCTTCTTCTGTTATTCTTAGTCATTGTCCAGCTCTCTAATGCCCAGCAAGTAATTGTGAAGATCTTGGCCAGAATCAGGTGCACCTTTGTCTCTAGACTGACGTCATTACTCTTCAGTAATCTGGAGAGATCCCTGACTGTAGATTTCCTAGCTGCTCATAATAAGAGCATTGTTGATTGTGGAGCCAAGCAAGAGGAAGCTGTAACAATCTCAGTCCCTTCATCCTCTAACATGGTGCTGACAATCGACCCAGTGGTGAGAATCTTCGTTTTCTTGATGTTGAGCTTCAATCCATATTGAAATCTGCAGCTCTGGACCTTCTGCTTTAAATGCCTTAGGTCCTCCTTAGTTTTGGCAAACAAGGTTGAGTTATCTGCGTGACACATGCTGTTGAGGAGTCTTCCTCCAGTACTGATGCCACATTTCTCCTCTTAGAGCCCAGCTTCAGGAATGAACACTTCCACATATCTACTGAAAAGGTATGGAGTTAGGATTCATCCTTGTCTATGTTTCCCAGCCTCTTTTGCGGTAATTTTGAGGGTAGGACAGATGCGATGTACTCCGTGGTCAGGTCTGGCCATGGCGTGATTCTCCTTGCTTTCTTTTCCTGCTATTTGTCCAATAGACGTGGACAATAAATAATGGCTCATCACCTTCGGGTTGGAACCTTCTTGCAGCTGATCATCTAGAGGCTTTTCAGAGTCTTTACAAGGCGAACTTCCCCATCTTCTGCCCATAGAGGAGCTGGTAGTTTTGAACTGCTTACCTTTGAAATGGTAGCCTAACTCCCTAGCAATTGGTCACCAGGAGTGCCCATACTAAGACTCCAGTGTGGGTTCTGTAAAGTAGAGGGAAGCAATTGGAATTCCTACACCATCTGTTTAAAGCCAATTGGGAAATGTTTGGCTGGACGTTTTACTGAGTTATTTGTGTTGGCCGTGGTGTCATTATAGTTGTTGTTAGCTGCCCTCAAGTCAGCCTTGTTTCATGACAACCCCTTGGACAACAAGATCAAATGGACTATTTTGACTCATAGGATTTTCAGTCAGGATTGAAGGAAGACTTATCAACAATCCGCTTTATGCAGATGACACAACCCTGCTTGCTGAAACTAAAGAGGACCTGAAGTGCTTGCTGCAGAAGGTCAGGGACTGCAGCCTTCAGTATGGATTGAGGCTCAATATCAAGAAAACAAACCTTCTCACCATTGGGCCAATTGGCAGCATCATAATGGATGGTGAAGAGATTGAGATTGTTCACAGCTTTAGTTTGCTTGGCTCCACAACCTTGGTGCCAACAGCCAGGAAATTAAAAGACATATTGCAATGGGAAAGTCTAAGGTTAGAGACCTCACTAAAGTACTGAAAAGAAACAATGTCATTCTGGAGACTAAGATGTGCCTGATACAGGCCATGGTCTTTGCAATCACTTGTTATGCATCAGAGACCTGGACAGTGACTAGGGATGATAGAAGGAGAATTGATGCCTTTGAGCTGTGGTGCTGGAGGAGAATATTGAATATACTATGGACTGCTAAGAGAATGAACAAGTTCATTCAGGAGAGGGTTAAACCAGCCTGTTCCTTGGAGGCAAGGATTCAGAAGATACATCTGACATATTTTGGGCATGTTGCAAGGAGGGATAAGTCCTTGGAGAGGAACGTCATGCTTGGGAGGGTGAAGACAGCACAGGAGAGGAAGACCCTCAATGAGAGGGATTGATTCAGTGACTGGCGTAATCAGGATGGGTGTGTCAGAGACAATGAAATTGGCGCAGGATAGAGAAGGGTTTAGGGCTGTTGTACATAGGGTCGCTATGAATCGCAGACTTGACAGCTCATAACAACAACAACAACAACAGGGTTTTCAATTGACTAACTTGAAAAAGTAACTCACCAGTTTTTTCCTAGTTTGTCTTAGTCTAGAAAGTCCACTGAAACCTGTCTGTCACCATAGCAATACGCAAAGTGATTAGGGATGAGGTGCAAGGGCCTGGAATTAAGCCTGAATCTTCACTGTAAAAGGCAAGAACTCTACTAGCGTACCATGATTATCCTGAAATGTTATGTTATTATATACCATTGAGCCTGGAACCAACCCATAGATGACCGTCCAATGAATTTTCAGAGGAAGTCAAACAAACTCACAGGGGATTTCCTAACTTCCTCTCTTTGGAGCAGCAGGTAGATTTGAACACGCCTTTGGGTTAGCAGCACAACTCCTTACAACTAGGCCATCCTCCAATAAGAATTTATTTTCATTATCCTGAATATTATTTTTTTCTTAGTATATATAAATATATGTATATGTATTTATATGTAAATATATTTATATGTAGATGTATTTATGTGTGTATTTGTGTATATATCCTTATAAATAATACTACTGTGTCATTTTGTTTTTTCACAAACATGAAGAAATTGACACAGAGGGCATTTTGGTAAAGCTTTCGGTAAAGCATGGCCCAATGTGGAATATCTAAGTAGTAACAAAAACAGTCCAGAATGGGTTAAGAACATAAACTCTCTTTGCTCAGGGCACTAGAGATTACCAAAGATAGAAATGCTTCCTGCTTGCAACTGAAGTGAATAATTCCCTCACGTAACTTCCAGGTAGAGGGTGCAATGTTTTCTTCCCTCTGCATTCTCACCTAGGGCTTTGAACCAGTTCATTCAGGTTTGACCTCTCTGCTGAGAATTTTCATTTCCACTCCAGATAGACTGAATTTAACTCTGCCTGGGGTGGAAATGTAAGCTTTCAAGCAGGGAGTGAAACTGGAGTGAACCTGTTGGGGAAGCCTTATTCCTAACTTTTAAAAAAGAGCGACATGACGTTATAATATGAATTTATTTTTAGGAATACCTCCTTTAATGATAGTAGGTAAAGCTAGGAAATTGGATTTGGTTTGGTTAGAATCCAATGAAATGATACAGCAAGTGTTTGCTAGAACTTTGTAGAAAAACCACATCAAAAACAAACAAAACATCTACCACAAACCAAATGATTAGCTAACATCCTGTGGTAGACACAGAGATGTGCCTCTACTGCACCTTCTAAGAAGGATTTATTGTCTATCCCTGGGGAGAAGAATAAATAAAAGACTCCAGCTGTCAGCTTCTTCATTGTCATTTGGGGCAGAAGAAAGCCACCTCTTCAAAGGTCAATGCCAGAGTGTAATGCAAACATTGACAGTTCATGGCCAAGCTGCCTACCCATACTTCTTAGCTCTTACTCAAAATTCCTTGCCATGGAGTGGAATCAACTCATAGCTGATC
Source organism: Elephantulus edwardii (assembly GCF_000299155.1). Taxonomy (NCBI): domain Eukaryota; kingdom Metazoa; phylum Chordata; class Mammalia; order Macroscelidea; family Macroscelididae; genus Elephantulus; species Elephantulus edwardii. The sequence continues at coordinate 11,914,858 of NW_006399798.1, read as the reverse complement.
TTCCACCGGGCTTCCAAAGCTGTAAATCACATGTCTTTCTCTCATGGAGCTGCTGCTGAAATCAAATCACTGAAGAAACTTGGCTTTTGGGTTAAATGGGAGCTTGTTGCTTCAAGGTTATATCCTTTTGCCATAGCTATTCAATCTGTGTGCTGAGCACATTCTCACCACTGGGCCAATTGGCAGCCATGATAGATGGAAGACATTGACGTTGTTAATAGTTACAACTTGCTCGGCTCCACAATCAACACTCTTGTCTCTAGCAGTCAGGAAAGAAAAATATATATTGTATTGGGAAAATCTGCTGTAAGGAAACTCTTTAGAATACTGAGAAGTAATGATGTAAGTCAAGAGACTAAGGTGCACTTGATTCAAGCCATGGTCTTCACAATTGCTTGCTGTGCATCAGAGAACCAGACAATGACGAAAGATGACAGAAGAAGAATCGGTGCCATTGAGTTGTGGTGCTGGAGAAGAGTCTTGAACATTCCATGGACTGCCACGAAGACAAATAGGTTTGTCTTAATAGGGAAAAACAAAGAGTTTTTCTTCCAAGGCTAGAATTTTGAAGCTCTATCTCACATACTCTGGGCACATGGCCAGGAGGGACCAGTCCTTGGAGAAGGAAATCATACTTGGAAGGGTGGATGGACAGCACAGGAGAGGAAGACCCCAGATGAGATGGATTGATACAGTAACTGGGGCAATGGTGGTAGGTGTGTCGGAATCAGTGAGACTGGCTCAGGACAGGGCAGGCTTCAGATCTGTTGTACGTAGATCACTGTGAGATGCAGGTGACTCGACACAGTCTTCATTTCAGAGTAAGCATTGTTATTATGTTCTTCTGGTCAGTGTGTCCTCTGGTGGAACAAAAGTTGTAGTTTGATGTGAATTTTTATTAGTTGTGTATTAAGGGACCCACGTGGCACAATGCCTAAGAACCTAGTTTCTAGTCTTGAGGGCGGGATTCTAACCTAGTAGTGGTGTCATAGAAAAAGCTTGGCAACATACTCTGTCAAAGATTACAACCTAGAAGTCCATAAGGCAGGCCTACTCTGCCTAAGAGGGTTGCTAAGAATAGAAATTGACCCCATGTCAAATAATAACTCTCTCAAATAGTCTGAAAAATCATTTACATTCCAGCAACAAAGACAGATAAGGAATTTGGGGTATAAGATGTTAGGAGTCAACCTCTGTAAAAAGAAAGAAGTGAGGACAGGACTGGTCAGAACTTTTTAGAATTAAAGCATTATCTGCTCTGCTCAGCAGAAATACAGCTACTTGCCTGCTCTATGGAACTGACAAATGTTCGTATCACCAAAGAAGTCAAATTTCAGACCTTGAAATAACAAACGTACCAGCTTGCTATGAATTTCACAAAAGAAACTTCAACTTACACCTATTCCGTACCTGGATGAAAGAATGCAGTTGTCCTCAGTCTCTTCACTTGCTCACCTGTTGAATTAACAAAGGGAAACCTCTTAGTAACTGCACCTAGGTTTTCTCTTCTTCCTGTGTCTGCCCAACATCCTGTGTCTTCACAAGATTGACTTGCTACTCATTTCAGATGTCACTCATATCAGAGAAAAGCTGTCAGCTATCCCTGATAGGACATTAATCAGAGACAGAACTTTATCTAAACTCTCATCTAATGTCCATAAATTCCAAATAGACATAGCTATTTGGGGCTCCTATGCTGCTTGTAATCCCCATTCCCAATCCCTTTCCCACCCAACACTACTTTTACACAGTGTGCTCAATAAAAAAGTATTTTATTTTTTCCCCTCTCCAAGGACTGGTCCCTCCTAGCAACATGCCCAAAGTATGACAGATGAAGCTTCAGAATCCTTGACTCCAAGAACAGTCTCACCCTCTCCAGGACAAACCTGTTTGTTCTCCTCGCAGTCCAACACTCGTCTCCAGCACCGCAGCTCAAAGGCATCAATTCTCTTTCTATCATCCCTCGTCACTGTTCAGCTCTCTGATGCATAGCAGGTAACTGCAGACTATCGCCTGGATCAGGTGCACCTTAGTCTTCAGCACTGCTCACCCAAGACTTCTTGAATAAAAGAGGATGCGATGTTTATAAAGGCTCTGTAGTTGAGGAAAGGCTATCATGTTTATTCAGAAAGAGAGTAGAGTTTTTAAGAGCTAACCTCTCAGAAGAAAGGATTTCAATGTTTATTCATGCTTGAAGGAGGAGAATATCTGGGATTGGCCTATTGGAGGGAAATGAGTAACAAGTAAACACACACATAGTCATTTCAGGATGGCTCCTAGCAGAAGTACCTTCTGGTTCTTGTGAGGATCTTGTGCAGATGGTCAAGTTGGCCATGAGCATGAATGATTCAGCAGAGAGAGAGAGAGAGAGAGAGAGAGAGTGTGTGTGTGTGTGTGTGTGTGTGTGTGTGTGTGTCTTTAAAGATGGCTGCCTCCAAGTGAGGCACCTGGTCATCAGGAAATACGCCCGTTTTCATGGCACCTGAAAGTTCTTAGCAGAGTTAAATGTTGTTAAGAGAATACTTGGAGGTGCCTGTGCTCCTAATCATTTAGGTGTATTCCTGGGTTTTGTAATTCCAATATTAGTTCCATGCTGGTTTTCCTGATGTGGACCATCTCAAGGGAAAATAATTTAGCACATCTTGTAAAGAAGGAAAAGGGGTGGAAAATTAAGAATGCGACTCAGAACAAGCCTTGCAGGAACCCAGCTAAAGTTTAAAACTATTGGCATTTTCCTTTCATTTCTCGAAAAGGTTATTCTTGATAGAAGGCCAGAAGGCCCTATTATTGCCTATTATGTTAGTAGAAGGGAATTATGCTCAGCTATAAATTACGATAGACCTGGCCAATTACACCAAATCACCAGCATACAGGTTGCAGCTGAAATATCACCCTCATCTGGGACATGATCCTTTTTTGCCAGCCCTGTGCCTCACCTGGAAGGCTCTAGCATCCATCCTGGGCACCCTGTGATACATTGTTACTAGCTTCACCTGAGCCTTTCCCCATGATGTTTTATGAACCTTATTTACGGTAAGAGCAGAGTCGCTAAGGCCCAGGAAGATGGTTCAAGAGAAGAAGCTCAGAGGCAAGGACCTTCCTTCAGAACTGCCAGAGTCTTTTCCCCCTTAGAACTGGTACCTGGAACTCGAACATGAGGCTTCCAAATGGTGAGTCTTATCTATCAGGTTTTTTTTTTGTACTGAGGGATTGATCCACATACTACTGATAATTACTTTGTTGCTTGAGTATCTGTATTTTTGTTTGTTTATCATTGTTCTAATTAGGACAGCATTTGTGTGTCAGTTTACTGCACTGAAGTAATGTATAGGTTACTGTGGTGCTGAAAATTGTGCCACCGGTATATCAAATGCCAGAGGAGTCAACAATGCTGAACAGGTTTTAGTGGAGTTCCCAGATTAAAATGGAGTAAAAAGCAGGATTCGTCACTCACTTCTGAAATAGGAGGCCTCTGAAAACCCTATGAACACAGAACATGGAAACAGCCCAAATGCCCAACCACAATGGAATGGACTGAGAAATCATGGTACATTCACACAATGGAATACTATGCAGCACGCAGAAGCAATGGTTTTTTAAATTACTATCTAACATGTCAGGGACTGGAGAGCATTACGCTAAGTGAACTAACTCAGTCCCACAAAGATAAATACTGTATAAAACCATCACTGTAGAACATATATAAGGATCCAAAGAAGGGAAGGGAGGTTCTTAATTATAGGGTCAATCATAAAATTTACTGGGTGGAGGGAGATATGGGGAAAAGTAAGGGGAACGATCCGATGTGGAAAACAATGTATGCAAACGTTATGAACGTTGTAAACCAGTAAAATAATACAAACCAGTAAAGTAATAATTTATGAACCAGTAAAATAATAATAATAAATATAAAAACAACAGTCTAAATAAACATTAAAAAAAAAAACACCCAAAAAGCTCTGTGAACCATAAAGAATCACTGATGTGGTATTACAAATAGAGCCCAGATTGGAAATCAATCAAAACTCATTTAAGTGTCTAAGTAAGCTATCTTGTTAGAATGAATTTGTAGAATTAGCCAGCATTGCTTTAGGAGGCTGGGTAACATGGAAACAGGGTAATTTTGATATTTAGGAAGAGGAAGACGAGGTGGGTCTTAGAATAAGAAGTGTTTCTGGAAGGGAAAAGTCCAGAGTAGGGCAACAGGGAATTAGGCAACTTGGAGCTCACAGAGAGAAGTGTCAAGAAAGCGGATGCTTTGACATGCGGCCCTAGGATTCAGCAGCTAGAAAGAGGAAGCAAGTGTGCTACCCAAGAAAGAGCCTTGTTTCCCCTCGGTCATTTCCCCCAGATGGTTTTACCTTCTTTACGCAACATGGAAGCACAGTGACAGTAGGATAATCCGCTTTGACTTTTTAAGAAGATTAAAATCTCTTTGAAACTCCAAAGCCATAGGCTATTTATTCCACAAAATTAAATATAAAATTCATTTGATTTGCCTGCAAGATGGAACTTGGATATGTAAGTGACTTAGGGGTTGGAAAACAGCTTGGTTTCTAATCAGAATTTACAACTCAAGTTCTATCAGGGTTTCCTCCCTTCTGTTTGCCCTTATTTAACATATGTTGTTGTGTACGTACCCTTGAGAAGGAACAGCTGCATAGCTGACCCCTATTGCAGGTTTGTAGAGGCAGTAAATGGCTCCAGAATTGATTACCCGTCTTTCATGGAGCAGCTGGTGGATTTGAACAGCAGCTCTTGGGTTTGACAGAATATCTAAACCACCAGCGCTCCCTATTCAATAAGTAGTCTTGTATAAAATATTGTTCCAGTTTATAGTGTATTCCAGTCATGGCCTTTGCTACCATCTGGTTTTCTTTCTGGTTTTTAATTCTCATGTTAGCAATATATCCTACATATGATACTAGAGCAAGTAATTTGCTGATGTTAGGATTCTCAGATGTGCATTCATAAATATTCAATAAAAGACAATAGCAAAAAACTAGGGAAAAGAGGTATTCCATGTACATCAGCACCAATTTATAACCAGTGATCATAACTGAACCAATGGTAAATTGAGGATTCCCTTAGCTTTGCTAAGTTTTCATTTCGGAACATGTTGTATCACGCAGAAAAATCCCAAGTCTGGTTTCATTCTTATGCTCATCAAAGAAATAAAATGGACTCTCCTATGCTGAATTTCAGTAGTTCAGATCATCACTGATGTCACCTCTTTGGTTCCACTTTTACTTTCTCCCAAATATCTCTATGGTAGAGTGAGTCTCCTGACAGTTTTTGCAAAGGGAGATCTTTGCACTGGCCATGGACAGCCTTTCTGTAAATGATCTCGATGATTGGCAGATCTCTTTCTAGAGACAGAACTCTTCCTGCTGTTCTTTCACTGAAAAGTGTTGGACTCTGATCTTTTTATGACAAAAACAAAATGCCTCTACCAAATTCTGACAAGTCATAAGCTTGACATGGCTCAGTTACTTTTCAAAAGCGGCAAGTATTTCAGCCAGCCTTCTTGTTTTGTTGTTTGGTTTTTTTTTAATCTAATTTCTTAAGGGATGAAAAAGAGCAGAGCTCACGTCAAGTGTGACTCATGCTAGCAGATCTGATGCCTTTTCTTCTCCTCCCTTCGCCTATTAAAAAAAAAAAAAAGATTATGTATGCAGTCACTCTCTGACTAGTCAAAAGTGTCATCAAATTCTTGAGAGACAGGGAAGGGAGGGTTCATTTTAATTGTTAATTGAGAATGAGGAAGAACAGTGTTTACAATTGAAAATGTCCAAGTCCTTGACTCAGAGGAGAACCCACTCATAGCTGAGCCTTCATTGGTTTTCGAAAGCTATATGTAAGAAGGAAGAGTGCCCATCTTTCTCCCTTAAAACCACTAATAGATGTTAGATTCGACCTCCTGGATAGGAGAGGGCTTTGGGTTAGCAGTGAAAGTCCAGAAGGACCTTGTCACTAAAGATCCCTTGGAAATGCAAAACATAATGGCAATTACAATGTGTATACCAATTGTCACCCGGCTGAGGGCTGAGTCTTTCATTCTGACTGGTTAGCTGTAGATTAACTGTTCTGCAAAAAACAAATGAGCAATCAACCAACCAACCAAAAAGAAAACAACCACAGCAACAAAAACCAAAACAGAAAGAAAAATCAAACCCTGTGCTGTAATGCTTCTTTTGCTTCATATCCACTTCCAGCAGGTTTTTGAGGCTGCATATTTTTTCCCCACACACAGCAAGCAGCCGGTGTCCTTGAACCACTAACCTTCTGGTTATCAGCCCAACTCGTAACCACAACACCAACTGGGCTCCTTAGAATAAGTAGCTAAAAAATAAGTAACTGTGAAACCTTGCCACAGATGGTGGTCAGGCTACAGTCACAGCTTTGCGCTCCGGTATCCAGGATCAAAATGCACATAGGTAACAAACAAGTACACCAACCTCCACCTCCTCTCCCCCACCCTCTTCCTTCTCCACCTCCTCTAATTCATCTATTCTGTCTAGAAGTGTTGACAGACATCCAAGTGGACAGCTGGGAAGCCACATGTTAGTTGAGTACACTTCCCACAATTCGGGGACTGGTGGACAGTGATTCTAATAGTAACTCCAGCTGCTAGAAAGGTCTGTACCCTTCTGCAAACAGGAACCCGGTTTGCCCTTTGTTGCTAAGAGCTCAATGTGTTTAACCTGACCTTTGATCTAGAAACTGGGTGTGGCCTATGCATATGCTCTTTCCAGCATAATGTCAACCTGGCCTTATTTTTATTTTGTAATGAAATAGCACAATTCCAATTAGAATGTTGTCAAAAGGAAATATTTTAAATATACCCAATGCTTACAGAATACCTACTCTTTGCCAGGTGTTGGACTAAATCCAATGGACAAGAACTTAGCTCAGTTAAGCACATCCCAGCCAAGAAGGCTCTTCATAGATGTTCCTTGCAAAACCAAATGAATCTGATTAAAAGACTCTGAAATGGCAAGCTTGGTCTTTTGTAGAGTTAAGCGCTTCTGAACAGTGAAGGGAGTACTTTGTTCCTACGACAGGAGATATTTGACAATATCTAGAGAACAAACAGATCTGCCTGAAAGTGAAACTCGAGTGCTCTTTGGGAATAAGGATAGAGTGACTTTTTCTTACATTCTTCGGGCATGTTGTTAGGAGGGGCCTAGTCCTTGGAAAATTGGAGGAAAGGAAAACCTCGACAAGACGGACTGACACAGTGACTGTAAGTGGGTTCAAGTATGTCAGAGATGGTGAGGATGGCAAATTTCAGAGCTGTGAGTCATAGAGTCCCTATGAGTCGTGGTCAACTCAACAACACAGAATATCAACAGAGACGTTAGCTCTGGTGACATAGTCCACAGGGAACTGCACTGTTACACCAAAGGCTTTGCTTCTCTGGCAGTTCAAATCCACCAGTAGTTCCAAGGGAGAAAGATGGGTAATCTGCTTCCTTGGAAACAACAGCAAGTTAGCTATGAGGTGGTTCCTACTTGATAGCAATGAGTGAGTTCGTGAGTATGTGGGTGAGCAATATTACGGGGCTCTGGTTGGTAATTGACAGGGATGCTAAACAACAGGTGGTTGTTGTACCATCATAGTTGACCCTCCAGTAGGCTTTTATGGTATTACATGACACAGGAGGTGTTGTGGAATGTTGGCGAGGAAGGGAAGGGTCTCTTGCCAGCACAGATCACCAAGCTCCAGATAAGTGTAAGCCTCCCAATGGCCTTTAATAGGGAGTAGAGAAAGCTCCCCTGTGTCTGGCTGTACCCGCTTGAGAAAGCTCACCACCTGGGAAGACGGCTGCCATGTATGTTGAACTGGGAGTGGTTCACAAGGCTGAGGTTCTCCTATCCCATCTTCATGTCCTATGCCTGCAAGCTCATCCTATCCTGTCTTCCTCTTCATACCTGTTTGTATATAAGTGCACTGCAGATCCCAATAAGATTAAGCTGGATTGACTCTCTGATCCTCTCCTGGAGTGGTGTATCTCCAACGTGCTTACCCCCATCAGGGTGTCGCTGTTAAGTTGCCAGTGAACTGATCGTGGCAAGGAGGTAATTGTCCATCTTTCTCCTGTGAAGCAGCTTGGTGGATTCAAACACTATACCTTTGGTTTGGCAGCACAGCTCCTTACCACTAGGCCATCAGAATTTCCTATATAAAATGTTAGTAATTAAAATCTTCCAGCCATTCAGAGGGAGAGGGTATCTCCTCCTATAAAGATTTTCAATTTTGAAAACCTGTAGAGAGGTCCCTAAGAGTCAGAACCAACTTGAGTTGGTCTATAGACATTTTTGTTTTTTACACTTGGCATTTACGTTAGTGCCACTGGCAGACTTGATTTCCCCCTCTCCAACACAGACTTGTTTGTTTTCTTGGCAGTCCCTGGTATGTTCAAGACTCTTCTCCAGCATCACAAATTGAAGGCATCTATTCTTGTTCTGTCGTCCTTAGTCATTGCCCAGTTCTCTAAAGCATAACAAGTAATTGAGAAGACTATGGGCTGGATTAGGCACACCTTTGTATCTAGACTGGCATTCTTGCTCTTCAGCACTCTGAAGAGGTCCATGACAACAGATTTTCATATTGCAGTCCGTTTTTTGATTTCCTGACTGCTGGTGTTAAGGGTGTTGATTATGGATCCAAAGCAAGTTGTAATTGCTAACAACTTCAATCTCTTCTCCATCTGTTATGGTGCTACCAATTGGCCCAGTGGTGAGGATCTTTATATTCTTGATGTTGAGCTTCAGTCCATATTGAAGACTACAGTCCTTGACCTTCTTCAACAAGTGCTTCAGGTCTTCCTCAGTTTCAGCAAGCAAGGTTGTGTTGTCTGCATATTGCAGGTTGTTGATGAGTCTTCCTCCAATCTTGATGCCACACTCCTCCTCATAAAAGCCCTGCTTCCCGAATGATCTGTTGTGCATAGAGGTTGAAAAGGTATGGACTCAGGGTACATCCCTGATGCAATCCTTTTCTGATTTTGAACCATGAAATATTTCCTTGCTCTGTTCTGACAACTGTTTCTTGGTCCAAGTATAGGTTTTGCTTTAGCACAACCAAGTGTTTTGGGATTATCATTTTCCTCAAAGTTAGCCACAATTTGTTGTGATCCACACAGTCAAATTCCTTTGTATAGTCAAAGAAACACAGATAGACATTCTTCTGGTACTCTGTTTTCTGTCAAGATCCATCTGACTTTGACAATGATGTCTCTACTGCCACAGCCTCTTCTAAACTCAGCTTGTATTTCTGGTACTTCTTTATCAGTGTACTGTTCCAGTAGTTTCTGGATATCTTCAGCAGGATTTTGGTAGCATGTGATATTAGTGATTGATAATTTCCATACTCTGTTGGGTTACTTTTTTTTTTAATGTGCATAAATATGATCTCTTCCAGTCAGTTGGCCAAGTAGTTGTTCTCCAGTTTTCTTGGCATAGCTTGGAGAACACATCCAGGGCAACATCTGTTTGCTGAAGTACGTCAGTTGGTATTCCATCAGTTCCTGGGGCTTTATTTTTTTGCCAAGTCCTTCAGAGCAGCCAGAACTTCCTCCTTTATCACCATTGCCTCATAAGCATATGTTGTTTCTTGAAATTCTTCTGTGTCAGCCAATTATTTTTGGTACAATGACTCTGTAAACTCCTTCCATCTTCTTTTAATGCATCCTGAATCATTCAGTATTTTGCCCATAGCATCCTTAAGCATTGCAACTCATGGCATAGGAAGCAATTATAAATACTCTGACTCAGATCAGGTGTACTTTCATATTTAAGGGGCCATTCTTGTTCTTCAGGACCTTAAAGAGGTCCTTGACAGCATATTTTTTCCAATATAATACATCTTTTTATTTCTTGATGGCTACTAACATCAGTGTCAATGTGGACCAGGTAAAATTCAATCATTGACAATTTAAGTCTTCTCTCCAACCATCACGATGTTTGCTGCCTGTGGGTTTTGTGGGGAAGATTTTTGTTTCCTTGAAGGTGGAATATAATCATTAGCAAAGGCTGTTATCTTCTACAACAATTGCTTCAAACCTTTTTCATTTTCTGAAACCAAAGTTGTATCATCTACCCAATTTAAGTTGTTGATGAGTCTTCCTCTAATCCTGATGCCCTATGCTTCTTCATATATTTCAACTTCTCAAATTTACTCAGATTAGAGATTATGTTGTATGGAGAAAAGATGCAAATCTGATACACTCGATTTTACTTGCACATGATATTAAGGACATTGATAATTTTCATATCCCTTTGGATCACTGTTTATTGGAATGGAAATGAATATGGATCTCTTTTATCACATGTATATATTTGTGTGTGTGTGTGTATACACACACACACACACACACATATGAAAAAGAATCTTTTATTGGCCTTGACAATCAAAACATTTACCTTTCCCACCAAAAAAAATTCCAAATACATTATTACCATTGAGTTAATTCTGACTCATTCCAGAGAGGCCTTTTTCTTCGTGTGTAAACATTTCTAAAAGGTCTGTTTTTAACACCTACAGCTGTTACTAATGAGATATACTCACAAATTAGCCCTTACTATAACATTGAAAATGGTACTTAATAGTTGCTGAACACTCATTGTTCTAAGCTCTTTGAATAGAAACTGTACAACCACACTGTTGAGGTGAGTAGTATTATATGGAGGCCTGTTGGTACCAAGGTCAGTAGATAGTACCCAACAGACCCTGCAAAATAAAAATCCTGTTATTGTGTCACCAGAAAGACTAGATCCTAAAAACCCTACTCTGGTCATTCTACTGTCATATATTTATGAGTGGAAATTGACTCAGTGACACACAACAATAAATGAAGAAACTGAGGACTGTTCTGATTAATTAGAGTTTCCCTAGAGATGAAGGAAGCACTGGCGGCCTACTGGCAAGAAGCTGTATTGCAATTCTGAAGGCCCATGGTTTGAGGCCACCAGCTCCATGGAGAAAGATAGACAATGTCCTCCCATGTGATTAACTGCCTGCTGGAGGGTCAGCTATGAGTCAGTTTGGACTCTACAGTACACAGCAACACAACAACTAGATAAGAAGTCTTGCTTTGAATGTCCATGGCTAGGTTTCAGTGTCTTGGTTGCCATCAACAAATACCTCTGCTGCCTTTTCCTCTATTAGCTTTTATTTCCTTAAAAGTAAACTTTTTCTTTTATACTGGTTTACTTTCAAAGTTTGTACATACACATTGTTTTCACACTAGATCTTTCCCATTTCCTTCACCCACACTCCCCCCACCCATCAAATTGTGCGACCCTATAATTAACAACCCCTGACCCGCATATTTTCACCCCTCAGCTCCCATCCTCCTCTCCTCTATCAACTGTTGGCATTTTATTCCATCTCTAGTACGTTTTAGGTACGTGACCTTGGGAAGAGCATCATTTTCACTACACCTTCACCTTTTTATTACTGTTATTGTTTTGTTAAGTAGATCTATATTATTTTATCTTGATTAAATGGATATATTGTTTTGTTATGGCATTTAAGTCTAAGCTGACAACATCATTTCTCAAAAAATTTTCTTCATAATAATGGTGATGATACTTCCCAGTAACATGTGGGTTCCAAACAGTCTTGAAGTGACATGATGAGCTTTCAGAGTTTTTTGGAATAAAGTGGAATTGATCTGTGCCCTTTCACAATAAATAACTAGCTGCATAATATCTCTCTAAGCCTCCTTTGGGTTTTTTTTTTTAATTTTTTGAAAATAGGGTTAATTCATTTTAGAAAATAAGTATAAAATTTTCTATGGAAATTTATCTGGTAGTATATGCCATAAATAGGAATAACTCAAAGGAAAGGAAATTTCCAACACTATGAGAATTTATGGGATCATGGGAGAATTTATGGGATCATATAATGTCATAACAGCTTTTTTAGTTTCACTCGATCCTTGCTATTTAAATGTATTCTCCATTTTGAAAGATTATCTCTTTTACAGGGGATATTGCCATCTGTGATCAGATAGCCAGCATGTGGTCACTAAAGTGTGCGTGTAGAGAGAGACATGCAAAGAGAAAACTGAAGCAGGGGACATAAGACTCAGAATCTTTGTCTCGTTATAGCCATTGAGCTTATAGGTACAAAATCCATTTCAATCCAGAGTGTAGCAGCTATGAAAGGTGGTCCTAGTGGAAGTGTCAGAGATCACGTTGCTTGGGAGGAAATGCAGTTGGTATGGTTCACGTTCAGAGTTTATAAACGTTGTCTTCATTTTTATAGGCTAAGATGTCGCTTAGGAGCTGGCATCTGACCTGTTTTAAATGAATTCTTTCTTTAAATGCTTTGTCTTTTAAGCCATTTTTATAAGATTTGTGGAGCTCTGCTGGCCTAGTGGCAAGAAGCTGCACTGTAATTCCAAAGTTGCACAGTTCAAATCCATCATATGCTCTGCTGGAGAAGGAGGGGCAAATTCCTCCTGTGCCAGTTGGATCCAATTCGACAGGACACTAGATTAAAAAAGAAATTAAAAACAAATATTTGTTTCTTTATGAAGACATATCTTAAAATACAAACCATGGGTATTGACTGATAGTTGTAAGATAACATCAAGTTGACTCTAATTCATAGCAAAACTATGGACAATAGATAGGAACTGTGCTCTAACCTCTCTCCCTAACTGTTCTCCTCATGATCTCAACCATGCTCGAATCCATTGTCTTTGAGGATCTTCCTCTATTTCGCTAACCCTCTTTCTAACTGTCCCAGCATGGTGGCCTTTTCAAGGGCATCATGTATTGAAGAGGCAAGCAGTATATGATTTGGAATCTATATGATATATAATTAAGAGAAACCTGTGAAGTCATTGATGAATAACAGTTGTATAATCAATTCTCCCACCACATAAGGGATGCAGGATACATAAAACGGGTTTACATTCTTCTGAAGTCTTTATTGTTTTATTCTGCTGTTTAAATGAACTTACTGTTTCCAGGGAAATGCCATTTTTACTCAGATATAGGGAATTAGTACTAAGAAGGGTAGGTCATAGGATCAATCTGTGCTATTATTTGATTAATATTGGTCTATCCTGTTTTGGATTAGAAAGCTGTTATTTTTTTTAATCTGATTTTTAAAAATCATTTGTTCTGCTTACACTGAAGGCAGAACCTAATTTATTATATTCCAAATCCCAAGAGTTAAAGATAATCCATGAATCAGCTTTGTAGTCTATTTCGTGAATGTTAGAGTACGTGAGTCACCGTGTTCTGCAGCTCCTAAGTAGATAAAGGATATTCGCAGGAATGGGTCAGCATAAAGCAATGGAGTAACTGAACTTACAAGTCTTGATTCCCTTCTCCAATCTTGCATTTTTTGCTATGTGATTCTCTGACATGATAGAGCATGACTGATATATTCCTGAGATGTCACAGGAGTCTTCATATTCAGTGAGATCCACAGAGTTTCCTGACTTCCTTCTGAACTAGATACTTCTCCTGAAATGAAAACGGATTCTAAGTCTTCCTTTGGAATCCATCAAGGTGAAGAACACCAATCCAATCCCCACCAGGAGTACAGATACATCACTAGTAAGCATATCACCACCTGGATTTGATACGCCTCAAACTCTCTCACTTTTCACTCTCAAATTTTTAAAAAAGTTTCATTTATGAAACATAATAAAAATATTAAAGAGTGAATAACAGGTGCATGTGTTTGTCTCCAGAATTCAGTTCATCACAGAAACAATCAGATTCTATTATATGTCAACTAAAAAGTTATGTAGCCAATTAGGGTTGAGGCAGTAAAGAATGTGTGTTCTTATATTAAAAAAAAATTTTCCAGGAATAACATATCTCAGAAACACTAAGGGTCAGGGCAAGATTACTAATGGTCAGCATCGGGGAAATTCCCGTTAGTGGTGGTAAGAGAAAAAGGAGGAGGTGATGATTCGTGCTAATGGCTAAGAGCTTGTTAATGACTGTTCTCCCATCTGTCCCTAATATCATGGAACCATAAACATCTAATTATGCTAAGTTTAATGTCTTGTTAAAAAGACTTCATTTATTCCTTATTATGGTAAATCCCTGACTTAAGAAGTTTGACTTACAAACAACACATGCTTACTTTGAATTTATTTCTGTTTTGAACCTAGTCCTCAAAGAATGTCTCAGACACATGAAAGACTCTCTCTCCCTGTCATCTTGTTTGTGGGTTGTTTTTTGTTTTGTTTTTTTTTTTTAAATTTGGGTGTAGGTTTGCAAAGCAAATTGGTTTTTCATTCAATAATTTACGCATATTTTGTTATATATTAATGACAGTATCACTAGTATAACCACTCTTTCCTCACTTCCATTCTGTGATTCTCATTCTCACGACTTCGTTCTCTTACCCTTCCCATCTTCAGGGCCCTATCATTGGGCAAATTGATCTATTTCTACAACACTGAGGCCAGAAGGACTAAATGGTGCACCTGACACAGTTGACTGCTCTCTAAAGGACATACAAAATCCTGGATAGAGTGAGGTGGGGTATATAGAATAAAACCAAAAATATGGGAAAAGTCTAGCTTACTGGTGCAATAGATACTGGCATTCTCCCTGACACTATGGCCTTCTGTCCTCTTTGAACCTAGAATGAAAGTCACCCTCATGGTCAATATTCAGCCAATAATTGTTGTTATGTACCATTGTGGTGGAATCACTCATGGATGACCTCCAGTAGGCTTTGAGAGACAGTAAGTCATGTGAAAGGAGATTGTTCATTTCCATAGAGCAGCTGTTGGATTTTAACTGTGCACCACTGGGTTGGCAGTGCGACTCCTTACTAATAAGCTACTAGAGTTCCCTGTGGTGGTGGTGGAGGTGGTGGTGGAGGTGGAGGTGGAGGTGGTGGAGGTGGTGGTGGTGGTGGTGGTGGAGGTGGTGGAGGTGGTGGAGGTGGTGGAGGTGGTGGAGGTGGTGGTGGAGGTGGTGGAGGTGGTGGTGGTGGAGGTGGTGGTGGCAGAGGAGGTGGTGGTGGCGGAGGTGGTGGCGGAGGCGGAGGAGGTGGTGGAGGTGGAGGTGGTGGAGGTGGTGGAGGTGGAGGTGGAGGTGGTGGAGGTGGTGGTGGTGTTGATGGTGTTGATGGTGTTGAGTGCCGTAGAGTTGGAACCAACACATAGCTGATCCTTTGGTGGGTTCTCAGAGGTGGTTAATCCCACAGGAGGAGATTGTTGGTCCTTCACTCACAAAATTCCTGGTGGATTCAAACTGTGTGTCTTCGGGATTGCAATGCAGCTTCTTACCACTAGACACCCCTAAGGCATCAGATCTCTCTAGACCCGAGACAGACCTATAAAGAGAACAATAACAATAGAGAGTCATCCATTCCTTAGAAACCATTACGTGTCAAAGCAGCAGTATTACTCATGCTTTTTCTCTAGTAGCCTAGACTTTAGGAAGTTACTAACTTTGGGGTGGCTAACACAGAGGCCACACCTCCCCAGTGGTTCTATGAGACTAGCAGCCCTGGTGGTGGTGGTGAGGCAGGGAAGAGGGACAACTTCCTCTCCTGCAATTTACAGCCTTAGAAACCCAGAGAAAGGTCAGCTATGAGTCGGTTCTAATTCGGTAGAAATGAGTATTTCATTTACCCTTCAGTGTTTTGTAAATCTTTCCAACTACTTGAACTCACCCACCTTACAAGACATCCTTCATCACCAGCACTTCCACTTTCTCCATGAGTAATTTTTAAAGAATTGAAAATAGGCTTTGAACCTTTTCTTATACCAAGACTAAGAACTGTACACAGCTATTCTCACCTACCTTCAAATTTGATTTAACAACACGTGACAAACATATTTCATCTGCAACCTAGACAAAAATCAAATGCTTTATATTTGAGCAAAGGTTGTAAAGTTAAAATAATTTTTAGGTAACAGGTTTCTTCCCTAAAACAAATGCTTTATTTAATACATCCAGTGGACAATTTTGTGTTAAATTTTTGTTATTTGAGAAAAGAGTTTACAGAGCAAATTGGTCTTCCATTCAACCACCCATACACATTTTATTTTATACTATTAATTAGAATGTCCACTTGTTCTAGCATACTTCCTGCTTCTTCCCTGTGATTCTCACATCCATCCATCCTTTCTGATTTTGGAGCTTTCTGCTTGTGTTAAGCTACCCTTTTGATCTTGTATGGCTAAATATTCTAAGGAGTGAGTACCTCCCTGGTGTTCTTGTACTCATAGACCTATCTGTCGTCTGACTCTACACTGAGTCCTAGGCTTGAATGTAGGTTTGAATAGGGATTAGGAGTCACAATTGTCACAGTGTTGGGGTTTCACCAGTCCCCATCACACCAGCAAGCTTGATATCTTTTAGGAGTTTGAGTTTTGGTCTTCATGGTTCTTCTATGCTGTCTAGAAATTTCTATGATGATTTATTTTAGAACGGTCAATGGACAGCGTCTCTGCTCTCCAGGACATGAAGGTTACAATCTCAATGGTCCATTCATCCTTTGAAGTAATTGTTTATGTACATCTTTGATTGTCTTTACTCTTTGTTTTGGACAGCCCTATACTCTGCTCTATCCTTGGCCAATCTTTATTATCTCTGATACACTTACCGCGATTACCGCAATCACTGATTCAATTAATTTCATTGATGGTCTTCCTTTCTTGCACTGTCTGTCCACCCTCCCAAGCAAGCACTGGTCTGTCCTTGCAACATGTCCGAAGTATGTCAGATGGAGCTGCAGATCCCTTGCTTCCAAGGAGCAACCTTATTTCACCTTCTCTAGGACAAACCTATTTGTTCTCCTAGCCATTCATGGTATATTCAATACTCTTCTTCAGCACCACAGTTCAAAGGCATCAATTCTCCTTCATTGTCCAGCATTTTTGACAATTGTAAGTAATCGTAAAGACCATGGCCTAAATCAGGCACACTTTAGTCTCCAGACTGACAACATTGGTCTTCAGTACTTTGGAGAGGTCTCTGACAACTGACTTTGCCAATTCAATTCATCTTTTAATTTCTCTTGCTGCTGGTACCAAGAGTGTTGATTGTGGAGCCAAGCAAACTGAAGCTGTCAACAATCTCAATCTCTTCATTGTCTATCATGATGCTGCTGCCAATCAGCCCAGTGGTAAGAATCTTTGTTTTCTTGATGTTGAGCCTAAATCCATATTGAAGGCTGCAGTCCTTGACTTTCTGCAGCAAGCACTTCAAGTTCTTCTCAGTTTCAGCAAGCAAGGTTGTGTCATCTGCATAATACAGATTGTTAATGAGTCTTCCTCCAATCCTGATGCCACATTTCTCCTCATAGAGCCCAGCCTCCCATATATTCTGTTCTTCTATAAATTGAAAAGGAATGGAGATAGGACACAGCCCTCATGTACACTCTACACTCTTCCCAGTTTTGAACCATGCAGTGTTTCCTTGCTCTGTTCTGACAACTCCCTGTATAGGTTTCACATAAGCACAATCAAGTGTTCTGGGATTCCCATTCTTCTCAGAATTAGACACAGTTTGTTGTAATTCACACAGCTGAATGCCTTTGCATAGTCAATGAAACACAGATAGGCATTCCTATGGTACTTCCTGCTTTCAACCAAGATTAATCTAACATTAGCTTTAATATGCTTAATACCACGGCCTCTTCTAAACCCAGCCTACACTTCAGGCAGTTCACTATTGATGTACTCTTCCAGTCATTTTTCAATAATCTTCAGCTCAATCTAGTGTTTGCATCTGATCTTAATGATACTTTTTTTTTTTTATAATTTCTGCACTATTTTGGGTCATCTTTCTTTGGAATGGTGTGGTGGTGGTGGTGGTGTTGTTGCTGTTTTTAAACCTAGATCTCTTCCAGTCAGTTGGCCAGGTGGTTGTCCTTCAGATTTCTTGGCACAAATTGGTGAGCACACCCAGGACAGTGTCTGTGTGTTGACGGCATACCAATTGATATATTTCAATTCCTGAGGCCTTGGGTTTTTGCCAATTCTTTTAGAGCAGCTTGAACTTCTTCCTTCAGCACCTCAGGCTCTTGTTCATATGTTGTTTCATGAAATTCTTCTGTAGCCACAAATTCCTTTTGGTACAATGACTCTGTATTGTTCCTATCTTCTTTGAATGCTTCCTGGATCATTTCATATTCTGCCCAAAGCATCCTTAAGTATTACGACTCAATGTTTGAATTTGTTCAGTTTCTTCAGCTTAAGAAATACTGAGCGAGTTGTAAGCCTTTCTTTTTTTTTTCCCCCCCCCAAAATTTTGCTGAGTAAGCCTTTCTTTTTTTCTCGGAAACTTTAACACACTCTCGGTATATCTGCACTTGCTCTTTCGGCTCTTGCCAAGGTGTTACATCTCACTCAAAGGAGTGAATATCAGCTGCAAACTGTGTATATACATATAGTTTGTTAGGTGATTTCGAGTTTACTGTGACTCATAATGACCATATGACCAGCAGATAGGATACTACTGTATCCTTGCCCATTTCTCACATCTCCCTCAAGTTCAAGTCCATGGTTGTAATTACTGTGTAACTCATTCCTATAGAGGAAATATTTTGACATTTTGGATTTCCTTAAAGGCTCGAGAGATAGCAAAAAAGAGAAAAGCCCTCAGTGAGATAGATTGACAAAGGCATGGAGTGACCGTGATAATGGGCTCCGACATAGAAGAGGTCAGGAGGATGTGCAGAGTAAGACTGAGCTCCAGTCAGTTCTTCATTGGGTCATTAGGGGTCGTCGTCACCTGGAAGACAACTAAGAACAACAGCAAAGAATATATAAACCGCACTCTGAGGACTGGTATGGAATGATTCAGTTCTCACCTTAACCCTGTAAGAACGGATCATTCCTAGCAGATGGAGAAAGTAAGGCATAAGGAGGTTATGAAACCATCCAAGGTCATGCAGCTAGTCAGTGATGAGACCTAGATTTTAAACCAGGCAGCCTGGCACCATGTTTTATGCTATTAGCTACTGTGTTATATTGGCCCAGAATAGAAATAATCATCTCAAAAGTGGTTTAGTTAAGGGCCAATGTGATTAGGATACAGTTCATTATCATGGCTTTCAAAGTCACCGTGGGTGGTATTAGAGGACAGAGGATAGAAGAAACATAGGAGCCAGCCACCAAAATTATATAGAAAAATGACTATCTCTCAGAGCTTAACTGTTCAAAATAATCCAGTGGTTCAAGGACATTTTATTAAATGCTAGAAATTTCTAAAGAGGTCAGGGGTGGAATAGTCTTTAGAAAGTTGAGCTGTTAACCCAAAGACCATGCCTCTCTGGGGATTTAAATCCACCAGGGGCTGGGGGGCGGGGTGGGGGGGTGAAGTACAATCACTTCCTGTGTGATTTATTGCCTCAGAAATCCAAATGGAAGGTCAACTATGAGCTGGTGTTGAATCCATGGAAATGAGTTGGAGTTGTACAAGGCTTAGAAATTGGAACAAATTCCTGGAATACCCCTTAGTTACTGAGTAGCAAGTGGGGAAATCTTACTGGAGTTGTTAGATTAAGAGATGTTTTTGGGATGTCGTTTAACATGGAAAGGTGTAAGTGCTTTATACCAAGGGGAAAAGGAGGGCATGCAGGTACTGAAGTGAGATCTAAATTGCAGTTTGTTGAAGAAACGACATATCCTGGAGGGATATGGAATTGGATGCTGGATTTAGCCCTTTGAGCATGCTTCTCAGAGCGGCGACCAGCACTCCGCATTCCCCTCTCAGAAGTTGTTTCACATTTTAAGAGGAAATCAGAAAATTCTTAAACTTAGCCAGGAAGAGAACTGACGTAGGCATTCTCACCATCTTGAAACATGAGCCTACTTGGACTAAGCTGCTGATAAACCAGTTCTCTTAATTATACATGAACTGGCTCCTAAGCCCACATCAGCCTAATCCAGAGTGAGTTAGGGAGACCTTTCTGCTTAAAAATGGTACATTACACAGAAGCTTTGTTTGGTTTTTGAGAGAAAAAAAAAAACCACACCAAACCCACATGATTTTAAAGACCCTCTAAAATTCCCAGTGGTCTCCTTGTTCTCTTATTTCAGCTGTGTAAACTCGGACAAATTTGTCAATTTAACAGTTAATGACATGCTTATTTAAATGTATCATAACTTTAACACACAGGCCTCTAGTTCAGGCTTGTGTTACATGTCCATCTCTGGCACCTTTTTTTTGTGTGTGTTTGTGGTGTAGAGAATTTTCACCCTCTAAATTCTAGATCAATGAAACAGAACTGTCTACCCGATTCTTGGGACTGTAAACATAGAAGATTATTGATCATTTCAACGGATGTTACTATAAAATTAAAATTAGCACTTGTCATTTAGAACATTTTTTGGTTAGCATAAAATACATTTGAGTGGAGCCTTCTACTGGGAAAATATCTGAATACATCATCATTCGTGCAGGGAGATTTTTTCAGGTACATTATTTTGCCTTAAAAAGGCAAAGGAAGGAAAAGTTTCTTGTTGGCATGAATTTGAGTATCTGTACACCCAAACTTAACAACCAAGTCTCAAATGCTAGGAATAGATTAATAGAGATTTCCTTTTGCTTATTTCCTGTGGCGTTTATTCTCACAGATTGGTGAATTTACCCCTTCACTTATAATGCCGCATTTTTATTTTGATTATTTAATTCCTTTCTAATCCAGACCATAAGATTCCTAAGAGCAGGGACTACTGGAATGTTGGTTCAGCATCGTATTATTAGTTTTGACATAATACCTGAAATGTAATAAGAATTTGATCGATAGTAATTGTTGAATGAATCCAGGAATAAATTAATGAATGAACTTGAACTAAGGGGCAGCCTTATGCCTTCCTAGCCCCCTGGAAAAGACATTAAGCTCAAAGATGTGTATATAATCTCTTCAGGGTTTATTCAATGGCTAATACCTGCTAGGAACAAAATTCTTTTCCCAAAATAATGATTCCCAGAATGGAAATTTCAATAATTAGCCTCCTTTCATACATCTGTTAGACATATTTGTATAAAATAATACACACATTTCAGTTTTAGAATGCTTCCCTGAGATCCCATTTCAGCATGTCTGAACTACTTGCAAGTTTCACTTCATCTGTGCTTAAAATGACAGGTAAAATGACTTTATGGACAGCTTCTGTCTCATATTCGTTTTGAATATCATTTGAATATAAAGATACAAAGCAATGATACGTTGCGTTGCCATGTAAATGAATGAAAATAATTTAGACTTGTAGTTGAGAGGATAACTAGATAAAAGCAAACTGTGAAGAGGAGAGAATGGAAATGAGGCTAAATTATTGTAAAAGTAAAAAACATGGAGAGTAGTAAGGTTATTATTTTCAACGTTCTAGAGCCAAAATGCCCTATAAGCCAGCTTCCCAGATTGACAGATTTATGAGGAAGCCATTAAAACCTAGTGATCATGAAGTTGTTAGAGAAGAGAAAAATTTCTCAACACCGTTTGCTTTGATTCGATTCAAGATTGAACTGAATGAAATCTCAGAGGGAAAGAGAAATTTTACAGTTCAGAAAACGTCTCCATCTTATTCTCAAGCTGTACCAGACTTCCTGAGAAAGACATCTAATGGGAAAATGTCATTTTATCACACTTTCTTAAAGTGATAGCAACTCATAGCTGATACTAATATATAATACTCACCAACTCTTAGCAATCCGATAGGATAGAGCAGAACTGTTCATGGGATTTCCAAGGTTAATATTTATAGAAGCAGGCTACCTTCTTTTTCTGTCATTGGGATGGATCTAAATTGCTTACCTTGTGTCTGGTAACTAAATTCTTTAACTATTATGCCAATACAACTCCTCAGCTAGTACTTCTTGTTGATTGCCTTCGAGTCAAGTATGACTCATAGCAACCCTATGAACAAAGTCCTCAAGCCCCTCTACAACTGTCGACATTTATCAAAGTTCAGAGTTTCCGGAGGCATGTTGTTTAGGAAGTGGGTGCCACTCCTGCTTCTAAACTTGTCGTAGTATGTTACTGTTTTTATTGTTTTGAATTACCTGTGATGTATAGCAACCCAATGTACAGCAGCTCTGAATCCTTCCCTGTTCTGGCCTAGTATTTATTAGGTGTGACTCTCAGGCCAAGCTCTTAATTTTCATTCATTCATTCATCATCACCATCACCTTGCACTTGAATTATTACACTAGCCTTCCAACATATCCCTCATTCCAACTTGTCTTCTGGCTAACTTATTTCTCATATCCTGTGTTTATGAGGTGCAGATGAATAGGAGACTTTAAAACATAAGTTAAATCATGACCCTCCACTGACAGAACCTTTCCACTGCTACCCATTTCATTGAGGACAATGTCAAAGCCACCTGAGTGGACACTGGGGTCTAAATGGTCTGGCCGTTCATTCATTCTTTATTACTCTTTCTCCTTGGCTCCAGACACCTCAGCCTCTATACTGCTGCTCAAAAACCTAGGATAGGTTTTTCACCTTCCAACCTTACTCCTGGCTGTGTTCTTTACCTGGGTCTTTCTGTCTTGTACATTTGATCCTCTTAAATGTGATTTGCTTAAAAATTCCTCTTCTGCAAAAGGCCTACTTCTATTAAAAATGGAACTTCCTTTCCACCAAAGCTCAGTTACTAACATTTCAGATTCTTTTTTTTAGATGTTGTTAAGTGGTATCGAGTTGAGTATGACTCAGCAATCATAGATCTGAACCCTGTCCTATCCTGTACCATCTTCACAATGTCTGACACACTTGAGCCCATTGCTGCAGTCACTATGTCCATCTTTCTGGTTAAGGGTCTTCCTTTCTTTATCCCTCCACCTTTCCAAGCATGATGTCTATCTCCAAGGAATAGCTTACACTCAAAGTAAGTGAGATGATCCTTTATCATCTTTGCCTCCAAGAAACAAAGATGTAAAAAGTTTTAAATGAGAGCAGATAGGTGTGGACAAAAAAATAAAATTCAAGAGATGTACTCCAGACTTGTCTCTGTAGATTTGCCCCAGCACTGAAACTCTCTGAGTAGTTATCATACCTAGAGGCCTACACACAACGGAAGGTCACAATGGGTAGAAACCCACAGTCTGATGACTATCTGAACTCAAGTTCTAGACTTATGGCAGAGATTCAATGCACTTTATTATTCACTTAGTATTTACTCAGTAAAGGTAGATATATAGATAGATAGAGAGAGAGATAGATAGAGAGATAGATAGAGAGATAGATAGATAGGGATATAGAGATGGAGATGGAGATGGATTTAGAGATAGATGTAATCCCTTAATAAAAATGAAAGAGCTTGGAGAAATTGAACTGCCCTTATAAATTTCCCAAGGAGTCGTCTTAGTCCAGCGTATTAAGCATTGAACTGTTAACTGAAATGTCAGTAATTGGAAACCACCGGTCACTCGTGAGGATGATGAGGTGGTCTACTTTTGTGAAGATCAACAACTTAGGAAGGCCTGTGAAGGAACGGTCCTGTGGGATTATCATGAGTCTGAACTGGCTCAATGGCGAGTTTTGATCCATTCCCAGCCATGTCCTGGTCCCCTTTCCACTTCTCCCCTTGTTACTGTTCAGTCACTAGCATGCTGAATAGATGATATTTTTTCTGGTTTTAGGATCTTGCAGGCCTACTAGAATTTTTTTTTTTTCTTCTTTTTCCCTTCTTTTCATTTTTTTTTTAATTTTCACCCGTTTTTTTTTATTTTTCTACTAGTTTATTTACAAAATGCAAATACAAATTAGAACAAATTCCTTCAATTCCCTCACTCATCTCCCCCATCAAATTGCATAACCCAGTGATTAATCCCCTCTTCCCCCTGTACATCCTCATTCTACAATAATGGTTTTATACAATATTTATCCTTGTGGGATTGAGTTAGTTCATGAAGCATAATGTTCCCCAGTCCCTCCCAAGTTAGGTAAGAAAGTTATTGCTCCTGCATGCTGCATAGCATTCCGTTGTGTGAGTGTACCGTAATTTCTCAATCCATTCATTTGTGGTTGGACATTTGGGCTGTTTCCATGTTCTTGCAATGGTGAATAATGCGGCTATGAACACTGGTGTACAAATCTCAGTTTGTGCCTCAGTTCTCATATTCTCATGACCCAGCTATTCCACTATATACACTGAGAATATGATAGTTAAGGTCTACTAGAATTTAAGGTCTTCAGGAAAAAGAAAAGCATGTATTTAGTTGTTGTTATTTACTGCTGCACTCATATTAGTCCCCAGTACAGCACTTGTCCAGTCAATGTTTGGGTAATTCTTTAACTATCCCATCAAATCCTTCTACAAATGCTATGTATGAGCCTAGTGCTTTTGTGTCTCTATGGCCTACTGGTCAGGCACTGTGCTGTCAATCCAACACGAGCAAATCAAAGCCACCAGCTGCTCCTTGGGAGAAGGATGAACAATCGCTCCCTGTGTGATGTTACTGCTTCTGAAAATCCCTGGAGGGTCAGCTATGAATCAGTTCCAACTTGATGATACACACAACAACAGCAGAATAGTTTTTTGTTTTGTTTTGTTTTTTTTAAAAAAACAATCAACTGTAGTTAGGTTCTTTTACCTTTCATGGTTGTAGATGTTGCTGTTGTTGTTATGTGCTGTTGAGTTGCTTGCAACTCATGACACCCATATACACAATAGCTCTGAACCCTATCCTATTCTGAGCAATCCATCCCATCATCTGTTATACACCTATTCCTATTATCCCACGCACTGAGTCAATCCATCTGATCCAAGGTCTTCCTCTCTGTGCTCCCTCCATCTTTCCAAGTATGACGTCCTTCTCCAAGAAATGGTCCCTCCTGGCCATGTGCCTGAAGTATGTGAGACAGCTTCAAAATCCTTACCTCCAAGGAGCAGCTTGGTTTCACCTTCTCAAAGACAGACCTGTTCTTTCTCTTGGCAGTCCATGGTATGTTTAACTCTCTTCTCTAGCACCACAACTCAAAAACATCGATTCTTCTGTCATTCTTAGTTATCGTCCAGCTCTCTGATGCATAACAAGTAAATGTGAAGACTATAGCATGGATCAGGTGTACCTTAGTCTCTAGAGTGACATTATTGCTCGTCAGTCCTCTAGAGAAGTCCCTGAGAGCTGACTTTCCCAAAGCAATTCGTCTTTTAATTTCCTGACTGGTAGTGTCAGGAGTGTTGATTTTGGAACCAAGCAAGCCGTAATTGTTAACAATCTCAATCTCTTCTCCATCTATCATAATGCTGCCAATTGGCACAGAGGTAAGAATCTTTGTTTTCTTGATGTTGTGCTTCAATTAATATTGAAGACTATAGTCCTTAACCTTCTGTAGCAAAAGTCTCATGTCTTAGTTTCAGCAAGCAAGGTTGTATCATCTCATAGCACAGGTTCTAAATGATCTTCCTCCAGTTCTGATGCCACATTCCTCCTCTTCAGGTTCAGCATTCCAAATGATCTGTTCCACGTATAGATTGGAAAGGTATGGAGATGGGATGCATCCCTGGTCATCAACTATTTCTTTATATTTTTTTAAATTTTATTATTTTTGTGTGTGTGTACCTTCAAATCAGATCTGACTGGTACAGGAGTAGATTGTCCCTCCTTCTCCGGCAGAGCATCTGGTGGATTCGAACCGTTCGCCTCTGGGATTGTAGTTGCAGCTCCTTGCCACTAGGCCACCAGAGCTCCCCTTCATCAACTATTTCTTAACATTCTATACCATAGTTATTTGTATGCAAAGACCCAGAGTACAGTTAAAGAAGCTTTTATACCATGAATCAACTTGATTTTCAGATTCGTTTTGTCAGAAATGGAATTCCTAATCCCTGAAGCTGAGATGCAGTATTTTTATTGGCAGTTTTGCTTTGAAATATATTTAATACCATAATGCAAAATTCTGTTTGAAAACATTATAATCAATCTTCTTTTTCTGTTTGCATCTGAGAATTCCAATTCATCACTTCCACTAAAGACTGCAGTCATTTGCTCCTAATTAGGCTTCTTGTACACTCGATCTCGATTGCAGGGCAAAGCTGCCTGAAGCTCCTCATTACGGAAGCGGAAGACTGGCAATAAACATCTTCTGCAGGCTGCATTACTGCCAGGAAAAGAGCTTTGCTCCTTCGTCTAGCTAATGGCGTTCCCAGCTCCTAATTGTCTTACATCAAATACCAAGTACTTAAGTACCCTCACCAGAAAAAAAAAAATAAAATAATAAAGCAATCCCAATGCCAAACCTGTAGCTCCAAGGTGCATTCTAGAAGGGGGAGCCTGCTTGACTCAGCAGTCAGCCCCGGGGAGACAAGCAGTTTGTATCACTCTGGGGACCTTCTTGGCTGTACGTGAACAGAGTCATGCTTCTCTCTCTTTCCAATCCTCTGTGTCTTTGCTTCTTGTTCTTTTTCTTTCTGACTATAGTTGAAGGAATGATGGTGAGAGAGAAAGAAAGAGGAAATAAGGGAATTCTTAAGAATTGCTGTCAGAATTGTTGTTTGTTAATAGTAGTATTCATCCAATCGGTACAGCTTTTTCAGAGATTTTCCAACCACATCTCTATTTTCTAGCTAAAAACCACTTTGATAAGTGAATGTCACTAGAGTACTTTGAGGAACTCTGATGGTCTAATACTAAGAAGATGTACTACAATCAGAAAAGTACATGGTTCAAATCCACCAGCTGCTCCAAAGGAGAAAAATGAACAACTCCTCCTGTTCAAATAACTGCCTCTGAAAACCCACCAGAGGATCAGCTATGGGTCAGTTTTGACTCAACAGTACACAACAACAACAACGATAATAACAGAGCGGTTTAATGATTTAAGGAGCTTTGATGGTAAAGTCTATAGGGAGTTGAGCTGGCAACTCAAGGACCTCTTCTCCTTGGTAGACCCCATTGGAGGCTCTGTGGGAGAAACATGGGTAGTCTCTTGCTTGTCAATGAGATTTACAATCTCAGAAACCCAGAGGAGGGTCAGCTATGAATTGATTCTGACTTCACAGAAATGAGTGACAGTGGTTTTAGAAGCTCTGATGGCGTAGTTGGCCTGCTCATCAAGAAACGGGTGTCTCTGGTGGTTCTAATCCGCTCAGGACTCCAGGGAGAAGGTGCACGATGTTGCTCTAAGGTTTGCAGCCTTGGAACCCTCTGGAGGATCCCATGCATCTGAAAAAACTGAACAGCGGTGAGTGGGTGCGACTATGTGGAACACTGGGGCTAGAGTGTATAACATAGTGAACTTCTAACCAAAGGGTCTATAGTTTGAATTCATCTCAGTAGGAAAAGTAGAGACATTTCCTCATGTATAGACTTGCAGCTTCAGAAACGGGATGGAACTCACTGCCAACCCTGCTTAGATGGTAATGTGTTTGGGTTTGGGGTTAGAGTGGTTTACAGGAGATCCAAGCTCTGATATTTTTTTTTTTCTATCTTGAACTTGTAAGGTATCTAGGCACTTAAACTGAGCCCAAATCCTTTAATTAACATATATAAGATAATACATAGTTAAGAACTTTAGATCACTGTATGGAGCACAGCAAATACTCAATAATTACCAGCTATCATTATTGTAATTATTACAACTAGTAGTGCTACTGCTACTGCTTTTGTTATTCTGAGCTGTCAAGTTCAAGCTCTAGCAGTACCATGATAAACAGACCTGACCCCTGTCCTATCCTGGGCCATCTTCACAGTTTCTGACCCCAGGGCCCATTGCAGTAGTCACTATGTCAATCTCTCTGGTTGAGGGTCTTCCTGTCTCCAAGGAATAATCTGTCCTAATAACATGCCTGAAGTGAGGCGAAGCTTTATCATCTTTCCTTCCAAGAAGCACCCTGGCTGCACTTTCTCCAAGACATATTTGTTTGTTCCTTGGGAAGTCCATAAGACTATAAAGAAATAGTGATAGTGCTACTATTACTGAGT
Organism: Elephantulus edwardii; assembly: GCF_000299155.1. NCBI lineage: Eukaryota > Metazoa > Chordata > Mammalia > Macroscelidea > Macroscelididae > Elephantulus > Elephantulus edwardii. The sequence goes on along the minus strand of NW_006399798.1, from coordinate 11,886,974 downwards.
ATTAATTTTGTGGCCAAAATTTAGAGAAATGATATTTCATACTGTGACAACTCTGTGAGGGATGTGGATATGCCGGGGGAAGGGGTGATTAATCATTGGGTTGTGCAGTTTGATGGGGGGGGGGTGAGGGAAATTGAAAAAAAAATTGTTCAAATTTGTATTCAAATTCTGTAAATAAACTAGTAAGAAAAAAATTTTAGCACTAATACTCACGGCAGCATTAGTCATAGTAGCCAAAATACTTAAAGAACTAAAATGTCTATCAAATGATAAACAGAATGTAGTTTTTTTTTTAAAAAGGACCCATCCCAAAGTGTATCATACCAAAATTTATTAAAATTAGAGATAAAGAAAAAAATCCTTAATACATTTATTATTAATAAATAATAAGGGTACTATTTCTAATTTTAAAGCTGAGACAGTTAATGATAAAATTTGTCCACAGTACCACCCCATGAGACCATTACCACAATTCTATAGTGCTCTATCTCTAGAAATCATGAGCTAAATTTGGACCGCTGATATGTTTGGTTTGGTTTTCAAATAAATATATGTGTCTCAATGAACTGAGGAACAGTTCGCATTCTCCTGTAGGCTGTGGCGATGGAGGCTCCTACGACGTCATTCCCTGCTGGCTTCAGCCATTCTTGTTTCCCCTTGCTTACCTCTGATTAACAAACATTTGTTGAGCCCTTCTATGTGCCAGGCTCTGTTATAAGCAGAGAGATTGTAGCTTTGACAACACAGCAAAGAAAGTCTTGCTCTGTTAGAGTTTACAAACTTTCCTGCAAGAACATCCTTCATTTCAGTGGCTATAAATGAGGACAATTTTTGACAGAGAGAGACAACCCTTAAGTAGGTCATATTCAGGTCTGAAATTGAGATCTGGTGCGTCTTTGAGAGTTTCTCAACAGATCCCTAAACTGAAAATACCATTGACAGCTGTCTTGGAGCTGCAATTTAGGAAGAAGCCTCAGGGAACTACTTATTCCCCTTAAATAGCTTTTGTGATTGTCCTTTTTTGAAATCACTCTGGTGGATAGTACTTCTCTGCTAGCTGATAGAATTTCAATAACTACTCCCTCCTCCAGTTTATATAAACCTAAGATGGTAACATTTGTTTTCTCTGACTAGCACCATAATAATTCTCTTTTTCTAGAGGGTTATCTTACCTTGCCTTATGTTGTTATTGTTGTTATGCCCCTTCCAGTCTGATTTTCATAGCCAGCCTATGCACAATAGCTCTGAATTCTGTCCTATGCTGAGCCAATCTCACTGTCTCTGACACACCTATCCCTATTTCCCCAGTTACTACGTCAATTCATTCATCCAGGGTCTTCCTCTCCTGCATGGTCCCTCTCTACCCTTATAAGCATAATGTCCTTCTCCAAGGACAGGTCCCTCCTGGCAACATGGCCAATGCATGTGAGACAGAGCTTCAAAATTCTTACCTCCAAGGAACAATTTTGTTTCACTCTCTTGTTTATTCTCTTGGCAGTCCAAGGTGTGTTCAGTACTCTTCTCCAGCACAACACTCAAAGGCTTCAATTCTTCTTTTGCCATCTTAGCATTGCCCAGCTCTTTGATACAAACCAAGTAACTGTGAAGACCATGGCCTGGATCAGGCACACCTTAGTCTCTAGACTGACACTGCTGTTTCTCAATACTATGGAATAAGACATCTGAATTGAAACTATTGACAACTAAATATTCAAATTATATCTGAGCTGTATATTTTTTTAGAAAAAAAATCCTGTGGGGAGAAATTATCTATTTCTTACAGAACACTTTGCTTTCTTCTACCTGACAGGAATAGTAAAATTTCAGAAAAAAATATGAATACTTCAAGATTTAGTTCAAACTTAATCTTTCATTTCTAGTGACTTTTTACAAACTATTGCAGAGGGACATGTATGTTTTCATGATAAAGTGGTAAGGTCTTTGGAATGAGAGCCTTTGGAAACCATCAGATCAGAATTTAAATCTTTCTATTTAGAAAACTTAAGAATATATCATTCTGCTTTCTTTCCTGTTAAAATATTTAAAAATATATTATCAATCATTTCATTTCAAAAAATTGTTATTTTTTGTTGTTTTTAGGTGCCACTGGGTTAAGTGTGATCCGTAACGACCCTATGAATTCTGAACGCTGTCCTATCCTGTGCCATCCTCACACTTCTTGACGTATTAGAGCCCAGTGAAGATCAGTGAAAGTGCTTTTGTTACTTGCCATTAATTTATAGTGACCCTGTGCACAAACTTTTGTTTCATCTTTTGGGGTGTGTGTGAGTGTGTCTGTGTGTGTGTGTGTGTGTGTGTATAAAATCTCCTTTTTATTTAGAAGTTGATTGAGATTGAGGGCCAATGTTATTTCATTTTGAAGGAACATTCTTCTACGTTGTACAGCACTCTTCTGTCAATTTGCTGCACTGAGATAATCTGGGTTTGCTGTGAAGCTGAACCTTGTGTTATTGGGAGTCAAATGCCATAATGGCTGCTATTGTGGACAGTATTTGGTGAAGCTGCCAGTTTTAAGACAGGTTTGGAAGCAAGAGTGGCATCCACTTCCTAAACAACATGCCTCCAGAAACTCTATGAATAAGTGTTACAAATGTTGATCATTATAGAAAGGCTTCAGGCCTTTTGTTCACAGGGTTGCTATGAGTAGTATTTGGCTCAACAGCAATCAGCAACAACAACAACAACAGTGGTGAAACCACAGGGCTTTACAGTTTTGAGAGTGGAAGGAGGTGGAGGGAAGCGAATGGGAAGGATGTAGGTGAAAAGACAGGGTAATAACGGGCAAGGTCCATCCAATGGTGATTGATTGTGAAACACAATGTGTATGAAGAGTCATGTGAAAGCACAATGTATATAAATTTTGTAAGTAAGCCAATTAAAAAATACAAAATAGAATGTATATACATAATTATATTAAACACAATGTAAATTAAAGATTATATAAAATATAATGGAAAGGAAATATGAAAATCAATTAAAAATATTTAAAAATGGACTTGAGTGTGGTAGAGATGAGGGCAATGGTGTAGGACAGGGCAAAGCTTCTGTCTCTTGTTCTTAATGTTGCTGTAAGTGGTAATTGACTTAATGACACCTCACAACAAAAACATGAGGCGACTGGAAATACCATAATTTGCTAAGGCACACTTGAGTCAGGAGAATTGCACCTTTTCTTTTGAAAAGAGGTCTTTGATTTTTTTTAGAGACCTATTTAAGACATTGTGTTAATTACAGTTTTGATACTCCGTTTTAAAGGAAACAGATAAAAATTTTGTGAAAGACAGAAGCTAGCACTTACAGTGTCCACTGAATATTATTAGAAATTTTTCTGTTCTCTTTGTGTTTGTGTATATTTAGATAATTATTTAAACTCTCTATTTCTTATATGAAAATGTACATTATAAATTTCCTCCATTCATTAGTAAATTTTCCCTGATTTGATATTGAATTTTATTTGTAATTCTAACTGGTGAGAAATATTATACAACTTATTCTTTTTCTCCCTTATAAAGATCATCATTTAATGCAATAGAAAATTAAAGTTCTGTTTTTATCATGTTTCCTTCATAATTCTCACTCTGTATAGCTACACAGTTTGGCTGCAAGAAACAGAACATGTAATTTTTTTTTTTTATCATTTGCTTGAGCAAATTATACAAAGAGTTTTTCAAATAAGTCAGTCGTCAGTCGTGGCCACAGCAATGACTTCATCTAAGGACATTATAAGTAATCTTTCAAGACTTTGTCTCTGGTATGTGCTTTATTTTCCTCTCCATCACTATTACTCTTTCATTCCCTTACTCTAAAGTTCCCTTTATCTTCTCCTTGAGTGTTTGTAGATACCTTAAGTTTGTTCTTGTGCATAGTGACCTTTAGTGTAATAGAATGAAATGCTAGCTGTCCTATCGTCAAAATCATTATTACACTGGAGCTCGTTATAGCAGGTCATCTGGTCGAGTGTCATCCTCCTTCTCGAAGAATTGCACCTTCCAGACAACATGTCTGATGTGAGATCGAGAGAGTCTCCATCGTTATTTCTCAGGCTGTACTTTTCCCTAAGCAATTTATTTGTTCTTCCGAAAGTCTACTGTATATTCAGTAGCAGTTGCCAATGATATAATCCAAGTACATCACTTCTTTGGTATTATCCCTTTTTCGTTGCCATTTGACCTAACTGGATTTTTCTCTCATTCTAATTCAAAATTCCACGTATAGAAGATTGGGTTGACCCAACTTGAAATATTGATCAGAGAAGAGTCTATCCAGTTTTGACCAAGTCACAATCATACCGTCAATATTGAGAAACACTTGTTCTGAGAACTGGGCATTACCTGATACACAGAATCATTGACAAGATGTCATAAGGCACACACGATCGTACAGTCTCCCAATTGCCAATGAGTCTTGAGCTCAACCAGCGACTGTTTAAGTGTCCTATTTTAAAGATATTTTATTACCTGGCATGTAACATTGTTTTTGAAAGTCAGAGGGCGATCAATCTATTAAAGACAAAGGTCAGAGGAGATCATCTTGCATTTAAAGCTAGAACAGTTGAGGACAAGATCTTAAATGGGGAGCTGCGTAGCAAGGTGAGCAAATTTTTACTGTTGACAATCCAGTGCTCATTCTTTAGAAGTCATTATCTCCTTCATCCCTTCAATCCCTGATCATCTAACACTAACTATTGAAATGATAATAATCTAAATCTTCTCTACTTTATACTAAAAATGTTTAAAATTCCAAAGTGGTAGAAATCAAGAGAAAACAAAACAAAACACAACAAAACACAAACACTCCGTACTTCCTCTCAACCAGAGCAATAGGACTCCTGCACTTTCTAGTCCATCATGAACTCTAGTGACTTTCAACGTAGTCCAGAAGGTTTTGCTTGAGCCGGGGCTGCTTGCTCTCTCTTGGCGTGGTTTCAGAGCAGTTGCTGATCTTGGATTTGTTTCCCTTTGGAGATTCCATTTATCCTTTGAGCTTCACTGTAGAACTGGCACCTTCCAACTTCCTTTCTTCACTTCTTTGTTGACTTTTGTTTATCTCCTATTTCCCAGACTCCCTGGTTTTCTATTTTCCTCAGTAGAATGCATTTGGCAGCTTGGTTCCAGTTCTATTGGCCACTCTCCCTTGGTGTAATTTAGTCCTCCTCAAAGAAATGTGGGTTTTGGCATATTGAGTGGGATATTACAATGTATTATGACTTTACATTTCATTCCAGTAATCAGACTCCATGCTTACTACCTATATTTTCACATTTCAACAACCTAAATACAAATATCAGCATCCTTCTCCCCTTACAATGTTTAATTATCCATGAACATAAAAGAGAGCAAGTTAGCATTTAATATATGATTTATGTGGGCGATTAAGGAATGGATTTATTACGGTTCCAAATAAAAATGCTTTGGATTTTCATCCCATTCATCTGTTTTCTCAACTGTCCTTTTCTTTTCTGAGCTCTCCCCTCTTTCACAAACTTTCTTATACCTGTCTCTTAACGCTTCCCTGTTCAGTCATTTAATTAAGTATTGTAAAATTCTTTAGGATACATACTGGGAAGTCTGCACCTCAAAGGGAACAGGTGTGTTGCAGTGGATGGACTGCTTACAGAAAGGTCAGAGTTTCAAGTGTATTAGCTATTCCATGGGAGAAAGATGAGGCTTTGCCTCTGTAAAGTCCTAAGAGCCTCAAAAAAGGCCTACAGGTTAGTTCTCCTGTCCAATAGGCCACTGGGAGTTGGGATAAATAAGACAGCAGTAGATATATGGGTTTGGCTTTTATTATTTAAAATAAACAGACTTGGGTTCTATGACGAGAAG
>NW_006399798.1:11879051-11880303 GCF_000299155.1 Elephantulus edwardii | reverse complement strand
GAGTCGCAAACGACTCGATGACACATAACAACAACAACATGTTGTCCATTACATTCAACTTAACTCATTGCCCTTAAGTCAGAAACAAATTGTAGCTGACCCTTCTGCAGGTTTCTGGAGGCTTTAAATCTCGCAGGAGTTCGCCCATCTTTCCCCTTCAGATAAGCCAGTGAATGTGAGCAGCCAATAGGTACCACTTTTGAGTTAGAAGGGTAACTTCCGGCCATCTGCACCACCAGAGCGCCTGAAATGTCTGGGGAATGAATCTAGGAAAATTGGAAGCTCTCAACAGTGAGAGGGAACACATAAAGATTGACATCTTGGGCATTAGTGAGACGATATGGATTGGTATTGGTAATTTCAAATCAGAAATATCATAATTTGTCATATCAGGAGTGGCAAATTGAAGATGAATGGTGTTTAAGTCATAATAGAAAAGAACACTTCAAGATCTACCATGAAGTAAAGTGAATCAATAAAAGGATAATATCTATATGCATTTAAAGAGGGTCTTTGGAGGAGAATGTCTTGCTTGGGAGGGTGGAGGGACAGTGCCGGAGAGGAAGATCCCAGATTAAACGGACTGATACCGTAACTGGGACAATGGGGGTTGGTGTGTCAGTCAGTGAGACTAGCTCAAGACAGAGCAGGCTTCAGAGCAGCTGTAAATAGGGTCACAGATCACTCAACAGCACATAACAACAACAGAAAGATCTGTTAATACAGCTGTTATTCAAATATATGTACCAGGCACTAACGGCAAAGATAAAGAAAATGAAGATGTCTACCAGCTTTTGCTGACTAAAACTGTTGCACATGCAATTAAGATGCATTGAGTGCTATTCATGACTGGAGCACAAACGTTAGAAACAAAAACAAAGGACCTAGTAGATGGAAAACACAGCCTTGATGATAGAGTTAAGACTTGAGATATCATCATAGAATTTTGTCCAGTGATGTATTCATTGCAAAATATCAATTTCAGAAAACATGTACCGTGCTTGTGAACGTGAAATTTTCCTGATAGACTACACAAATCCTGTTGACATCTGTGGAATAAGTAAACGGAGAAGCTTAAAATGAGCAGTCAAAAAGAGGCCAAGGACCTTGGATTCACAATCGAAACCCATGGGAGCAGCAATTAGGACGTCAAAGATTTATTGCACTGGGAAAAAAATCTACTGTCAAGGACCTCTCCAAAGTGCTAAAGAGCAAGGATATTAGTCTAACGGCTAAGGTGCACTGGGTCCTG
>NW_006399798.1:11876686-11878506 GCF_000299155.1 Elephantulus edwardii | reverse complement strand
ATCTGAACTTTCAGATTAAGACAGACTAGGAAGAAGGATTGGCCATCCACTTCTGAAATAGCAGGACTCTGATAACCCTATGTACGACAACACACTGGGTCCTAGCCACAGTATTTTCAATTGCTTCCTATGTATCCAAAAGTTGGACAATGAATGTGAATGACAGAAGAATCTACACCTTTGAATTATGCTTCTGGTGAAGAGCACTAAATGTATATACATAGATTGTCAAATGAACAAACAAGTCTGTCTTAGAAGAAGTACAACCAGTGTGCTTCTTAGAAGTAAGGATGATGAATCTTCCTCTCACACATTTTCCAAAGAGCCAGTCTTGAGAAAAGGAAATTATGCTGAGAAAGGTAGAGATGGTCAATGAGAGAGAGGAGGACGCTAATCGAGATGGGTGAACACAGGGCTGAAACAATCATTTTGAGCCCGTCAGAGAGATTGAGGATAGTACAGAATATGGCAAGGTTCTGATCCCTTATTACCGAGTTCTGCTGGCCTGTTGTGTACCACAGAGTCAGAACCAACCCGTAGCTGACCCTCTGGTGGGTTTTCGGAGGCAGATAATATAGAAGGAGCTCTTTCCCTCACAGAGCTGCTGGTGACCTCGAACCACATGCCTTTGGGATTGCAGAACAGCTTCTTGCCATTAGGCCAACAGAGCTCCCTGATGGTGGTTGAGTGGTCAGAATTGCACTGCAATCCCAAAGGCACATGATTCGAGTCCACCAGCTGTTCTGTGGGAGGATAGACAGTCTCCTCCTGGGTAATTTACTGTCTGAGCTATGGGTCAATTCCAACTCTACGGTACATAAGAACAACAATATGAATTGAAGTAGACTTGACATCAACTAACTACGACAACAGTAGAAAATCTTTTAGAAATACTACTTCAAAAGATGATTAACTCTTAATCCATTTTACATGTTATGGCTTATTTAAATCCTTCCTTATAAACTCACGTTTAAGGTACTTTTCCCCTTGTTGTTAATTGTTTTATTCTGTAAAGATTAAGAATGCTGGTGGCCTAGTGGTAAGAAACTGTGCTGCAGTCCAAAAGGCACGTGGTTCGACTCCGCCAGTTGATCTACAGAAGAAGGATGGGCATTCCCCTTCTGTGTGATTACTGTCTCTGAAAACCCGCTGGAGGGTCAGCTGTGGATCGGTTCCAACTCAGTGGTTCACAACAACAACAACAACAACAAAATGATTAAGAGAGAATGAAAATATTTTAGAAAAATCTTTCCCTGTAGATTTGTATTATTCCTTTGCCTTGATTATCAAACATATTCACACTTGATCAAACCTATGAACTCTTTTAATGTCCTTGTGAGTTACTCTACACTTAAAAAATTGAGGTACTTATGTTTTTAGCTGAAATGCATGTTGTGTTGGTGGTGCTATGTGCTGTCAAGTTGCCTGCAATTCATAGTGACCCTATATACAACAGCTCTGAACCCTGCTCTATTCTGAGCCAACCTTATTGCCTCTGACATATCTACCCTCGTCACCCTAGTCACTGAGTCAGTCTATCTCTTTAAGTGTCTTCCCTTCCTGCGCTGTCCCTCCACCCTCCCAAGCATGACGTCCCTCTCTAATGACTGGTCCCTCCTTGCAACATGCGCAAAGTATGTCAGACAGAACTTCAGAATCTTTCTCTCCAAGGAGCAGCCTGGTTTCATCCTCTCCAGGACAAACCTATTTTTTCTTTTAGTGGTTCATGGTATGTATATTCAATAATCTTCTCCAGAACCACAACTCAAAGACATCAATTCTCCTTTTATCATCCCTAGTTATTGTCCAACTGTCTGAAG
>NW_006399798.1:11872611-11876226 GCF_000299155.1 Elephantulus edwardii | reverse complement strand
TTGTTATTATTTTGTGTGTGTACCATCAAATCAGACCTGATTGGTACAGGAGGAGATTGTTGTCCCTCCTTCTCCAGCAGAGCATCTGGTGGATTTGAACCATGCTCCTTTGGGTTGCAGTGCAGCTTCTTGCCACTAGGCCACCAGAGCTCCCTTAAAAGATACTTCTTTACTAAGTAAGTTTTTGGTTTTGTGAATTTTGTAATTTACATTTGGAGTAAGTGGCAAAGGTCTGGGTCATCCTGCAATGATTCTTAATTTTAAAATATCAGAGACTTAAAACACAAACATTTATAGCTCAGTTACATAAAGTCATTTTGGGATCTAAATCTCTCTTGAGTATTTTGTTCCAAGTTCTGATCCAGATCAGGTAGTTTTCATACATGGCAGAGATGTATCTGGAACACAAGATGTGGAGAGTTTCTTTATGATGGGAACAGAAGATTCCAGGTGACCTGTCAGTATGGCAGCCTGGAAGGGACACACTTTCACAGTCCATTTGCTAGAACTAGTCATAGGACCCAACCCAACTGCAAGCACATTGTGGAAGAGGGAAGAGGTACTAACAAGCATTAGGGATCTCTACCACATAGGCACTTTTCACCAGTAGGTACAGAGATACATCAGTAGGTAAAGTGATCCAACATTTTCACCTGTGACCATTAATTTCTGACCCTTCTTTGTTGCAGTTTTTTCTTTTTTTACCCTTTATTGTCCCTTAAATTTGTCACATGTCTTTTAATTTGTACTCTCCTCTGAATTGACAAAAGAGAGCTTTCTGTCCTAATTACTGAAATTGCTTAGGGAGAATAAAAAAGCATCACTATATTACATCAAGCCTGGGGGGAGACTGAGAAAGATGGGATAAATTATGTATACTGCATTGAAACAGATGAGGGAGAAAACTGTTTAAAAGGAATATCAGATTAGGTATTATTATCATGACAAGAGTCCAGAAAGAAGGCTGCACAGTGGAGTGGACTTGGGGAGAGAAGTTGTATAACAATGAAAGAATTTTTCTTTTACTTTTCAAAGAGAAAAAACAAACTTGAGGGGAGGGGTGGGCAGGGAGAAAAGTGCAACAGTGAATCAATGGAAATCCAAAGTCTCTAAATTTTCATTAAAATTAATAATAATAAAAAAAATTTTTAAGTATCGGGAATAAAAAGCACATCAAACTTGAAGTGATTGTTTCTTGGAAGAATTCTTTATCAGTTAGATCCTGTGAAGGAGGTGGAGAATCTGCTGAAGAATGACTGACTTAGGAATGAATCAAAAAATGTCTACAAGATGAATCCTACTAGATTCAACTCTCGTTTACTTGATTTGAAAATGAGCAATCTGGGTGCATATTTGTTCTGGTGGTTCCGGCTCTCTATTTGCTTTCATTAGAGCTAAAATTTTCCCAGGAGATCATTTGGATTCTGCCTTTTCGGAAGAAAAAGCACCCACACGAGTGAATTAAAATATAAGCTAAATTCAGCTTTGTTCAAATGTGCCTCCAGTTAGTGTCTTCCTCCTGCTCCTCCTCCTCTGCCCACCCACACCCCCGTGAAGGAACAGAAGACAATCTGAATTATTCATGTTTAAAATAAAAAGGAGCTAGCAAATCTTTGTTTACTTCCTTGCCATTATCTACTGACTGCTAATAAGAATAGAGCTCTGTTAAGACACCAACAGTCATTAAAACCCTTGACTAGCCATGTCTCCCTCTGTGACCTGTCAGGCAGGGAAATCTGACGTGCACACACTTTCTATCAGTTCTGTACATGACAGAAGAGCTTCGCTAAGCTACCCCCCAGGCTTTTATTTCATTTCTTTGTCTTTCATTACTTGCCACAAATATGTCATGAGTTTCAGCACGCACAATCTTCCTGCGAGAAGCCTTATGCTTATCCAACGCACGTGCCCATTTTAATGAAAATGCAATTTCAATGTTGTCCAGTGTATTTTCTTCTGGGAGATGTTTTACTGTCAATTTGTGATCCTGAGAAATTGTAAGGCTTTGAATTTTGATTAAACTCCGTTTCTATAAGCACTATCCTACACTTGTTTATGTAATCTTGCCTCAGATGCCCACTACCTTTTTTGTTACTGGTTTTCTATTGAGTTAGAGCCACCAAGGATAGAACATCTCTACTTTCCCTGCAGAAGCGGCTCAGCGCTGACTTAGTTTTGCTAAATGAAAGGTTGTTAACTAGGGAAAACAACGGAATAAAATCTCAACAGGATAATGACTCATAACAACGCATACTAACTTCTCCCCAGTACAACGAGTTGGTTATAACTGGAGTTGCTTTCTGCCAGTAGGAGGTGTAGGTCGGAAGATGCCAATTTCCTTGATGAGACAGAATCCATTGTGTAGGGAAATATGATGGGCTCTGTTCTCTTAAAGTGTGCCGTGTACACGAATAGCAGATACATTGCTGACAGTATTAACAATAACAATAATCTCAGGGATGTTTCTGCTAGTCACGTGCACAGCACACTGTAAAAGAACAGATCCTATCATACAGAGGGGAGGCAGATACTGGAAGTTAGGATCTCAGATTTGAAATGTAATGGGACCGAAAAGAGATGAGAGAATAACACTGAGTTTTCACACATGGGAACTTCGTCATGTGACAGGATTACTGGAGAAGCAGCAGAGGGTTGTGGGAACTTCTTCATGTGACAGGATTAGGATTACTGGAGGAGCTAAGTCGAAGACTGGCAGTTTGAACACATTAGCTGCCAAGTAGGAGAAAGTCTCCTCCTGTTAAGATTCACAGTCACTGAGACAATTTCTCAGACTTGCTTTGTTTCTGCTGAGCTTGATAGATGAGGGCCACTGGCCATTTATTTTGGAGAATGTCCCTCTACTGACATTTGTCCATTTGGGGCGTTGTTTTATTCTCCACCCTCCAGGATTAAATTGGGATTTTGGTTTTCTTGGAAGAAAGAGAATAAAGTGCCGTTCTCATTACATCTTATCAAAGCTATAGACTGTCCACCTACATTATCACTGTTGAGGTCAACCTTCATCAACCAGCTCATGTAGTGTTAAGTTTCTCCACAGCAAAGTCACATCTGCTTTCCTCTTTTCCTACTGTACTCTTTACTGTGCTCTAAGGTACTGGTTCCGGATAATTCTAAGTTGTTTTTGCTTCACCTCTTTGAGGGTAGAATATGTAAAATTTGCAATTTTTCTTCATATTAGTCTTCTACTCTCTTCATTTATTTAATCACTTATTTGTTTGTATGCTTTCATAGAAAACTTATTTAACACTTTGAATAATAAAATTACCTCTTTTGTTTCTTGAAAAAAAAAAGATTTATGGTCAGTGGTGGGGGGAGGGGATTGTATAACAGTGAAAGAATGTTTTCTTCAAAGAGAAAAATGAACTGGAGGGAAGGGTCAGCAGGGAAGAAAATGTACAACAAGGAATAAATGGGGAAAAAATTAAATGGGCAGAATATGCTATAAAGTATATACATCTATTGCGAGGGGAGCTCTGGTGGCCTAGTGGCAAGGAACTGCAACTACAATCCCAGAGGTGCACGGTTCAAATCCACCAGATGCTCTGCCGGGGAAGGAGGGACAATCTCCTCCTGTACCAGTCAGATCTGATTTGA
>NW_006399798.1:11800353-11872511 GCF_000299155.1 Elephantulus edwardii | reverse complement strand
AAAAACATTTAATAACAAAAAAAAAGAGATTCACGGTCTTCTATTTGAGTGGTTTTTGTACACAGAATCAATTTTAGGGGGTAACAGCAGGGAGAAAGAAGGAAGGGAGAGAATAAAGCATCAGTCATTGCTGTCAAGTCAGAAGTGACCCTTCGAGGAGCCTCCGGTCGGTTTTTAGAGGCTTTATATGTTGGGGAGGAAATTGCCGGGCTGTCTCCTAAAGAGTGGCTGGTGGCTTTGAAACACCAGACAGGCGTGGCCTTGCCGTGTACCTCACAGATCTTGACAGAGAACCCTAAACACTACCAACACAGAGAAGGCGAGGAAAGGGAAAGGCAATATGCAATAAGAGTTTGATTAGACGTTGTCATAAACTAACTCCATTAATCGATTGTGAAGAATGTTATGCAACAACATGTCTTTGAATGATTGAACACAAAAATCAACATGACTTCGAAATGTTCACTCAAATGAAAAATAAGTAAAAGAGAGAAATCATTAAGAAAACAAGATTCTATAATGGAGGGTCAGCATAAGTCAAACTGGACTCAAGGCAGTAGGCTTATTTGGGGTTTTTTGGTACCATATGAAGGCGTGATGGGTTGATGGGTGACGTTGCCAGTTAGGGCTCATCTCAGAGAAATGAATGCTTAAGGATGTAATAGCTCAAACCCTCCCATCTGGTATGAATGTAGTATGAAGTGGAGTACTCCTGTGGTACTCATCAGTAGGTGAGTAAAATGTTACTCAAATTGGGTAACAACACTCTGCAGGATCACTTGAGAAGCATTTCACCTAAGTGGGGTTTGGGAAGCTCATTAAGATCTAGGATTCTAGTAGGAAGGGTCAAAATGCGGAAGTTTGTAAACTTGCCAAGTTCCTAAGTGTTTTTAGCTCTTGGGTGGCAGCAGGGAAGGGGGGTTTTGTTCACAAACATATGGCCAAGCTTGATAAGATCTAATTATATGTTTGCAGCTGTTTCAAATCTGTAAATATCTGAAGTTGGTCAACATTATCGACGCATGACAAAAGCAGTATAAATAAAGGAAATTAGCTAAAAATTGAAACAACAACAACAATCCCTTTTGAAGGGAGGAAATTAGAGGCTAATTTTTCTAACTGGGACTTAAACAGGATAAAGATCAGAACAACAATGAGCTACATACATAAAAAAAAAAAACTGTTAAAAAAGGTTTCATTAACGGAGGCTCAGGAGTCCACTTGTGTGTGTCAGAAACACCGTGAGAAAAATTCTCACCAGGTTGCACAGGTTTCTTCTCAAAGTTTTGAGGTGTTTCTTTTTTTCCCCTGCCTTTGAATGTTTCTAAAAGTGTCCTCTGGTCATTTTGATAATGTTTTAAAATCCAATTAAAAGTTTGTAATCTGTTCAGTTAATACATTTGAACAAGATAGAAAATAATGATTTATCATCTATCCAGTGAAAGGTCATATTAATTTGACTAAATTCACAAGAATGGTAGTCCCGAGCCGAAATAATACATTTTACAAAGAATAATCATGCTTACTAACATGGTAAGGTAAAAAGTTGCAAATTAAGGTATTTGGACACATGTATATTTTGGGTTTGGGGGTGTTTTTGGGGGGAGGGCATAGAAAGCAAGTTTTATTTGGGAAATGCTGCTGGCAAACCTTATACAAGAGTTCCAGGAGGGGAAGGGTGCTGTGCCAGCCTGGACAGGCTTTCAGGACAACATAGAGTCTCTCACAGGAAAAAGCACGGGGCTCTGGAGGCCAGAAAGGGCAGCAGCCCTCAGCCATCCAGCCCCATAGGGGTGAGCTTCACCCCATGGACCTGTCACCCTGACAGCATATGCCTTGCATATGCTTCAGAGTAGATACAACCATTGCCATCCTCATGCCTTGCCCCCACCCCCCGCCCCCCGGCATCTTTACTTCTACTTCAGCTTCTTACTAGTGTGACAAGGACATGTTGGATTTCAGAAGCCATGGCAGTGCCATGCCCTTCCTTGTCGAGCACCCAAAGGCCTTCATCATATGTCCCCTGGTCGTTGTTTTTGGCCACCATCTGCAGCGTGGGCAGAAAGTGCTCAAAACCCACGACCTTCACATTCACCCCGTCACTACTGGCATTTCCCAGGACCTTGCGCCCCTCTCAGCCTTGGTGGGGTTCTGCCCCAGGTGCCTCATCACATGCCCAAGACCTTTGCATCACCTGTTTCAGTCAAACAGCTGGAAGATCTCACTAAATTCCACAGTCTGGTCCTCGGTGAAGTTACACATTTTAAGCTCTCTGGCATTGGGACCTTTTCCTGCCATGTGTATGTTTAAGTGTGTTGTTGTTTGGAGTCATCAAGTTAGCTCTGACATATAGCAACCCTTGGAACAACAAGACAAACCTCTGACATCCATCCTCTGTCATCCTCACAATCTTTTGTGCTTAATGATCAGAAAACATGGCAGAGTGACAGCTATGGGTCACCCACATTTTAGAATAGACTTTAAATGAGAAAACTAAATCCATTTAGACCTGAATAGTGAACTATTTCAGCATCAACATCAATAAAACGAAACTTCTCACCACTTAACTGATACAGATCACATCATGACAGAGAAAAGATTGAAACCGTCAACAAATCCATCTGACTTGGCTCTTCAATCAACACACTCAGTTTCTGCAATCAGGAGATCAAAAGACATATTGCATTGGGGAAAGTCTGTTGTCAGGGATCTCTCCAAATTATTGAGGAGCAAGGATGTCAGTTTGATGACTAAGGTGAATCTGATCCAGGCTAGGATCTTTGCAATCCCTTGTTATACATCTGAGAACTGGAAAATGAGTGAGGATGGGAGAAGAACTGAAGCCTTTGAGCTGCGGTGTTAGAGGAGAGGACTGAATATCTCATGGACTTGGCAGAAAAACCAACAGCTATGCCCTGGGCAGAGTATAGCTGGAGTGTTCTTTGGAAACAAAGATGCAAAAGCTTTACTTCACATGCTTTGGACATGCTGTAATGAGGGACTATTCTTTGGAGGAGGACATCATGTCTGGAAAGGTAGAGAGGGTTGGAGAAAGAGAGGAAGACCCTCAATGAGATGGATTGACACGATGACTGCTGCAATGAGCTCAGACGTGTCAGAGATGGTGAAGACGGCACAGGGATAGGACACGGTTCAGATATATTATTCACAGATTCACTATGAGTTGTAATCAACTAGATGGCACCGAACAACAACACACAAAAAAAACCGTGACATATTTAAGAGAACATTTAAATCTGTTGTCAATTTTTGTTTCTTTATTATCTCCCACCAAAATAATTTTCCTTGTAACATAATACATATTTAATGCATAATGATAAAAATAGAGATGTGTAAAGAATAAATTCACTTCACCAAAAGAATCCCTGCTACAAAGTGGATGGATGGTGTTCATTACTGTTCAGATTGGCCTTGTTTCTTCCTCTCTGTTGGCAGTACAAGGTTTAACAATTTTATGACCTTGAAAAACAGAGAGAGAAAAAAGATTTCTAGCATGCCCCAGTTCATTAGACCGAGGCGGCATCTTCTGGAAATTTCTGGATTTATTGTTAATCTACTGGTCAATGTGTTTCACCAGGCCGTCCAGGGCCCTTGTCATTCCTGGCTAACAAGGTCCAATTTGCATACCATTATCAATACCACTGGCCAGTGTGAGGTTCTGCAGATTGTCAAGATGACCCAGGACACAGAGGGAAATTCCTGTCAGAATTCCTACAGGCATTGAACACATTTACCAGTTAATAGCTGGCTTTGTGCCTTATTTTCATTGGACTGGCTTGGGCCACAGAAATAGCTTTCACTCAATCCTTGTAGCTAATTACATATATATATATGCTGACTGCTTTCATCTCAGTAAATTTGTCCCTACCTGGGATTGCCGAGAGAGAAGAGACTATATAGGAAAGTCAAAGAGGGAGAGATTGAGTGAAGACGGAGGACGCTGATGTTAGATTTGCTTTTTAATCTGCAGCAGTATTCTGTAGAAGGGAGTTCAGCGAGTTTGCCCTTCCAAGTTTTCACAAAACATCCTTGAAGTAAGGCAGCCCCTCTTATTGGCCGGCTAAAAGCAGAAACAGAGGCTTAATTCTGATCATGAGACAGATGGGGCTAGATTAACTAATATGAGCCCAGGTGGCCGCGGTGCTATGCCTCATCTGGGATTTGTCGAAAAGAGGAAAGCTGATAAGAGAAAGGGTGATACATCACGTATCTCCCCTGCCTGTCCAAACTCTTACTCAGGACCTCGCTCCCTTTCTGGAGTCGTCACTTACTCGGAGCAGCTCTGGGCGGCACAGGGCTGCTGCTCCCTCTAACCTCCCATCTCTTCTCATTTCCTCACCGCCTGTCTTGTGATATAAGTAATCAGATTCTGCTTAGGAAACATGTAGACAGAAAGGGAGAAATGAGCCGCAGAACAAGGAATTCATTAGTGTTTCTGGAGGAAGCACAGAGAGGGCGGGGTGGCAGCAGTGGCTGGTAGGGTTTCTCTAGTGAGATCATATCAAAAGGAAGACGACTCTCATCACAGAGAGGGAGACTAGAACAGCAGATACCTATGAGGCTCTAGACATAAGGAGCTGGCCAGGGTCAGGGTCAGTGGACGCAGGGCTGGGCCAAAGGCAGGTGCAAGTGTCTCACACGAGGAGGGAGAAACACTTTCAGGATGGCCCTAGAGATAAATAAAACCTATAGCAGAAGGTGAAATTTCTCCGTGGTGCAACTGATGTGCAGGTATACTCAGCTACGAAGTCAGCCTTTGGAAGTTCGAGACTATCTCAGGGTTGGTGAACAACTTCTGAAAAATTAGCCATTGAAAAAACCCCAGTGCAGACAACAAATTCCACGTGGAGACACATGAGGCTGCTGTGAGTAGTAAGTGACTGCACTAACTTTATTTTAAAGAGAAGATAAAACATACAAGCAGAAAATGCAATATAATATGGTAAAAAGCTGCACTGCAATCCCAAAGGCACGTGGTTCCAATCCACCAGTTGAGGAAGAAGGATGGCCAATCTCTTCTTGTGAGATCAATTGCCTCTGAAAACCCACTAGAGGGTCAGCTGTGGGTTGGTCTAACAGCAGAATAAAAGATTTTTTGTGAAAAAAAGTATTACAGATTGCATCAGAGATGTTTCAGTAATACTTCTTGTTGTGAGGTGCTGCCCAGTTGATTACGACTCATAGAGACCCTATGAACAGCTGATCCGAACCCTATCCCATCCCGTGCCATCCACACTATCTCCAACACACTAGAGCCCATTGCTGAAGTCACTGTGTCAATCCATCTCATTAGGGGGCCTTCCTCTTTTTTCTCTGACCATCTTTCTAAGCATGACGTCCCTTTCCAAGGAAAAGCCTCACCTAGCTTCATGTCCAAAGTATAAAAGAGGAAGCTTCACCATCCTTGCCTCAAAGGGCAGTGTGACAGCACCTTTTCTAAGACCTATCTTTTTGTTCAAGACGTGCTGTGTTCAGTACTCTTCTACAGCGGCTTTGGAAACAGATGTATGTATAATCTTAGCAGAGTGGATGATAGTGCAGTTTCTCCAAAAAGGCAACAGGAGTCAAAGGAATAAGACATAAAAGAATTGTAAGCAAACTATTTACCACTTTGAGCTGAATCCCTTTTTAAATATTAATCAGAATGGTCAAGTTCTGGTGGCATAATCCATGAGGAGTTACAATGCTGATCCAAAGGTTGAATTTACCATTTACTCTGCAGGGGAAAGATAGACAATGGCGTCCTGTTTGACTTACGGCCTCAGAAACCCGATCCAGGAGATGGGTTGGCACAGTGGCTGAGGTAAAGGCCTCAAGCCCACCTCCTACTCTGTGAGAGTGGTCTGGGACCAGGAAAAACTTTGTTCTGTTATAAATGGGATCCCCATGAGCGGCATCCAATTCAACGACACCTAACAACAGCATAAATAATCATTTCCTCCATGCTCACAGAATTGTGTTAATTAAATATATGAAGACCTAAATAAATGCCATTAAATGTAAAAAAAAATGGAAGCAGGAATGGCATCCACTTCCGTAATAACTTGCCTCTGGAAACCCTATGAACCTAGAGAAAGGACAAAAGTTATACAGGAGGTGTCTAGGACTTTCGTTCATAGGGTCACTACGAGTTGCCTGTGACTCGGCGGCACTTAACAACAACAAATGTAAAAAATATATCGGGAACTCTTGTGGTTTAGTCTATAGAGCATTAACTGTTAACTTAAAGGCTGTGCCTCTGGAGGTTTGAATCCACTAACAGCTCTGTGGACATGCGATGGACAGAGGTCCTTGCATTTCTATTTACAGCCTCAGAGACCTGGTGGAGGGCTGCTGAATCAGAACCAGCATGACACGAGAGGGTTGGTTTTAATGGTTTCCCCCTCCACCTTAATGCAGTACCCTATAAATAAATTTTTACATTGTTCTCTGATTAAAATGTAAAAAATGCAGAAATTTATAGTATATAGTTTAATATGTCTCCCAAGGTTTTAGAATATAAATGTAAATAACTTGGATCACAGAAACAATGCAAGTCTCAATTTCAGTCCATTGAGTAACTAGCAGCATTTACATTATTATGGACTTTGGCTAAGGTTAAAATTCACAACCGTAGATGATTTTATTACTGCTGTGTTAGCTGTAAAAAGAAAGATAAATCAACAGAAGACACAAGAAAAAAAAATTTCTATTTTATGTTAATAGCTAAACCCCAGAAACTAACAGTATAGACCATGTAAACAGTAGCATTGATAAAGAAATTGTATTTTACCCCACTTTTAATTGATCAGTAATACTTAGAAGAATAAAATAAAACTTCAAGAATTAAAATAGTGTGATAACTTCCAGAATTGTGCATCTTACAGACACTTTTATAATTATGAATTGAAAAACATGGAGAAGAAAACAAATTATCAACATTAAGGGTAAAAAGGAAGGAACACTTTTCAGAAGAAAAAAAAAATGTATCATTCCCCTGCTACTCCAAAAGAGTGATCTGATGAGTTAATGAACTTGTCTTCTCTCTTTGTTAGTCTCTCTGTTCACTTTGCCTTCTGACGCCCATCTGCCTTCTGTGTTGCCGCGACCCAAACCAGAACTTCAATGTATTTGACTGTATTTTTTTGGTGTTATGCACAGAAGGCATCAGCTATAGAAATGTGTCTAGGATCTGCTGGCAAAATGTTAGTCATAGAAGCAAATGTTTAAGATTATAGAGAGTTGAGTGCCAGCTTTTGACAGAGACAACTTTGTGTTCTCTAAAATGCGCTGCACACCTGTAATATGCACACTCACCCAAATGAGAGGTTCCAGATAGCACCTTGCTCAGATGTTAAGGTGACTTTGTTTGACCAAGGGGGTGGTCTAGTGGTAAGAAACTTCTCTGCAATCCCAAAGGTACGTGGTTAGGACCCAGCTGTTCTGTGGAAGAAGGATGGGCCATCTCTCCCTGTGTTATTTGCTGCCTCTTGAAAACCCACTGAAGGGTCAATGATGGGTTGGTTCTGACTTGACAGGACACAATAACAACAACAACAGCTTCCTGACCATTAGGTAAAAATGAAGTATTAGAAAGAGATGTAAAGATTTGATCCAAATAAGCATTTTCATGTTAACCCATTTGGAAATCTAGTGGTGTAGCGGTTAAGCACCTATTTGTTATCTGAAAGGCCAGCTGTACAAATCCACTGTTTTCTCAGAGAGAAAGGCAGGAGGCGGAGAGAGGGAGAGAGGAAGAGGGAGAAAGAGAGAGGAGAGAGGGGAGGAGAGGAGAGACAGAGAGACAGAGATTGCAGTCTACTTCTGTAAAGATTTATGTCTTTTGAAACTCTGGGAGGCAGTTCTACTCTCAATTGTAGAATCCCTATGAGGTAACATTTGAGTTGATGGTAATGACTGTAGCCATCTATGTTTTTTATTGTTTTCATATTCCCCTTGGTCTTCATCAATAAGTGCCAAGTCTTTTTTTTTTCCAAAACAAGTTTGTGTTGTCTGTATGTTGCAGATTCTTTGTAAGTCATCTTCCCATATAATGTCTTGTTCTTCTTAATCTTCTCGAGTTTCTTGGATGGCTTGTTCAGCCTATAGGTGAGTCTCCACATCCAAGGTGAAAATGCTATCCTTGGGCCATCCATAACCCTCACATTCATAGCATGCATATCTGAATTTTTGGGACACATATGCTTATCTCTACAAGATATAAAACCAATAGGCAATTCTTGTATATTTGAAAGGCAACAACTATGTAACCAGCTTGCAATTAAAACATCTCCCCAGTTCAAGTCAACCAACAATGGCCTCAAAGAGACACACAAATGCAGTGAAGTGTACAAGCAGTGGTCTTTAGAGATAATTGGAGGAAGAGCAAACTTCCTTTCTCGGCTTGGAAGTTATTGGTGATCTGATTTGAGAAGGAAAACAGATTCATTAAAACTTGTGGAAAGATAGAGAATTGCAAAGTTTGGGGGTTCTCCCCCTTTGGCAATTATTGCATTCTCTAAATTTAGAACTTATTAAAAGTCTTATGTTTAGACTTGCAAATGAGAATTTTCACCTAACAGTGTTCAAATCTGTTTATTCCAAGTCATATTCATTTCATATGGATTTGAAGGTGTTTTTTTTTTTGGAAGCTATTTTTCCTTTGTTTGCTTTGATTTTGCTTTGCAAGAAAGTTACAAAAGTTGGTATGCCTGTCACATTATGTATTTCCAAAAGAAATGAGCTCAGATATTTATGTTCCAATCTATCGAATTGTATGTTGTCATTATAAACCTGGTGGTTTCAGCAAAAAATTGTCAACTCTCTAACTTGAATTAAAATCCTATTCTTTCATCTTATCTAAGGAATTGCATAACTGAACACGGGCTAATTATCTTTATAATAAAAAGGGGAAAATTACTAGAACACTTTATTTCAAGACAATTTTGAGTCTATATAAAATAATTCGTTCCCTGACTGTGACAAGGCAATGATTTAATCTGGAGCCCCTGGTATGAGTAGCTTAAAAATATGCTCTTGGTTTAGAAGGTCATTTAGGGATTTGAGGTTGACCCAAATTTCCGAGTAAATCTCTACTCGTTCTCTGATTTTATTCATTTTATGAGAAAAAAAATGCAAGGAAAATAGGACCAATATGAGGTAAATTAAAAATCTATAAATCTCAAAATCTGCCTGGTGATGCAAAACATAAATTATCCTCATGAATGAAGACAGTTGGAACAAAAGTTCAGGGGCATGTTATTGCTCCAAGTTCATGAGCAGTTGCTGTTTAAAATGTCCCTGTTATGTAATGAAGGTTGGGGTGGGGAGAGTCAGGAAAAGAGAGAAAAAGAAGTCGTCAGTGGGAGTTTTCTTAGACACAAATCAACTCCCATAAACTGCTGGGCATTTGTGATAAGGTTGTGTGTAGCTGTAAATCCACAATTCGCTTCCATGGAAGAAGCAGTCGAGAAATTAAATGGCTTATTGCATTGGGCAGTTCTTGTGCCAGGGCTTTGTTTAAAGTCCTAAAGACCAAGGATGTCAGTTTCAAAATGAAGGCATTCCTATGTCTTATTCATATTCATTACTGTTGAAGCAGATATATGCACTTTCATGGTTAGTACTACATTGTTCACAGAAGTAGAGATGAGAATAACCTACCAGTAAAAGAATGGATAAAGAAACTATGACATGATGGAGTACTATGCAACACTGAAAAACAATAAAGAGTTTGTGAAACATGACATAACGTTGGTAGACCTAGGGATATTGTGCTGAGTGGGATGTCAATCGTAAAAGGATAAATGTTCTATAAGACCACTTGCAAAAAGGTAAAAATAGGTTTATACACAGAGAAAATAATTCTGTCGCGATTGCCATAAAGGGGGAAGGAGGGAGGAATAGAAAACTAGTAGATTGTTAACTCTTTATTGAGATGAGTAAGGGGGAGGCCAATATGGAATGAATGAATACTACGGGTCTTGTAATTAATGTGATGAAACAAGATGACTATGAATGAATGGTTGGAAATGAAAACCAATGTGCTTTTAAGACTTTCAAGTAAAAAATTAAAAAAAAAAAAAACAATTTGAGGGGAAAAAAAAAATCAAAACACCTTGACAGTAAGTTGTTCCTGGCCTCAACCATATTTTTAAATATTCCATTTATATGTGAAAAATCTGACAGTTAATAAAGAGATTAAAGAATTTGAATTGTACTGTTGATGAAGAATAGTGAACAAACCAAGGACTTTGCATAAAACAAACCAACCAATCTATCATTCTCCTTTTACTTTTCAAAGAGAAGAGCAAACTCGGGGGGAGTGGTGGGCAGGGAGAAAAAGTGCAACAATGAATGAATGGAAACCCAAAGTCTCTGTAAACTTTCATTAAAACTAATAATAATAAAACCAACAAAAAAAGAGATAAAATTCTGATGGAAAAAGAAAAGAAATAAAAAGTTCAGCCAGAGCGCGACTTGGAAGCAAGGATGGTGAGTCTTCAGCTCCCGTCATTCAGACGTATTATCAGAAGGGGCCCAGTCCTTCCAAAAGATCACAGGGCTTAGAAAACTTGAGAGTGTGCAAAGGGGAAGAATACTCTCCGGCAAAGGGATTGATGGAATGACGTTAAGAGGAGCAGAAATTGTGAGGGTGGCACCAAGTCAGGCAGGATTTTGATCAGTTGTCCATAAGGACAGTACGTATTGGAGCCAGACCAATGACACTTAATGACAACAGCTGGCAATCTCACACATTCTTGGAGAGCTGAAACAGAGTCACGTTTCCAAATGAAGCATCCTGCTAACTAGGCTGTCCTGAAGCCCATTCTAACTCTTAGTGACCGTCCACGACAGAGTGAAACTGCTGTCCAATGTGTAATCCAACTATTAGAGCTTCTTCAGTGTGAACCAAGCAGTACTAATCAACTAGAAAAGGCTTCCTGTCCGAGGGGAGCACATGGGTAGGTGTTCCAGCAGGAAACTGAAATGGAGAATAACACAAATTTGGACGCAAAAACTATTACTTTCTAGACTCTCCACCAGGTGAACTGTTACAGTGTTTGCAACAAGAGGGTCAAGCACAGCCTTGATTGTGAGGATGATACAAATTTGAGGAGTAGTTTGTTTGTCCAGTTGTGCATAGGATCACTGTGAATACGAGACAAACCAACAGCCCTGAACAACTGTATTCATCATGGTCCGTTTTATGGAACTTATGTGGTTTATTTTCAGTTTAATTCTCCCAAAATTGTATTCTTTGTATGTTTTGGAAAATTGATAATCCATTAGTCAAATGTATTCTGGCTTGACTCACAAGCTTAAAAAAAATAGCGAATTTAAATGTCTTAGATGATACCATAGCCTCATCAGGCCTTATTCTTAGAATCATTGGAAATATCTAGTCATTATCTTTGAGTTCTTCTTCATTAGTCTCTATCCATATCATAAAAGGAAGTGTATGTATATGGAATCCTTGCAAGTGCAGTTAACACATTTGACTACCAAGTCTAAGTTAGAAGTTCAAGTTGACAGAAAGCCACCTAGCAATATATTTCTGGAAGAAATCAGTCCTTGGAAACTCTATGGAGAAGTTATCTTCTGCACACATGGGGTGACCTTGAATCAGAAATGACTAGACAGCGACCAACAACAATATTTGAAATTAGTATCCACACTCCATCTATAATATTTCCCATAAGGCACCTTCGAATAATAGAACCGAAGAAGAGACTTGGTGGCAGAGGAAGATTTGAAGTTGATTGGATAATGTAATTCATCAGTATTTATTAGTATTTTTAACACAGAAATAAAAAAATAAATGAACTTAAATCACAAAGGACTTGCTGAAAATGAAATGTTAAGGTAACCACAATGTAAGAATCACCATCTAGAAATACTGTCTTCGACTTTCTTTAAAAGGTCAAATTGAAAAAAATAAATAAAAACAACGTGGTCATTAGAAAAATCCAAAGTAAAATCATCATGCGATGCCACTACATCTTTAAAACTACTGCCATTAAAAAGGCGTAGGATTTGATTTTGACGAAACTCTGGTGGCCTAATGAGTAAGGTGTTGCACTGGTAACTCAAAAGCAGGTGGTTTGAATCCACTAGAAGATTTACAGCCTCTGAAAACCCACTAGAAGGTCAACTATGAATTGGTTCCAACAACAACAATGCGTGATTTTTTCAATTTTAGGATAAAATGCTCTTGCAAAATAGACACAATTGCTATTGGTTTTTACTCATAATATCCCTTTAGGACAGAGTCTAACTGCCCTATACAATTTCTAAAGCTGTAATCCTGATGGAAGCAAACTATTACAACCCACATTGATGAGTTTCAACTTTTTATCCAGTGAGTAACCACGGTACCACTAGGACTCCCCAGGAAAATGGAATGGCTCTGTAAATATAGGAACAAAAAGTATCAGCAGGTATTGCAAAGCTGATTTATCAATAATTTAAATAGAGAATGAATCCTATATGTTCCATCTGGCAAAGGTTACATGTACAGAAGCCATTTCTGGCCTTGTTTTTTAAAGCATTTTTAATGAACAAGTTGTCAGTCTCAAAGGCATCTATCTATGATCCCCCTCACCATTTCCATCATAAATTACAAATTTTCCAACAATAAATCCTTCTTTCTTTCCAACTTTTGCGTTCCAATAACCAGTAATTATCATCACGTTTTTACTACTTGCTTGATCAATTTCAAATGCAGAAGCTGGTAAAATTTCAATTTCCTTACCTTTGGTATTAGTGATTGGGGCATAAATTTAAATAATAGTCACATGAATTGCTCTTTCCCATAACAATATGGCTGTGTTGTACTTTAGGAGAGATTTTGAATTTTTTTAAAAGACAAATGTAATATAATTCTCTTCAATTTGGCAGTCTGAGCATAGTAGATCACATGATTGTTGACTCAGAATGGCCAACACTAGTCAATTGCAATTCACTAATGCCTAGGATAGCAATCTTCAACTACTGGGTCTACTATCTTTTTTAAATTGTGATTTTAGTGAAAGTTTACTAAAAGGATAGGTTTTCATTCAATTGTTCATACACGTGTTCCTCCCTTCCCCTTCCTCAATTCTCAATTCACTTTGTTCGTATTACATTGGTCATAAATTAATGTTTTATTCCAGATTGTTAATTGTAATACATATAATGTCTAATCATCCATTACTTCCAGATAATCTTTCCTTTCTCCTATCTCACTGTTGTTGTATGCTGTTGGGTTGGAACCCACCCATACCTGACCCTCAAGTGGGTTTTCAGAGGCTGTTTAATAGGAGGAAAGGAGATTGTCCATCCTTCTTCAACAGTGCAGCTGGAGGATTTGAACAATGCGTCTTTGGGATTGCAGCACAGCGTCATACCACTAGGCCACCAGAGCTCCCAGTGGTAAAAAGCTACACAGCAATCTCAAAGGATTATCATATGTGCAATTACACATTTGATGTCTAATCACCCATTCTTTACAGATAGTCCTTTCCCCCCTTTTTCCTATTTCAGAGTGTCCATTATCTTCCATTCCCTCCCCCCCCCCCTTTTCTCTACCTCCTGTCATGTCTGTCAACAAACAAATGGAAAGGAAAAACTAGTGCCTTCACACAATGGAATAATACAAAGAAACAAAAAGCAATGAACTTGTAAAACATTACACAGCTTGGATGAGTCTGGAAAACAACAGGCTAAGCGAAATATCTCCATTTACTTTTTTGAGAACTTCCAGTTTTCCTACACTCACATATTAAACATTCCATGTTGTGATTATTAATGCACATTTCCAGCTGTTTCTTCTCACCTCAGGTTGTGGCACATCAGTGAATGTAGGTCTTAAAAGCTTTACTCTGTCCATATTATTAAGGTTGACTCTACTTTCAGAAGGCCACTTTCCTGAAGTCTTATTTTGTATGCCTTCCACCCTAAGAGGTTCATCTCCTGGCACTGTATGAGATTGTTTTCCAGGACTATGAATGCCAGTATTTTTTTTCTGGAAATAGATTGTCAGGTCTTTCTTCATAGTCTGACTTGATCAAGAAGCTCTATAGAAACCTATCAGTGAGCAGTTTCCAGCATCAGAGTAACACACAAGCTAAAACATTATGATTAACCATAGCACAGTATAACAGTTTACTAAACTTCAACTAGGAAGCTCTGGTGACCTAGTGGATAAGAAATTGTTCTGTCAATCCAAAGATAGGCAGTTCAAATCCACCACCTACACCACAGGAGAAAGATGGACAACCTCCTCTTTTGTGATTTATAGCCTCTGAAAACCTGCTAGATTCAGCTAAGCCTTGCTGAGACCAACCCTCTATGAGTGACCCTGTTGATGGCAGAGCTTAAAACATCACAGTAACATGCAAGTTACCACTGTATGAAAAAAAATAGCAGATTAGTAAATTTAGGTTTTAAAAGAAATAATTGGTCTACTTTTATCTAAATTTTAAACATTGCAATACAGCAAAATTATATTCTATACAAGTACTTCTTCATGCCTTTTCAATCTATATAGGATAAATCATTCAGGAGGTTGGGCATTATGACACAGAATGTGACATTAGGACTGGAGGAAGACTCATCAACAACCTGCGTTATGCAGATGACACAACCTTGCTTGCTCAAACTGAGAGGGACCTGAGTGATTTGCTGCAGAAGGTCAAGAACTGCAGCCTTCAATAAGAATTGAAGTTCAACATCAAGAAAACAAAGATTCTCACCACTAGGCTGATTAACAGCATCATGATAGACAGTGAAGAGATTGAGATTGTTAACAACTTTAGTTTGCTTGGCTCCACAATCAACACCCTTGGGACCAGCAGCCAGGAAATTGAAAGATGAATTTCATTGGAAAAGTCTGCTGTCAGCTACCTGTTCAGAATACTGAAGAGCAGTGCTGTCAGTCTGGAGACTAAGGTGCACCTGATCCAGGTCATGATCTTTGCAATTACTTGATATGCATCAGAAAGCTAGATTATGACTAGGGATGATAGAAGGAGAATTGATGCCTTTGAGCTGTGATGATGGAGGAGAGTAATGAATATACCATGGACTGCTAACAAACGAGTTCATCCTAGAGAGAATTAAACCAGGCTGCTCCTTGGAGACAAGGATTCTGAAGCTTCACCTGACATATTTTGGACATGTTGCAAGGAGGGACATGTCCTTGGAGAGGGATGTCATGCTTGGAAGGGTGGAGAGACAGCGCAAGAGAGGAAGACTCTTAGTGAGATGGATTGATTCAGTGGCTGGGGTAATGGAAGTAAGTGTGTCAGAGACAATAAGGTTGGCACAGGATAGATCAGGGTTTAGGGCTCTTGTACATGGGGTCACTACGAGTCACAGGTGACTTGAAAGCACATAACAACAACAATTAGAGTCCATGTAGAAGCTCTATTTGTACATAGTTTGTAGGACTGTAGTCTACTTTGAAAGGTTGACCTCCGTGACTGGACTCTTAATAACAACTGTTGGCCATCATCTGCCTCATTGGACTCTGTGGGCAGTTACGCATGCATCCAGAAAGAGTCCTCAGTTACGCATGCACCCAGAAAGAGTCCTCAGTTACGCATGCACCCAGAAAGAGTCCTCCTTACTCTCTTATTGGCAATAACTCAAAGCTTATTAAAACCCAGATGGAGAGGGACATGCAACATATTCGAGTGCATATGCCCAAATGGGTACTGCACTATTTCATTGCTTTAATTTCAATTATAATTCCCTTCTCTTGTACTATTTTGATTTTCTGCAAACTGTTCAAACAATCTTTCCGTTGATGTCTCCCCAATACCATCCCTAAAACTGGTTCTGATGCTTATCTCTAAAGCACTTACGTTAAATTCTCTGTCTGATATTTTACTATTTTTATAGTGCCATTAAACAAACATTGGACCATGAAAAGACAATTGGCTGAGTCATCTGTGACTCTTTATACGTAACTCTATTCAATTAAAAATGTCTGGTCTATCAATTCAATAATATTTTTCTAAACACATTAAGGGTATTATGTACACATGGCATGCTATTTGTGCCGTTTGGATAATTTGTAAAAGAATTCTGTCATTGCAAATATTATGCCCATTAACTGGTACCTAGAACCTACCTCATGTAAATTAGCAAAGCCAGTAGTGCTATTTATGGCTTTCACGGCATGAGATCAAAATAAGGAGAAAGAAAACAATTCATTTGTTCCTGCTGAGACCTCATTGTTCTGTTTTTAGCTTCGGCTTTGCTAGGCTATTGCTCTCAATAGAAAATATCTTAAGTGTTGCTTCCACCTTGAATTCTTGGCACATTTGATTAGCCACAGAACTAAGATCATGTGCTGGCATTCCTTAGTCCCTCAGTTTAGCCCAAGCTTGTTATACCAGGGGGCTGGGGAATTGTCCTGTTGACACAAAGGTGACGCCGCTCTGGTGGTTCAAATCCACCAGCGACTCCCAGGGAGAAGCGTGATCAATCTCCCTCTGTGTGATTTACATCCTCCAAACTGTTACTGGAGGCTCAGCTCTGAGTTGGTCCCTACCCAAGCGCAATGAGCAAGTTTATGGCCAACAGTGACCTATGTTTTATCTATGCTCTCAAACAACAGGATCCTCCCTTCCATCTTTATTGTGTCCAAAACCCACCTAAAGCTGGGCAAGGAATAAGAAAGGATAAAGAAATGATACTGTTGAACTATGGCATTGAAGAAGATGACTGAGTATCACAGGGACTGCCACAATGAATTTGTTTTAGAGGAAGCCAGCCAGGGTGAGCCTTAAAGGCAAGGATGGTGAACCTTCGTGTCACATATTTTCGGCATGCTGTCAGAAGGGGTCTGTCCTTGGAAAAAGACAATGTTCAGGGAAAAAGGAAGAGGGTGAGTAAAGGGGAGGAAGACAATTGACTCGGTGACTGCAACAATGGACTTGACAGTGATGGAGATCATGGTTCAGATCTGCTGTTCATAGGATCACTATGTGCTGCAGTCTATGAGAAAATACCTAACAACAGACCCGCGTTTCTTAATTTTCCAAAATTCATTGGGTTCCACTTGGAAATGTCAATATATATCTTTTACAAGGCCTCTACCACTGTCGTAATCAGTGATTATGCCCTCGAATGCCCTTTGAGGGAAGATTTCTTAGTATATTTATTTTTTTATAACCTTTTTCTTTTTTTCCACTAGTTTTATTTACAAAACCCGAATACAGATTTGGACAAATTCTTTCCATTTCCCTCACCTCCTCCCACCCATCAAATTATACAACCCAGTGATTAATCTCCCCTTTCCCCTGCACATCCACATCCCTCTCTAGAATCTAACACGTTGTCATGTGCTGTGTGGTTGGAACCAGCTCCTACCTGACCCTCCAGTAGGTTTTCAGAGGCAGTAAAAAGCACAGGAGGAGATTTCCCATTCTTCTCCCAGGGAACAGCTGGTGGATCCAACCTGCACGTCTTTGGGATTAAAGCTCTGTTTCTTACCGGTAGACCACCAGAGCTTCCTAGAAGCTAGCATAGTGGCAGATGATTAATAGGTGTTCCCTCCCATAAATGTGAAATCAGTAGAGAAAACTGCATGCAGCAACCACCTCCTTCTTCTTCAGTTTTGCTCTGATTTGATTTGTTGAAGACACTATATATTTTGACTTGTAGAATGCTTTATAGTCCAGAGTTTGTTGATTGCATTTCTATAGTGTGTTCCTCTACTGGAAATTGAAAATTGTACCCTTTACTGTAGATAAGTGACTGAATGTGCAGATCTCATCACTTTCTGATTTGACAATTTGGCACAATAACTTGCTTGGAGGTGTAACTATCCTTCAGGATTGAGTACACACATTTTTGGTTGTCCTCTGTTTAAAAGACTGGAGGGAGACTTGGAGGAGTTGCTGCAGACATGTTTTGGGTGCCGTGGTTTTGGGTTTTGTATTTTTTTTTTTATCTTTCAAAGATTAAACCTTAGTACAGCATCAAGGAACAAAGGTTTTGTAAAATACTATACAACATGAAAGAGTCTAGGAAAGATTATGCCGAGTGAATAAAATAACTCAGTCTCATAAGGACAAATGCTGCATAAAACCATTATTGTAAAAATAGGAGGATAGCTGAGTAAGATGTGTATAAATGTTCAAAAAGTAAAGGGTAAAGGGAGAAGAGGGTGAAAACGGCAGAAGGGTGGAAATCATGAGGATAATAGAGGTTAGTGGACAGATAGAGGGGTGAAGGAATAGGAAAGATTCAAAGGGGACTTAAAAAGATGGGATTCTGGGGCTTCGTCTGACATACTTTGGACATGTTGCCAGGAGGGACGGGTCCTTGGAGAGGGACATCATGCTTGGGAGGGTTGAGGGACAACGCAGGAGGGGGAAGACCCTCTATGAGATGGATTAATTCGGTGACTGGGGTAATCGGGATGGGTGTGTCAGAGGCGGTGCTGTTGGCGCAGGATAGAGCAGGGTTTAGGGCTGTTGTGCATAGGGTCGCTATGAGTCGGAAACGACTCGACGGCATATAACAACAACAACAACAACAATAATAAACGCAGATCAATAGTGGTTAATTATATAAAATAAAATGTAGTTGACTGATTGTATGGAACACAATGTAAATTAAAGATCTGACAAAACACAATGTATGTGAATGAAATATAATGTATAGGAATTATTGTATGAAATCAATAAAAATTTTAAAAGAAAAAAAAAGAATTAAAAGTATATTGACAGTGTAAGAGAAGTTAGAGAAGAGAACCGTAGAAAAATTGGATTTAGTTCCAGAATCTCTGTGGTATCTGCTGTTGTTGTTATTGTTGTTATGTGCCGTCGAGTCGTTTCCGACTCATAGCGACCCTATGCACAACAGCCCTAAACCCTGCTCTATCCTGCGTCAACCGCACCGCCTCTGACACACCCATCCCAATTACCCCAGTCACCGAATCAACCCAACTCAAGGAGGGTCTTCCCCTCCTGCGTTGTCCCTCCTGCTAGAAATATAAAAACATTAAACATTTTTCAACGCTTTAAGCTTATAAATATTCAAAAGTCAAGTAGTACCAAAACATTGATAATGAAAACATCACTGCTTTATCACAAAAAGATTCAGCCTTGATGCAGCTTAAAAGAAAAATAATCTTAGCAATCTCCTTCCAGATGATTTACATTCTTCAAAAGGACCTGCTGGAGGCTCATTTTTTGTCAGTTTTGATTCCCTGGCAATGAGTGTGAGTTTTACATGCTCAGAGGTAACCTTTCTGAGCTTTGTGAAATTCTCATGTTCAGTTTTAATAGATGCTGCCATGTACTTCATCAAAGGGGCTGTTCCGATTCATTCTCTCACCGGCAGTGAATGACTTGCAGTTGTTCCACATCCTGGCCAACTGCTGGTATTGATATACTGTGTTTTAGATTTTATTTTAGAAATTCTGGTGGGTGTATAGTGTTATCTCATCTGGGTGTTTGATCTGTGTAGCTCTGATGACTAATACAGTTGAACTCCGTTTCATGAGTGTGTTGGCTCTTTAATAACTACCTTTGTGCAGTGTTTCTGCAGGTTCTTACACTTTTGCTTGAATTGGTGGTCTTTGTTGATTACGAGGAGCTTTTTATTAAAGCAAATCCTTTTAATTTCTTCATCATTCTAAATTCCATCCAGACATACTGTCTAGTAGAGTTGACTAGACATTACAGGGAGAGCTGAGGTGATCTAGTCTTTTGGTTGTACTGCTAACAAAAGGTAATCTCCCCTCCACTGGTTCTGAAATATGTGGCAGCACGTATCTGTCATGAGTGGGAAATGGCTACGTTTTGAAGATTTTGACTCACTAAGAAGTTAAAATGAACCAAATTCAGCATTAACATGAGAGAACATCACAGCACTAGTTGCAACACCCTGTACCATAGAAAAGACATTAATGTTCATCTTTTAGAACGGTTGACATAATAATAATCCCAAGCAGTAATAGTTAACCTAGATACTTGTAGTTAACACCTTAGAAGAATCTAGAATTTGTGGTAGAACAAAATCAGGCTTTCAGTGGCTCAGGACACAATCAGACTAGGATTGTTGTTTCATTCTCGTGAGCTGGAATCAAACCCAACCGAGAGAAATCTCCGACTCGTCTATGAATTAGGACACTGAGGACAGTGCGTAGGTGGGGGGAGGGGAATAAAATAACTGGTCTATGCAATATTCTTATTTAGAGGAACAGTCATCTGAAATAATATAGCTGTCATTGTTAAGTATCACCAAGCAGATCCCAACTCATAATGGCTCTGTGTACACCAAGCCCTGCCAAGTCTGCTTCCAACCTCACCATCATTGTTGATTGTTGTACTTGACCCCATTATTACAGCCATTGTTTTGCTGAGAGACTCCTGGACAGTCACGCCTTTTATTTTCTTTCTTTCTTTCTTTTTATGGACCATCTACTTCTCCAAGCAAGATGCTCTTCACTAAGGAGTGTTGCCTAATGAGAACTCGCCCAAAGTATGGAAGAATAAGGCATGTCTCAACGATGTAGCCTTTCTTCATACCTATTCAACCTGTATGCTGAGCACCTGATTCGAGAAGTTGGACCCTGGATTAGAGGAAGACTCAGCAGTAACCTCGGTATGCAGATGACACAAGCTTGCTTGCTAACAGGGAAGAGGACCTGAAGCACTTGCTGCAGAAGATCAAACACTGCAGCCTTCAATATGAATCTCATCTTCAACATCAAGAAAGCAAAATTTTCCCCCACTGGGCTGATAGACCACATCATGATAGATGGAGAATAGAGTGAAACTGTCAGCTAATTCTTCTTTCTTGATCCACAATCAATACACTTGGTACTGGCAGTCACGAGATCAGAAGACCTATTTCCCTGGGAACGTCTGCATTTAGGGACAACTCCAAGTTACTGAGGAGCAAAAATATTAGTTTTAAGACTAAGGAACACCTCACTCAGACCTTGGTCTTTTCACTTGCTACACTGCTGAGAGCTGAAAAATTAATAAGAATTACAGAAAAAAAATAACTCATGCCTTTGAACTGTGGGGTTGGAGAATAACACTTCAATATCTCATGGACTAATAGGAGAAGAAGCAGATGTATTTTGGAAAAGGTACAGCAGAGTGCTCCGTGGAGGCAAAGATGACAAACCTTTGTCTTGCATACTTTGGGCTTATTACTCAGAGAGGCTATTCATTGGAGAAAGACAACTTGCTTGGAGAGGTGGAGGGACACTTGGAAGGAGAAGAAAGAACCTCAACCAGGTGGATTGACAGTGACTGCAGCAATGGGCTCAAGTGTCTTGGAGATTGTGAGGCTGGGACAGGCTAGGACAGGGTTCAGATCGGTTTTCATGGGGTTACATGAGCCATATCTGACTCATGGCCCTTAACAACAACAGCATCCTTCCTTCTAAGGAATATTCTGATTATAGTTCTTCCAACACAAATTTGTTGGTTCTCCTGACATTCCAAAAGACAGTCAAGGGTTGGCTTGCCTTAGTCTTTCAACTGATATCCTTGCTCTTTAAAACTTTGGAGAGGTTCTTGACAGCAGATTTCCCCAATGCAAGATATTTTTTAATTTCTTGACTGCTGCTACCCATGGGTACTGATTATGGGTCCAAATAAAATGAAACATTGACAACCAAAATGAAAGAAGAACAACTTCACTATTTCCTTCGTCTACCATAATGCTGTTTATTGGTCCAACAAGGAAGATTTTTGTTTCTTTGATATTGAGTTGTAACCCATATCTAGGGGTATATAGTCTTCTTGACGTGCTTCTTTTTCACTTTCTCAAAGCAAGATTGTGTCATCTGCATAGAAGAGGTTGTTGGTAAGTCTTCCTGTATTCCTGACACTGCATTGTCCTTGTGTGATAATTTCTGTGTCAGACACCTTTCATTGGTGTCAGCACAAACAAGGATCTCTTCCAATTGCTTGGCCAGAAATATATGTCATCTAAATTTCTTGACATAGATAAATGAGTATTTTCAAAATTGCATCTAGTAGAACTAAAAGATATTAAATCTTAATTAAGGGCAGACACTAAATGACTTCTTCATATTAATTACCAATGTCTATAAAGGAAATTAGTATCATTGTGACAAGTTTTGCTTTGTGAATGTAAGAACTGAGGTAGAGTGAAGTGAAAATTCACCCAAGCCTCTCCAAGTAACTGGTGGTTTGGGCAGCACAGACAGCAGGCTCTCTCTGAAGGTCCCTTTCTCCCTTTGCCCATAGCCCAGTGCTTCTGATATGCTGGTATTACGGTGAGAGTGTCGCTGGAAGGTCATAGCCTTTGTTGCCACCAATGAACTGATGTTTGTGTGTGTGTGTGTGTGTGCTACCGTTGTCTGGTTCCCCACTTTGTGGGAGCCCAGGTGTGTGACACTTCCTCA
The DNA here is from genome assembly GCF_000299155.1 of Elephantulus edwardii. Lineage (NCBI taxonomy): Eukaryota > Metazoa > Chordata > Mammalia > Macroscelidea > Macroscelididae > Elephantulus > Elephantulus edwardii. The sequence goes on along the minus strand of NW_006399798.1, from coordinate 11,850,121 downwards.
AATCCAAAGCTTCTCCTCACCCCCACAATCCGCAGGGCTACAGAAACCTGTCATGAATTCCGGTAGTTAGGGAGCTGGGCATGCTTCTGTAGTCTTCAGTCCTAGAGGGCACGGAGAACCAGTATTTCTGACATCTGCTTCATAAAACCCTGATTTATTCACTTGGAATCTTTTAGGCCTTGAAAGAACATCTTTCTGCATTGTCTGCTTTCTGTGTTAAATTCTCTATTCCCCTTGGTCTTGATCTGGCCATACTGACCCTGACAACCTGCTGGAGGGTCAGCTATGAGTTGATTCCAACTTGACCACACACAACATTCTATTTGGTCTTGAACTGGGCATACTGGTTTTTTTCTCTTAATTTCATTTATGGATGTGTCATTTCTTGTTTCTTTTGGAGCTCTGAGAAAAAAAAAATAAAGTAGCTAGGAGATATCTATGTTGTTGTTGTTAGGTGCCATTGAGTTTAATATATATGTGTGTATATATCCACATTGATTAAAGAAATTCGTGATCCTGATGTCCGAGCCTTTTCTTAATTGAGGTTTTCGCTGGTTATGATACAGTAAATTGCATGGGAGGAGATGGCCCAATCCTCTCCCACGGAGCAGCTGGAGGATTTGAAGCACGTGTCTTTTGTAAGCAGTGTATGTAACTCTTTATCACTAAGCGCCCAGAGTTCTCAGACATGCACATAAATAACCACAAGACCCAACTCGTCACTGTCCAGCCAGAACTGAATCATAGCTAACCCTCCAGCTTCTACCTGACTGTCCACTGAGTTTCTACAGTTATAAATCCCCCAGGAACAGATTGCCCAGCTATTTCTCATGGGGGGTGCTGGTGGATTTCAACTGCCAAGAGGTTCAGGCATTTCCCTAAGGACTATGTTACTAGAACACAGGAGTGGCATCCACTTCCGACATGGCTTGCCTCTGGAAATGGGATGAACAGTGCTCAGGTCTTTCGTTCACAGGGTTGCTATGAGTCATCTACGACTCAACAGCACCTAACAACATATATCAAGGGGCATCCACTTCCTAAACAACATGCCTCCGAAAATCTATGAACTTTGATAAATATCTATAGTTGTAGAGGGGCTTCAGGCCTTTTGTTCAGAGGGTCGCTATGAGTGGTGCTCAACTTGAAGGCAATCAATAACAACAACAACTTATCTATTAAAGGAATTATGCATTTGTATATATTTGCATATACATTTTTGTGTGTGTGTGTGTGTATATATATATATAGTGTGTGTGTGTGTGTATATATATATATGTACACATACATGCATACATACATACATACACATATGGACATAATATGCCATAAAGGTACTTGTGTACCATACATGTCCATTACACATAAAAGAGGGAATATGTCAGCATAAAGCTAAATGTCTCACTGTTTTGTAATAGTGCCAGGAGAATATACGAAGCAGATGAGAATGAGCCAGCTGGCACGGGGAAATTGTTCAGCTGAAGGAAAGGAAGACTGGCAAAGTGAGGTTCCTGTAGACGTGACGTGAAGAGGACAACAGACCTAAGTCAGCTGTCCCACCTGCTGGAAGGCCGTGGGCACGGCCTAAGGGGATGTGCTTGGGGAATGCAAATACGGGTGGCAGGTGGTGGAGAAATGAGAGGCTTTTCCATTGTGTGTGATTCCCTTGCTTTGCAGATACAGCAGTAGTGATATTAAATGCACTGAGAGCCGGTGAGGGGGGAATCATTCTGGCAGATTTGAAAAGTACCAGGAAACAATAACAGGGGGAAAAAAATAGTCAGTTTAACTAGAAGAATGAATTAACGAGGGAAACAAAGCAGATTTTCTCATGCAAAGTATCAGAGCTGGGTAGACTTCCTGGAGAGAAGGAAAATGTTACTTAACCTGTACTGAATATTTGATTGTGTTTTAATTAACTTTATTATATAGCTAGTTTTCAATGTCCTTCATCTTTCAATGCTCTCTCATGTTCCTTCACACCAGATGCTAGGAGAATAATTTCCATTGGAAGATTATTTTTGAATATCAAATTCTGTATGTCAATAGAACTCATTACCTTAGCAAAAAAGCAAAGAGAACCAGTGACGTAAGCCAGGGGCTGTGGCCATCTGTCTGAGCAGACAGCACGCGGTTCCTTGCCACAAATCCTTTGTGCTTCTTCATTCTTTCTTTCATAAAGCCAGGTTCAGTTTCAAAAGTGTCACTTACCACGGAGATCTGGTTAGGACTTTTTTTTTTAATTTTAAAATAATTTTTATTTTGGAATAATTTTTTATTAATGATTTTTTAATGCAATGTAAATATTTTTACAGCATATGCTTTCCATTTAATTTCCCCCCCCCCATTCATTCACTGTTGCACATTTTCCTCCCTGCCCACCCCTCTTCCTCCACAGTTTGTTTTTCTTTTGGAAAAGAAAAAAAAATTTCTTTCATTGTTATACAGTCCCCCCCACCCAGTCCACAGTCCACTTAACTATGCATTTCTTTTTCTGTAAACTGGTCATGAAAATAATACCTACTTTTTGTTTTACTTCCAGCCTTTAACCTAGGTAAGGTTCACTCTCTGCCTCTATAATACCTACAATGGTGTCTCTCTGGAGACTAAGGTGCATCTGATACAGGCCATGGTCTTCGCAATCACTTGTTATGCATCAGAGAGTTGAACAATGACCAAGGAGGATAGAAGGAGAATTGATGCCTTTGAGCTGTGGTGCTGGAGAAGAGTATTGAATGTACCATGGACTGCTAGGAAAACAAACAGATTTGTCCTGGAGAGGGTTAAACCGGGTAGCTCCTTGGAGGCAAGGATTCTGAGGCTCTGTCTAACATACTTTGGACATGTTGTGAGGAGAGACCGGTCCTTGGAGAGGGACATCATGCTTGGGAGGGTGGAGGGACGGCGCAGGAGAGGAAGGCCCTCTATGAGGTGGACTGATTCAGTGACTGGGATAATAGGGATGGGAGTGTCAGAGACAGTGCGATTGGCACAGGACAGAGCAGAGTTTAGGGCTGTTGAACATAGGGTTGCTATGAGTCGCCAGCGACTCGACGGCACATAACAACAACAACAACAACACAGGGTCTATCACTGAGCCGCTGGCAAGCTACAGCTGCTGCTATGAGCTGCTGGTGAATGGTCACTGATTCCAGCAGCCTCATAGACAATGGGACAAAGCTCTACTCAGGCCTGTGCCATCTCCATCGCTGCTTGCTGACTGAGCTGTTGTCATAGAAGGGTTTCCACTGGCTGATTTCAGAAACTGATGGCCAAACCCTCGGTTATAGTCTCAGGAAATGCACTGAAATTCATTCAGTATCCTAGCAACTCACAAGCCTCTGATGACAGGTGATGTCTCACCAGGAAGCGTATTGACTGGGAGTTGAACCAGGTTTCTTACATGAGAAGCCAGAGTTTGACCACTGAACCCTCAAAGTCTCCTAAGACCCAGATGAGCTCTGAAAATTAAGACAACAGGGTCTGGTCATCTGTCTTTCCACCTTTGTCTACTCTCCCGCGATGGAAAGCTTAAAATGGAATCTTAAAACCCCATAGGAACATTCACTGTCTGTGTTTGCCCTTAGCAGATAAAACGTGGGCATGAGACAACGTGGGTGAGCTCAAAGATGCCAAGAGGCTCTCTGAGCCGGGTTTCTGAGACTCGGGCTGACTCCTCCCCTTTCAAGGGAAGGCTAGAGAGGGACTCAACGAGGTGGGGGAGGAAAGAAAAAAAATCCTGTCATATGTGTCAACAGGTGAAGCCTAAAAATTTCACTGGAAAAAGTTATGGAAGAAGTAACAGCTGCAGACCCACTGGAGAGAGTTGGCAGAGTCGTTTCCATCTGGCATCTGTTTCAGCTGCAGAAAGACTTTTTTTTTTTTTTAATAAAGCTGGAGCTGAAAGCCCACTTTATTTAGGAGATGTTAAGTCCCAGATTATGGAAGACTTTACGAGCTGCCAACATACCTTCCTCACTCCCTCCTTGCATACCTCCCACTAAACCATTATAGTAAAGCTCAGTGGAAAAAAAAGAAAAGCCAGAGATTAAAATAATTCCATGCAAGGTGAGACCCTCCAAGCAACATATGCCCTCTATGAGCCACAGTGGAAGTGCCAGCTAGCGACGCACTTGACTTGATGAGAAAAGAGCTGAGAGCCTAATGTTGTGGTATGTAGTTTATTAGTTCAAGTCCACCAGCTTATTCCAGAGAGAGGGATGAGGCAACCCATTCCCTTATATGTTTTCAGGCTCAGAAGTCTGATGGAGGGTCAGTTATGAGTAACAACTGGCTTCTTGGTAATGGATTTTGGGGTTTGAGGACTCAACACTGGGAATCCTTGCATTATAAATAGTTAATATACTGAACTGCTATCCAGAAGGCTCAGAGTTCAAGTCACTCCCCTAAGTACCTAGAAAGAAAGATCCAGAGAACTACTCTGTTAAATCAGCCATTGAGGGAAAAATTATAGGTAGATAGATAGGTAGGTAGATAGATAGATAGGTAGGTAGGTAGGTAGGTAGGTAGGTAGGTAGGTAGATAGATAGATAGATAGATAGATAGATAGATAGATAGATAGAGTGAGCACAATCTCTTCTTTTTTCACTTTCAAAAAAAAAGCCTTTTTTTCTCATCTAATTTTTTTTATTTTAATTTTTCTTTTTACAGAGGTTTTGGATTTCCATTCATTCATTGCCGCAATTTTCTCCCTGCCCACCCCTCCCCACCAGCTTGCTTCCCCCTCAGAAGAGAGGAAAAAAAAAAAAAGAAAAAAAATTCCTTCATTAGTATACAATTCCCACGTCCCTTTCCCCCACCCCGAGTACACTTCTCTATGCAACCTTAATTCTGGATTCCTGTGCTAACCATAATACACAATCATATATCACTTCTAATGTGACAGACATGGAGTCACCATGTCAATATCGACTCCACATCAACTTGATATTGTCATTCATTGTCACCAAATTGGAATCAACTCGTAGCTGCCTCTCCAGTGGCTTTTCAGGGGCTGTAAATTGCACAGGAGGAGACTAGCTATCTTTCTTTTCTTGAAGCAGCTGGTAGATTCAAATGACCCACCATCATATCGGTACCCACAACTCCTTATTCACTAGGTCACTAGAGTTCTTTTTAAAGTTCAACATGTTGTTGTTGTTATGTGCCATCGAGTCGCTTGCGACTCATAGCGACCCCATGTACAACAGCCCTAAACCCTGCTCTGTCCTGTGCCAATCGCATTGTCTCTGACACTCCCATCCCGATTACCCCAGTCACTGAATCAATCCACCTTATAGAGGGCCTTCCCCTCCTGTGCTGTCCCTCCACCCTCCCAAGCATGATGTCCCTCTCCAAGGACCGGTCTCTCCTCACAACATGTCCAAAGTATGTCCAACAAACTTTTGTTCTCTAGAATAAGTAGTTTTAAAAGGTACAATTCTCATACCTCCTATATAACTAGGCAGAAAGAGCCACAGTATCTTGCAAAGTTAATAGTCTAGGACATGTAGACAGTACATTGCCATTTACACGGGAGGGGCAGAGCCAATTGAAACAAGAGTGGATGATCTCTGCAGGAAGAGGTTGTATAAGGACAACCTAGTTTCAAGATTCAAAATACAGCAACAAAATAAAAACAACATCTAAGCGTGGTACAGCTGAGGTTGGCTGCGACAAATAAAACAATCAACAAAAGAGCAAGAATGTAGTTAAATAATTTGGGTCTACCTTGACCCCTTTATCTCCTATAATTTTCAGAATAAAAAGAAAGCAAAATATCTTCTTGCAGCATATAAAAACAACCTAATTTTTTATGGAGCTATTATTAAGATTATTCTCAATCAACTTTAAACATTTTTTAATCTAGTTATATGAAAGAGTATAAAGATAAAACTAAGGCTGGGTTAACAAAAACCACCCCCCCCCCAAAAAAAAACCCCAAAAAGCTAAGGCTGGGTTGCTAGATCAAGATGGGGAGAAAGAAGTGAAATAAGGCAGATGTCAAACAGCAAACAGACAAGTTTTGCCAAAATTAGAACATTCGGTCAGTTAGACAAGAAGTAAGAATAAAAAATAACTCCTAATTCATCTTGTATTCACCACTAAGGGTCTTTTGCAGATATACTAAAAGATAAATAGATGAAACAATTTCATTTTCAGAATTCCTCTTGGAAAGAATATTATATTGTCACATCCATTTTTCTAAGGAATGCTTTGAAAGCTCTCAAAGTAAAAATAAAAATAGTATTTGAGAAATATTCAAAGGAGACTGTTGGCACTTTCATTCTTGATGGTCATTTCATTTGGTGTTGCGGAGACAGACTTCTCAAATTTTATGATGAATAGGAATGCAGGGAGAGTTGTTAAGACGCTACTTCAGATTCAGAAGATGTAGAATAGATCTGATCCTTGCCATTTCCAGAAAGTTACCAAGTGATGTCAATGTTCTGGGACCACACTTTGAGAGGCCCCTTTCAGAAAGAATTGTTTTAAGTGCATTTTGGGACAGATGCTGGAAAGGACTTAATTCTGTACGGCAGAAGGGAAATTTTGCTTAATGAATAGAGAAAGCAGAAAGCAGAACATTTGGATAATGGTTGGGATAGCAGAATTATTGAGAATTCTTAATGATTAGTGTATTTAACAAGATTATCAGAGATGTTGCTTGTGGAACACACAGAAAGATTTCCCTCTTCTCATTGTTGCTGGGTGTCTTCAAGTCAACTTTAGCTCATAACGTCCCTGTAAACAGTGGGTCTGAACCTGGTTCTATCCTGTGTCACTCTCATCACTGACATACATGAACCCTTTGTTAGAGTCAAGGTGTCAAATCCATCTCATTGCAGATTTTCCTGTCTTTCACTGACTCTTCACCTTCGCAAGCATGATGTCTTTTTCCAAGGACTGGCCCCTTCTAACAATACACCCAAATCATGTGCATTGAAGTTTCACCATCCTTGCCTGGTCGCACTTTCTCTGAGCATACTTGTTAGTTCTTTTGGCAATCCATGGCACTTTCAGTACTCTTTTCTAACAAACAGCTCAAAGGAATCACACTGTCTTCAGTTTAAAGGTTCACAGGAAGTGTACCAGGACGATCTCAGTTTGGGTTGCTTTTCTTGGTTTTGGTTTGGTTTTGTTTTTCTGGAACCAACATAATTCACTTTATTTGTTATAAAAAATCCACTATGTGGTGGCCACAAGACCTCAGTTTTGAGACCAACTAGGCATGGGTGAAAATAGAGGACACCAAAGCTGGAAGTTATGGAGCAAAGCGAGCAAACAAAAACAACAGCAATTGTTCTCTGCTGAGATTTTTTCCATTAGCCACTTGAAGTGCTTTTATCTATCTTACCATCACTCTTGCTCTGTTAGCTATGAGAGAACCTGAGGGAGAAAGGAGTTAAGTCTGCACACAGACTTCCTAACTCTCAACTTCAAAGCCCAAAGGCTGCATTCAAACAGACTCAGAAATTGAAATACATATATTTTCATTTTCAGCTTGGCCAAGGGTAAATCCCTCTCTCTGAATAATTGAAGAGGAAAGTATTCCTTAAGAATTTCTGAGAACTGATTTTTAATTCATACCTCCATCATCTTACATAACATCTTGGATTTGGGTTTTGGGGTGAGGGTGTGTTTGTGTGTGTGGGGGTGTGTGTGTTCTGGTCTGTTCATTATTTATAATCAAACCTTCAAACTTTCTGGTTATACTTTTCTTTTTTTAAATAAACGCATAGTTTTAGTAAGTTACAGGTTCTTAGGGAGAAAGTGATCACAAAGGAAGTGGATTGAGTTTTATACATGTGTTTACTTTTACAGAGTAGTTATTCTGCCACTCAGCTAAAGACATAGAACATTAGTAAGGCTTTGAAATCACCCAGTATTCTGCTCAAAAATGTCACCTTATCCTGAATTTTGCATACGCAAGATCTTTACAACTATAAACTAAATGTGTTTCCTAAACCAACTATTTTGCATCATTTGAACTTATATACATGTTATCATAGTAAATGTTTCCTCTTGAAGGATTTTTTTTATTCAATAAATATTATGTTTCTGTGAGTCACTGATTTAGACCGGTGTAGATGGAAGCACTGGTGGCCTACTGGCCAAAAGGGAGGTGGTTTAAATCTACAAGTTGCCCCAAGGGAGAAAGGTGAGCCATCAATTTCTGTGTGAATTATAGCCTCTGAAAATCCACCAGAGAGTTAACTATAAGTGAGTCCAGACTTGAGAGCAAGAAGTTGATATTTCTTTTTAAGAATGACTGGCGTTCATTAATTATCCAATCCTGATATCATTTGTCAATAACAAGACGTTGTTCTTGTTGTTATGTGCTGTCGAGTCCCCTGAAGCCCATAGCAACCGTATGTACAGTAGCTCTGAAGCCTGCCCTGTCCTCAGATAGTCTCACTGATTCCAACACACCAACCCCCAATATCCCAGTTACTGAATCAATTCATCTCCTCGGGGTCTGTCTGCCTATGCTGTCCCTACACACTTCTGAGCATGATGTCCTTCTCCAAGGATCGGTCCCTCCTGGCCATGTATGTGAGACAGAACTTTAAAATCCTAGCCTCCAAGGAGAAACTTGGTTTCACCTTCTTCAAGACAGACATATTTGCTTTCTTAGTGTCCGTAGTATGTTCAAAACGCTTCTTCAGCACCACATTGGACGAGTATAATTGAACTTGTTTGTTCATTTTGCTGTTAGGAAACGTATTTAACTTGTTTCTGGTTGCTTTTGTTGTCTCTGGTGGTGTACTTTTTTTTCAAGAAAATTCCTCAAATTACTATATTCGTCATCACTCCTGATAACCACACCCCTTCCCCATCTCATTTTAATTTAATAATTCACCTCCTTGGCTGCTCATTAGAATTGCTTGGGTATAACTTTAAAACCCTAATATCCAGAGCACTGATGGCATCATATCTGTGAAGGGGACACTCCAGTCCTTTGCTATGTGTCATTTGTTCTCTAGATGTGGTTGTTGTGCAGATAAGATTGAGTATCATGGTTTTAACTCTACAGTAGATGTTTTCCTGCTTCCATATGCATTAATTGTCATAGCCTAGAAAATGATCTTCCAAAAAATCAGAAGTTAAAATGCCCCATCAAAATCATCCCTACATACTTGTTTTCTCCTAAGTGTGATTGTTTTTCATGCCTGTGTAACTGTTCATTGATGTCGAATTTTCACAGTGCTGATCTCATTGCCCATTGGGCTTCCCCGCAGTGACAATTTGAGGAAGTATTGTTTATTTGTGGTCTACTTTGGACAAATTTGCAGGACAGGGTATTCAACCCCAATCCTCACAAATCTAAATCAAAGAGGAAAATCACAGCATTTTGTTATGACATCAATAACCACTAAACCCAGAACCACATGAGCTACCTGGCTCTTCTGAACCATAAATACACCCTTTTTTCCCCCTAAGAAATACATTCTTTGGGTCATAATCTGCTTCTTAAAAGTAGAACCTTTGAAGGAAGATAAATCAATAGTGTGTGTGGTGACTCAGTCTCCTAGAAAAAACAGAAAATTTGTAAATTTAATGACATGAGAAGTAGCTTGTTATCCAATTATGCAAAATGTAGCCCCAACACCCAGGAAAACCATTATCCAGCATGAGCCATAGATCAGAGCTAAACTTCTCATTACCCCAGTGGGATAGCATTAGATAAAGAGCTATTATTCACTCTGTATAACAATGTCGAGATAATTGTAGCAGCAGCAGCAGCAGCCCAGGCCCAGAGTCTCTGCTTAGTGCCTCCTCTAGGCTTTGAGGTGACGGCTTCATTTACATTCACTGTTTTCTTTGTCAGATCACTTCCCTGAAGGATGCTCCATCAGGACTCACTGGTATTAAACGTTTCTTTCATCTCTCACATCTATTATGATTTTTTTTTCTACTCTCAGGACAATTTTTTTTTAAATCAATGTCATGCCTTCTTGTTTATTTTAAGACTAAAAATGGGCAAAGAGGGAGGAGGAACTTGCTGCAAAATACAATTAAGATCTAAGTGATATCTACACACTCTACATTATCATAATGTGGAGTTCAGAAAATTCTTTAAACATAATGGGACAAAATGATAACAGCACACGACGTTAACAGCAAAGGCAAACCCCTTGTCACTGAGTTGATTCTGACTTGCAGTGACCCTATAATATCTGGTAGGAAACGAACCCCATAGGGTTTTCTAGATTGTGTTATTTAGAAAAGTAAATGGACACACTTTTCTCCCAAGGATCAACTGATATGTTGAAACCTTTTGGTTAACAGCAAAAAGTTTTAGCACTGTGCCATCATGACTCATTTTAGAGCATAGTATAGTCGCAGGCGACTCGACGGCACATAACAACAACAACAACAACATAGTTAATACCATGCCTAGGGCCTGTTCAATCCTTGGGACCTCTGGTGGCTTAGTGGTAAGGAGTCGTACTGCCAGCAAAGAGGCTTATAGTTCAAATTCAATAGCTGCTTCACAGAGCAAAGAAGGACAATCTCCTCAAGTGCCATTAACTGCTTCTGAAACCTGCTGCAGGGTCAGCTATGAGTTGGTTCCTACTCAAAAGTACCCAACAGCAACAACAGAGCCTCCTCTACGTATTATATGTATTTGCTACTTAGTGTTTGGATGAGCTCATCTGGTTTCTTTTCTTGGCTGAATGACTATGTTCCTATTTTCATCTCTCTCCTCAGATAGGTTTGCAGAAGCTAGGTAAAGCAGGCTTATGAAAAATTGTTTATTTACATTGTTGGAACACAATATTAAGTTTGTCTATGAGTCTCTGCTGGGTTTTTGTGTCACCAGACATTTAAATTAACTTGGATTAAATGCATAGTGTTGACTTATATAAAAATGTCCCCTTTTTTATGCTACTCTTGAACAGATGAGTTTTAACCACTTCAAAGTGTTCCTTGCCTATTGTATACAGCTAGAAAAGGGGGAGGGGAGAATAAATACAATTTATTTTAGAAAAATTAAATTCAGGATGTTTTAATTTTTTGGCTTGCCTGTCCCCCCCAAAAAAAAAATTAAGTACCAGAATACAATTATTTGGTCTCTTATAATCAAGCCTTCAAATTTGCCGTATCCAGTTCAAATCCCTGCTGACAAGCTGTAGTGCAGATACATCCAAATCAGAATCTATCTTTTAACAGGATCATGATGTGATTCTAAGAGATCTCCAATGATTCTGATATTTACATAGGAAACTTGCTAAGCTGTGGAGTCTGGTTTAGTATACTTGAGGTGGAAATGTAAATTCTCTGCATGGGATCACACCAAATGAACAAATTCACAGCTTGGTTATAACGTCTAGTCTACAAGTTTTTATCCTTCCTCACATTTCTGACTGCTCTAAATCTCTCAAGAAAGATTCAGCAGAGAAATCTATACGATATGAAGCCTTGGCTGAAGGGTAAGATAAATATGGCTTAAAGTTAATTTTTAATATTTTAAAATTATCTAATAAATGTTATTGCTGTTTTTAAGTGTCATTGAGTCGTAGACAACTCATAGCGACCCTATGAATGAAAGACCTGAATACTTGGATAACTTTGGTCATTTCACCATGTTCATAGAATTTCCAGACGCAAGTCATTTCGGAAGTGGATGCCACTCCTGCTTCCAAACTTGATTTAATCAGGAAGCTCCATCAAACACTGTCCACCATATGTGACCATTATTGCATTTGGCACATCAGTGTCACAGTGTTTAGCATCACAGCGACCACGAGTTGCCTCTGTAACAAATGAACAGAAATACTTCTTGGAGGTTTCCCTTAAATTTTTCTACATCTCCAACTTTCTATTCGTTCTGAGTAAGGGCTATATGAACATAGAGTGGCCCACTCCAAGTTGTGGCTTATAATATTCTGGTTTGCTAATGTTTGCTGTGACATCAAAATTCTGTGCAAAAATATTTTAAAAGTAAAGTAACTTTAGATTTGCTTTAGGTATTGAAAGTATCATTGCTATTCTTAGCTGCCATGATATCATTGCAACCTCTTGCTCAGCAGACCAAATACTGTCTAGGTATAAGTTTCATATGAGCAATTAACTGTTCTGGGATTCCCTGTCTTCTCAGTGTTAAACATAACTTGTTAGGATCCACAAAGTCAAATGCCTTTGCAAAGTCACAAACAGACATTCTTCTGGTATTCTTTACTTTCAGCCACAATCCATCTGACAAGATAAGTGATACCCCTGGTTTCATGGCCTTTTCTAAATCTTGCTTGAACTTCAGGCAATTCCCTATCTGTGTACTGTTCTAGCCATTTTTGAATGATCTTCAGAAGCATTTTACTTGCTTGTGACATTAATGATAACATTCCATATTTTCCATATTTTATTGGATCACCTTTCTTAGGAATGGGAACAAATGTAGACCTCTTAACAATCTGTTGTCCAGACAGCTGTCCTTAAAATCCTGGCATAGGCTGGTGAGTGCATCCAAGGCTGCATCTGTTAGTTGAAACGTGTCAACAAGTATCCCATAGACTCCTTGGGCTTCATTGTTTGCCAATGTCTTCATTACAGCTTTACCTTCCCTCTTCATTACCACTGGATCTTGTTCATATGCTACTTCTTGAAATTTTTCAGTGTCAGTCAATTTCTTTTGGTACAGTATTCCATCTTCTTTTGATGTTTTCTGGATTATATTGCTTTTTTCAGTGTCAGTCAGTCAATTCCTTTTGGTACAGTGACTCAGTATTCCATCTTCTTTTGATGTTTTCTGGATTATATTGCTTCTTTCAGTATATTGTCTCACAATACTGGGACTTAAGCCTTAAATTTGTTTTTTGCTTCATCGAGCAGTCGACAGTTTATTCCACGTTCTTCACTAATAACACAATTTAAAAGCATAGATTTTTATTTTGTCTCTTTTATTCATTGTCCAACTCACACAAGCGTATTAAACAACTGGAAACACCATGGCATGGGGCAGGTGCACTTCAGTCTTTAACTGATATCCTTGCTTTGTAATATTAGAGAGAAGTCATTGACAGTATATTTTCACAGAACACCTTTTGTTTTCTTGACTACTATTTCCACTAGAGCTGATTGTGGATCTCAGTAAAATGAAATTGTAATACTTTCATTTTTTTCCATTTATCATAAGATTGACTATTGGTTCAGTTATAGGGACTCTTGCTTTCTTGATAGTGAGATGTAATCTCTACTGATGTCCCGATTCTGATCTTCTTAAGTAAATACTTCAATGTTCTTTCAGCAAGCAAGTTTGTGTCAGGTGCATAATGTAGCTTCTTAACTAGTCTTCCTCCAATCCTGACGCCACTTTCTTCTTCATATATTTCAGCTTCTTAGGTTATCTGCTCAGTATATACATATATGGAATAGGTATAGTGAAAGGTTACAGTCTTGATACATGCCTTTCATGTTCTTAAACCATGCAGTATCACCTTGTTCTGTTTTAACAACTTCTTGTTTCATGTTCATAAAGATAATTAATCAGTATAACTAATTGTTCTGAAATTCCCATTCTTCTCAATGTTAGGTATAGCTTATTATGATTCACACAGTCAAAAATACATGTGTACAGTTGGATAAGTGAACGTATTCCAGAGCATAAGGCTGCAAGTTCAACCCAAGGACAAGGATAATTCTGACCTGTTCTCAACTAGAGGCTAGTCCCTATCTTTCTGAAGTCATCTCCTAAATATATCTTGTTTTCTAAGAAAAAGTTGTGAAACTGGCAGAGAGAAAGTACACAAGAGAGAAAGGAGGGAGATGTTGAAGAGTAGAGTGCGCGCGCGCGCACACACACACACACACACACACACACACACACACACACACCCCTAAATAAGATTTATTCCCTAAATGTTGTCCAGAGGTATCGTCTATTTACAGATGACTCAGACAATGTAAGTATGTATCACAGGCAACATTGCTCTGATGTAATGAAAACAAAACTCCCTAGACTCTTTTAATTTTGTTCTTTTCAGAAGTTTAAGACATTTATGGAGAAATGGACTTACTTAATACAAGCAGAATAAAATGGAAAATTGAAATTTATTCCAACAAAATATATTGATCCTGGCAACTGTATTGTGGGATTCCTCTTGGCTTTCACTGTTACCATGACCCGAAATAATACTATCTGCTCCCTCTATGTTCTGGGGAGCTCTGGTGACCTTGTGGTAAGAAGCCGTGCTGCAATACTGAACACACACGGTTCGAATCCATCAGCTGCTCTGTGGCTGAAGGATGAATGATCTCCTCCTGTTTAATTAACTGCCTCTGATAAACCACTGGAGGGTCACCTGTGGGTTGGTTGTAACTCAAAGGCAAGCAACAACCACGCTTTTATTTCTTATTGTTTTCACTCTTCTTTCTTCTTGTCTTTGTCTACCCCCTCTTCTCTTTTTCTTCCCTCTGAAGCTTGAAAACCAAAGCTAGTCACTGCCCGAAACAGTCTGGCTCATAATGACTGCGTAAGACAGAGTGGATCTACCTCTGAGGGTTTCTGAGACCATTATCCTTACAGAAACACATTGTCACAACTTTCTCCGAGGGTGCTGGCTCTGCACCCCCTTTTCAATCACCATTCAAACGCTCAACCACTATGCCACCAGTGCTTTTTCTAAGTAATTTGATTAGTGTTAATTAGATAATATTGGAGGCAGGATCTGAACTCAGGTGTTTTGGTTTAACTGGAATCCATGCTTCCAACCAGTAAGTTTTCTTGTGTATAAATAAGTCAGATTAAAAGACACAATCAATGTGCTCTTACTTATTAATTCAGAACAAGATTTAGAATAAAATCCTGCGGAATTGGTCACAGGTCTGTGCTTTATATTGCATGTATGAGCTTGTGTCTGCCATTTTCAAATACATGCAGTAATTCCTAACCCTGGCTCCACAATCAACACTCTTGGCACAAGCAGCCAGGATATCAAAAGACAAATTACATTGGGAAAGTTTGCTGTCTGAGACCTCTCCAGAGTACTGAAGAGCAACAACATTAGTCTGCAGACTAAGGTGCACCTGATCCAGGCCATGGTCTTTGCAATTACTTGCTATGCTTCAGAAAGCTGGACAATGACTAAGGATGGTAGAAAGAGAATTGATGCCTTTGAGCTGTGGTGCTGAAGAAGAGTACTGAATATAGCATGGACTGCTAGGAGAACAAACAGGTTTGTACTGGAGAGAGTGAAACCAGGTTGCTCCTTGAAGGCAGGGATTCTGAGGCTTCATCTGACATACTTTGGACATGTTGTTAGGTGGGATGAGTCTTTGGAGAGGAACATCATACTTGGAAGGGTGGAGGGACAGCACAGAAGAGGAAGACCCTCAATACAAAGGATTAATTCAGTGACTACAGTAATGGGGGTAGGTGTTTCAGAGACAATAAGATTGGTACAGAATACAGCAGGCTTTAGGGCTGTTATACAGAGGGTTGCTATGAGTCAGAGTTGACTCGACGGCACATAACATCAACAGCAACAATATGAAATAGTCACGGTAGTTGTTGAAAGAAATATCTGTGATATTTTCTGTAGGAATAATTTTGAGACTACATTCAATAATAGCATATCAGTAAATGCCATTAGCAAAATTTTTAACAGGTGAGGTGTCATTCCAATCAATGCCAAAGAGTCCCCATCTAGCCTTTGTCCTAACTTTCATTCAAAATTATCCCTTTCGTAAAGGTAAAGCTTGGACTACATTCTGTGACTTTTCACAATTTTGTAATTAACAAAATCTAAGCAAATTAGCCTTAATTGTAATTTTGCTACTAAAATTTAGGAGAGATAAAAATGTCAGACAGGTTATTTATGAAAGTCAAGATTCTTTACATATAGGGGAAAGGAAGCAAATATTAACCTTTCATAGGGAATTCTAAATAAACTCTAAAAATCTACATATTTACATGGCTTCCTTTACAGTATCATTTGACATCTATCTGATACGTCAATATGCTATGTATGTACTGGGCAGGTAGGAGCTCTTAGAGGATTCTCAGTCTTATTTGTGCAATAAATTTCAATTGTTACAGGATAAAAAAAAAACCCTTATTTTTTAGTCCAAGAATTAATAGTATCACATGGAATAAAAATATGTTCTTTTTGGGTTTTTTTTTCCCATGGCATCATAATACCCTTACTACAAGTCATGGTTTTGTACAAAGACACCTTTGATGTCTGTATAATTACAGTAGAATTTTAACCCACTCAATGAAGAATATGGCTGTTAAGAAGACTTCTTTAAGAAGTCATGACAGCACTGTTTAAAGTACTCTACTGTTAACCAGAAGTCTGATTGTTCAACCTCTCAACTCTTTCCTAGGATAAAGTCTGCCATCCATCATAGACATTACAGCCTTGGAAACCTCACAGAGCAATTCTCTCTTGCAGGGTCACGATGAGTCAGGACTGACTTGAAGGCAGTTCGCTTGGGTTTGGGTTATGCATTACCAGAGTAGATTATTATAATTCACTTTAATTAGCAGAGTGAAAAAAAGAAAGAAAGAAACTGGAAAATGTTTTCCTGTCCTTGCCAAGAGGAATCGGAGACCATCGCCAATATTCTTCCATGGTAATTCAATGTCCTCTGAAATGCAATATGCCAAAATGATTAAGTATCATCTCAAAGAGAAAATTTTATACAGAGGCAAATACCTCAACTGATCGTGTTCTCTCAATTACAATTAAAGTGGATGTACTTGGCGGGTTTTGTTATACACAATGGAGCAGGTGCGCTTCTCCAAAACAATCCATCTCATTTGTGCTTGTCGACATGTAACCGAAATCACCCTGACACGCATACTCTTTGTTTGAGTTTCATTTATTTTTCAAAGCTTTGCAGAGAAACAAAAATAGTCCTATCATGTAACAAAACAGGGCACATCTCTTTCTGCGTGGCCTTGAATAGTCTGCGCACCTTTCTGTACTCCAAGCTTGTTCCCCGGGCAACATTTCCTCTTGAGTCTAATTAGATTCCATTCTGTCTATTTACAAACAGGAAACTGTAAGGCTGTGACCTCACGGTTCTCACTCAGAGGCCTCCTCAATTAGCATGAGGTGTTGGTGTTGTTTGGAGAGGAGCAGGGGGTCATGGTAAGTTCTCTATGCAACAAGGCTATTGACCTATTTTTTTCCTGCCTTAAGAAGGATATTTTATTGTTTCCATATTATTAAGTTGATGGATAAACATTTCCTAGAAGTTTTAATGAGATTATTGAAATGGTCTTGGAAAATGAGAAGCTAAGTAGAACAGGTGTTCTGGTGGTCCAACACTTATGCACTTAACTGCTGACTGAAAGGTTGGCAGTTCAAATTTACATGGTGGTTCAGCAGGTAACAAACCTGGCAATCTGGTTCTGAAAAGATAACAGCCAAGAACGCTCTGGGAACCAGTTTGGCTCCATCGTGTGTGATGATGAAGAGTGAGCTGACTGGATGGTAAAATAAAGTAAGTAGAAATCACAGTTTAGAAATGCAATGCCATTGGTGGTCTTTGTCTTTGAGTAGACTTTGACTCCTAGGGACTTCATGAACAATAAATGGAAATCTCTTGTACCATCCCCAAGAATCTCTGTCATACTGAAGCCCGCTGTCATAGTCACTGTGTCAGTTCATCTCATTGGGGGTTTCCTTCTCTTTCACTGACCCGTTAGTCTTCTAAAAATGATACATTTTGCCAAGGATTGGTAACTCATGACAATTTCCTGAAGTATATCAGATGAAGTCTCACTACCTTTCCCTTTAAGAATTACTTTGGTTGCATTTCCTCTGAGACAGATTTACTTGTTCTTTTGGCATTCCATGACATAGTCAATTCTCTGTCATTACCACCATTCAAAGGCATCAATTCTTCCATGGTCTTCCTTATTTATTGTCAACGTTAACACAAACATGAAGCAATTGAAAACACCCTGTCTTGGGTCAGATACATCTTAGTCTCTAGATTGATATCTTTGCTGTTGAGCACTCTATAGAGATCCTTGTTAACAAATCTATTCTTATTATTGATATTATGGAGAATATGTTGAAGTTTTCTTGATATTAATAAGAATATACACTGTGTAGGCCTGTTTTAGCCAACAAAGACCCAAGGGTGGAAAGTCTACTGGGTTTCATAGTCAATAGCATTTGAGTGTGTCTTTAAAATTCTGTAGGGTCCTCAGGCCTACGGCCCTGGTACAGCAGCCATTTGTCTATTTGCTGTACTGAATAACTTGGAGTTGCTGCGAGGCTGAACACTGTGCCATAGTGTTAAATGCCATAGTTTCAAATACCATGCAGGTTGCCCATCATGGACAGTGTTTGGGGAAACTTCCAGATTGATTCAGGTTTGGAAGCAAGAGTGGCATCTACTTCCTCAAACAGATGCCTCTGGAAACTCTATAAAAAAAAAGAAATGATGTTAAGTATATAACAGAGTTCATGTCTTTTGGTCATAGGGTCGCTATAAGTCATATTAGACTTGACGACCCTTAACCACTGCTAAGTGAGACTAATGTAATGTTTTGTAGAAACAGTCTTCTACTTTGTACATCACTCTCTGTCAACTTGCTATATTGGGGTAATCTGAGTTTGCTGTGATGCTGAAACTTGTGCCACTGAGGTGTCAAATGCCATAGCTGTTTCCCAATGTGAACAGTGTTCAGTGGAGCTCCCAGTTGCAAAAAAGGTTTGGAAGCAGGAGTGTCACCAACTTCTTAAATAGCATGCCTCTGGAAACTCTATGAACTTGGAAGAAATGGCGCTAGCTATAGAAAGGCATTAAGTCTTTTGTTCATAGAGTGACTATGAATCGTGCTCGACTCAATGGCAATCAACAACAACAACAACCCTGTGTAGTCATAGGAAAGTGCCCCTGTGTGCAAGCTTTTAGTATGCTTGACTGCTAACCAAAAAGTCATAGGTTCAAGTCCACCCAGAGTTGTCTTTTGAGAAAGACCTGGTGATCTACTTAACAAAAATTAGCACGCTGGTAACCTTAGGGATCAAAACTCTACTCTGACATATATGTGGTTGCCAAGAGTCTGAATCAACTCCAGAGCAGTCATTATGACTGGATTAAGAATAGATAGCTTGGATTGGCACTACTATTGATAATGATAAAGGAGCCCAGGGGGTGTAAAGCATAGTATGTTAGGCTACTAACTGAAAGTAAATGGTTAGAATGTACCAGTAACTGCCAGAGAGAAAGATGGTAGCTCTCCTCCCTTAGAAACCCAAGGGAGGGTTACCATGAGTCACAGACAACTTGACAGCTATAAGCTTATTGCTATTGTTAGACGCCATTGAGTGCACTAAGTTTCATGAGTGGGTTTATTAGTGATTGGTGGCATCCGCTTGTTAAACAACATGCCTCTGGAAACTCTATGAACTTTGATAAGTGAGGATAGTTACAGAAAGCCTTAAGGCCTTTTGTTCCTAGGGTCTCTATGAGTCACGCTTGACCTGATGGCAATCAACAACAACAATATATCAAAAATAGTCACTTAGCTATTGTTATTGTTATTGTTAAGTGCCATTGAGTTGAATTCATAGTGATTCTATGGATTACAATGGGCAATCTCCTCCTGCATGATTAACTCCCTCTGAAAACCTGCTGGAGGGTCAGCTATGGGTTGATTCTGGCTCTATGGTGCTCAACGACTGTGGATAACAGACCTGAATGCTGTCCTATCCTGTGCCATCCCCGTCATCTCTGATACACTTGAGCCCATTGCTCTAGTCTCTATGTCAATCCATCTCATTAGAGCTTTTCCTCTTTTTTTGCTAAATCGGCACCTCTCCAAGCAGGTCCCTTTCCAAATAAGAGCTTCTCCATCCTTCCTTCCAAGGGGCACTGTGGCTTCACCTTCTTCAAGACTTACGTGTTCAGTCTTTTGGCAGTCCATGGGCTATATAGTACTCTTCTTCAACATCACAGCTCAAAGTCATCAATTCTTCTTATATCATCCTTACTCATTGTCCAGACGCCAGATGCATAGCAATTGCTTGAAAAGACCATGGTCTGGATCAGGTGCACTTTAGTATTCCAACAGACATAAATGCTCCTCAGTATTTTGGAAAGGTCCCTGACAGCAAACTTGCCCAAAGCAATGAGTCTTCTGATTTTCTGGCTACTGGTACCAAGAGGTTATTTGTGGATCTAAGTAAGATGAAAGAACTGACAATTCCAGTTCTTTGTCCATCGATCATGATGTGGGAAGGATGTTTGTTTTCTTGATATTGAGTTGAAATCCATATTGAAAGCTGTAATCTTTGGTCTTGTACAGCAAACATTTCAGGGACTATTCACTTTCAGCAAGCAAGGTTGTGTCTAATGCATAACACAGGTAGTTGGCCAGTAATCTCTAATTGTCTATCTGCATAATTGTTATCCTTAACAAAGCACTCTGGTGGCCTTGTGGCAAGAAGCTGCACTGCAATCCTGAAGGCACATGGTTTGAGTCCACAGGAGAATGAAGGGTGTTTCTTTTTCCATGCAATTATTTGCCTCTGAAAACCCACTGGAGGGTCAGCTATGGGTTGGTTCTGACTTGACAGTACACAACAACAATGACAACAAAGCACTTCAAGCCTCAGAAGAGGGAATGTTCCTTCTGATCCGTCCCAAATGGAACACATAGTAAAATGTTCTTTTCAATCCTTAATTGTTAACTTGGCAATGATTGTTTTGTCTGTCATCAGAATAACCCGAATATAAACCTCGATTGGATATTGTTCAAGGTATGAGTGCTATGTGGACCAGCAATATTGCTAGAAACTAGCAAACATAAACGCTCTTTAAATGTCAGGCTGTTCTTTTTCTAGGTGCATTTATAATTCTATGATCCTTGAAAAGGTAAGGTCGCGAATTTCTTGTTAGTGAATCAATTTAATAGAAAAAGAAAAATCTATCTTCTCCTTTGCTCTTTTAACAACTTCCACAAAAAGTATTTTTATAATAAGCATCAATTTATCTTCTTTTTATGAAAACTTCTATTGCAGTGCATAGCTGCACCAAATCCATGTATTTTATTTGTACATGGCTACTAATTAGTATATATACAGAAACTTTAATAGATTTTAAGTAAGAATTTTGGTGAAGATAAGCTTACCACTTCTTAACATTTCTATATATTATAAACTAATAAAACACACAAATCTCTAATATGCCAGAAACAGCCAACTTTTAAAAGTACATTTTCTCTAGTTCACTGTTAATCTACAAAACAGTGACTATAATTACATTTAATTTAGCTATGAATAAAGGAAAGCTTAGAGATAATAAATAAGGTTTTCAAAAGCACATCGCTAGCGAGTGGCATAGCCAAGCCTCATCTCAAGCAATCCAAATGTCAATGTCATGTCCTTAATAACTGTGTTACAGCAACCACAACATGCTGTATTGCCTCCTATCTTAACTAATTAACTCTCAAATACAAATTGTTTCTATGTGACCTTGAATGCTGCTTACCAGGCTCTGAGGTTTAAAGACAAATACTTCCAAAAGGCCAAAAATTCAGATGATAGAAGTATCAAGGTAAGAAGAAAGAAGAGTTCCAATTGTATTTAGGACTTTAAAAGGATTCAGAGTTCTTTGATGCTGCCTTGCAATGGTCACCTTAGAAAACTACAGGGTCAAGGGAGAAAATGAAGCACTTTGGAAACTAAGTAATACGCTCCAGATAATTTTGTATTTGTGTATAAATAAAATACTAAATGCTTTGGAATCTCATGAGAGAATTTCAAATGCAAACCAGTTTCTAGACAATAAAAGATGATGAGTTAGAAAGAATGAGATGCTGTTCCATCAACAACAGAGAAGGAAAGGGGTAAATAACGCAATTGTTAATACACCGAGAGAAATTATCTTTTTTCAATATTTTCCCAAGCCATAGAAAAATAAATAGTAGCTTAATGTATACTTATTAAAAGCATAAGCAGCTCATATTTTCCAGTAGAAACGGGCCCAACTATATGTTACTGAGAAAAAGTGGAATCCCAGAGTACTTAATTGTGCTCAAGTGAAAACTATACCTAGCTCAAGAGGCTGTTCCCTAAACAAAGCAAGAGAAGAAGAGTACACGGTTTAAAATCAGGAAAGGTGTGTGTCAGGGTTGGATTCTCTCCCCACACCTATTCAGTCTATAAGTTGGACTCTGTGAAGAAGAAAATGACATCAGGATCAAATGAAGAGTCATAAAGAACCTATGTTATGCAGATGGCACAACCTTGTTTGCTGAAAGTGAGGAGAACTGGAAGCACTTCTTGCAGAAGATCAAAGACTACAGGCTTCAATATGGATCACACCTCAGTATCAAGAAAACAACAATTCTCATCACTGTACCAATTGGTACCATCATGACGGATGGAGTAAAGAATGAAACTGTAAATCAATTCATCTTACTTGGATCCATGACCAACACACTTAGTACCAGCAGTCAGGAGATCAAAGATGAATTGCATTGGGAAGATCTGTAGCAGAGACCTCTCCAAATTATTGAGGTGTAGTGATGAACTTTAAGAACTATGGTGAGCCTGATCCAGGCCATGGTCTTTTCAATCACTTGCTATGCATCTGAGATACGGACTAAGAATAACAGAGTAAGAATTGATGTCTTTGACTTATGGTGTTGGAGAAGAATACTGAATAGCCCATAGGCTGCCACAAGAGCAAATACGCCTTGGAGAAGGCACAGCCAGAGTGTGCCTTGCAGACAAAGATAAAAAGCTTCATCTCATATACTTTGGGTATGTTGCTAGGAGACGCTATTCCCTGGAAAAGGACATGATGTTTGGAAAGGTGAAGGTCTGTGAAAGAAAAGGAGACCCTCATCCAGACACTATAACCACTGCAATGGACTAGATTGTGTCAAAGATGATGTGGATGGCACAGGATAGGACAGGGTTCAGATGTGTTGTTCATACGGTCGCTATGGGTCCTACTGAACTCGACAGACTCTAACAGCAGCAACTTCCATAACTCATAAAACTTAACCCACTGAAATTCTGTAGGACAGATCTGTCCCAGAGGGTTTCCTTGAAAGGCATCTGTATGGAAGCAGATTGCCACATCTTACCCCGTGAATCTGCGGTGGTTTTGAACCACTGACTCTTTGGTTAGCAGCTGAGTACCACGGCATGACCTGGGATCCTTTAAACTGCATTTAAAGATTACAGAGTTATCAGATGAACTGTATCTCTGTTGTTGCTCAAGACTTTGTCCATTTTTATAGTATCCATGCATCTTCAGTTCTGCATACATTTTCGTATTCATAATCTCTAAAGCGATGAGGTGGAGTTGACTTGATGACACCTAACAGTAAAGCAAGAAAATGTATGAATAAAGAAAAGTGCAATTTAAAAGCTTAGTGAAAATGTTCATTCTGCTATACATGTGTATGAACTTGAGCATCTGACTTGTGCAAAGGATAAAATGCAAAGAACTGACTCCTAGCACTTACTAACTTGCAACATTTTAAGTTTTTAAATGATTTTTTAGAAAGATGATGGGATTGAGTTCTCTTGGGTTCTTACACATTAAAACCCACTCGGGTTGAGTCAATTATTTCCCAAAGTGACAGTACAGGGCAGAAGAAAACTTCCTATATTAATTCCAAGTCTGCAATCTTTATGAAAGTAGACAATCAGATTGCTCTCCCTTGGAGTGGTTGATTGATAGACTTGAACTTCTGACTGTCAGCTTAGAAGCCAAGCACTTTAACCAGTAAACTACCAACTCTTTTCATATATTCATATATAGCCAATTACTGCTGTCTGTTTTGACTCACAGAGCATTGTAGGACAGAGATAAAACCAGGAAATATGAGGTTATAAATATTCATGTCAGTAGACTGCCTCGTCTTTTTTCCCTTGGAGTCATGGATGAGTCTGAACCATCTACCTTTTGTTTAACAACCAAACATGTAATCCACTACATCACCAAGTTTCCATTCATAAACCCAAGAAGAGAGGAAATAGAGTAAGGGAATGGTAAACTCAGAGGGCACCAGGCACATACAGAATGTCAAAAGAGAACTGCCAGGTGTGCAGGCTGGATTTAGAAGAGGTCGCGGTACTAGGGGTATTATAGCTAATGTAAGATGGATCTTGGCAGAAAGCAGAGAATACCAGAAGAATGTCTATCTGTGCTTTATTGACAATACGAAAGCTTTTGACTGTGTGGATCACAACAAGCTATGGCTGACTCAGAAAAATGAGAATGCCAGAAAATTTGATTGTGCTAATGCAAAACCTATACTTTGACCAAGAGGCAGTTGTCAGAACAGAGCAGGGAGACACTGGATGGTTTAAAATCAAGAAAGGGGTCCGTCAGGGATGTATTTTGTCTCCATACCTTTTCAGTCTGTAGGCAGAACAGCTCATCTGAGATGCTGGGCTGTATGAGGAGGAATGTGGCATCAGGATTGGTGGAAGAATCATCAACAACCTGCGTTATGCAGATGACACAACCCTTCTCACTGAAACTGAGAAGGACCTGAAGTGCTTGCTGCAGAAGGTCAAGGACTGCAGTCATCACTATGGATTGAAGCTCAATATCAAGAAAACAAAGATTGTCACCACTGGGCCAATCGGCAGCATCAGTGTGGGTGGTGAAGAGATTGAGACAGTTAACAGTTTTAGTTTACTTAGCTCCACAGTCAACACCCTTCGTAACAGCAACCAGGAAATCAAGAGATGAATTGCATTGGGAAAGTCAGCTGTGAGGGGTCTCTCAGGTACTGAAGAACAACAGCATCAGGCTGGAGACTAAGGTGCGCCTGATTGGGCTATAGTCTTTGCAATTACGTGCAATGCATCAGAGAGTTGGACAGTGAATAGGGATGATAGAAAGAAAATTGATGCCTTTGAGTTGTGGTGCTGGAGACGAGTGTTGAATATACCATGGACTGCTAGGAGAACAAACAGGTTTGTCCTAGAAAGGGTGAATCCAGAATGTTCCTTGGAGTCAAGGATTCTGAAGCTTGGTCTGACATACTTTGGGCATGTTGCAAGGAGGGACTGGTCCTCGGAGAGCGACATCATGTTTGGGAGAGTGGAGGGATGGCGCAGGAGAGGAAGACCCTTGATGAGATGGATCGATTCTGCTAGCAGAGTGGTGGGAGTCGATGTGTTTGAGACAGCGAGGCTGGCACAAGATAGAACGGCATTTAGGGCTCTTGTACATAGGGTCGCTATGAGTTGCAAGTGACTTGATGGCACATAAGAAGAAGAAGAAAAAAAATTAAAGTCTGTCTCTGAGGCAAGTTATAAACACTGTTTTAAAAGGAAACATGAATAAAATAATGCAGTAGCATGATGGTAAAAGTATTTATGGACCTTTGATGTTGAGATAACATTTGCTGTTATTTATGCTCTTGTGTTTGGACGTAGAAGCCTCCTGGCTCCTTCAGTCTTCCTGTTTGCTGGAGGAGAGGGAGGGTGAGGGAAATAATCCTGAACTATTGTGTTTTAACCTTTAGGGTTAACATTATGATTAATAGAAATGAAACGAAATAAATAAACTCTTCCCAGGCTTATTTCAAATTGGTTGAATCAGCTGAGCATAGAGGAAAAAGAATGTTAAAGAGTTGTGTGATTTGCTGAGCATTTCCATTTATCAACTTCTTTCTGACATTGATGTAACTTGTCAAACATTTGCAATACAACATTATTTATAGAATAAAGTAACTTCTCTTTCCTATCCTTTAGCTCTGAAAATAAGAAATTAAGTCAGATACTCTCACGTCTTTAGCTTGGTTATTATTGGTACCTAAACAGGCATGGTCTTGTGATATAAAGTGAAATGAGAATTTGAGGAAGTGATCTTCAGTGCTGATTCTGGGATCCAATGAGAGAAAAGAGAGAGAGAGAGAGATCTGCAGGCAAATTGCACTGATTACTCTGTGAGTGGGTTAAAGGGAAACTCAAGAATCCATACTGGAGTCTGAGTTGCAATGCTCTGACTTGCTATCGGTGTGTCCCTGTAGGCAAATTAACTCCTCTATGTCACAGAAACCCTGATGGCTGAGTGGTTAAATGCCTCGATCTTAACCTAACAATGACAGCCTGAACTCATTAATCACTCAGTGGAAGAATTATAGGCTATTTGTTTTCATGAAGATTATCTTCTTGGGAACCCTGTGAAAGACTCACTTTGTCCCGTGGGGTTGGACTCTATGACACTAGGTTGGGCTTGTTGGTTGTTTGGGTTTTTGTTGGGGATTTTTTTAGCATTTTTATTTTGTTCCCCCCCCCCCCCGCCCCCAATGATGTGATGCGTGATTGATCTATTCCATGTTATAGAGATCTTTGGCAGGTCAACTAATGTCTTAAAGTCTCAGTTTCTCCATCTGTAAAATGAAGATAAGAAGAACACAATTTCACAGAATGTTAATAGGGATTAAATAATAATGGCAGACAACATGGTCCAATGGTAACAGTCTACTAAGACAGGTAGCAATTATGATAAGGGACTTAATGAAATAAATATGCCCATGTAATTAAAGGAGGGAAATGACACTGGAGGTTGCTTTAGATGAAGAATCAGGGAAGGCTCTCCCACAAAGTGATGTTTAAGCTGCAACCTGGGCATGATCTGTCACGATTGAATTGTGTCCTCCCTTAAAAACATATGTGTAATGATATAGTCTGGAAGAGATGTCATGATCCCATGATTTAATAAATCAAATAATTACAAGAAATTTAAAGGGGAAATGCAGCATTCTTCCAATCCATCTCAGTAAAAGAAGTTTCCCTAGAGTGTGGCTTTGAAGATAAAATGAGAAGAAAGTATACCGACACAGGAGATCTCAGTGCCACCAAGGAAGAATCACTGAGAGTGGAATGTGTCCTTGTGGACATGGGTCTTTTTGAGAGGGAACTCCTTGATCCAGAGAAGGCCAGGAAACATGGAAAGCATGCACACACATGACCAGCCTACAGATGCTGAAGGAAATGACCTTCCTCCAGAACCAGAAGAAAAGGTGGGCTTTCTCCTAGAGCTGACACTCTGAGTTCAAACGTCAAATTCCTAAACTAGAAGACAACAAATAAATATGCTTGTTAAAGTCATCCTTTGCTTGATATCTTTGTTATAACTCTCATCATTGTCATCATTTTATTACCATCAAGGCAGAACAGACTCATAGTGGACCCTCCAGTGAGTTTTCAAAATCTATAACTTCCAATTTCAATCACTTGCTACGCATCAGAGAGTTGGACAATGACTAGGGAGGATAGAAGGAAAATTGATGCCTTTCAGCTGTGGTGCTGGAGACGACTATTGAGGGTACCATGGACTGCTGGGAAAACAAACAGATTCATGCTAGAGAGGGTTAAACCGGGCAGCTCCTTGGAGGCAAGAATTTTGAGGCTCCATCTAACATACTTCGGACATGTCGTAAGGAGGGACCGGTCCTTGGAGAAGGACATCATGCTTGGGAGGGTGGAGAGACAGTGCAGAAGGGAAAGGCCCTCTATGAGGTGGATTGATTCAGTGCCTGGGGTAATCGGGATGGGTGTGTCAGAGACAGTGCGATTGGCACAGGACAGAGTTTAGGGCTATTGTACATAGGGTCGCTATGAGTCACAAGCAACTCGATGGCACATAACAACAACAACAACAACGTAACTTCCAAGAGAGAAGAATACCCATCTTTCAATCTTTCTCTTGAGGACAAATCAACTGCCTCTGAAAATACAGTTTGACTATTTTTGGGTTGGCAGGTCCAAAAGAAAAGAAAAGAAAGCTTCCTGGATGGTTGGAACCAACCCATAGCTGACCCTCCAGTGGATTTTCAGAGGCAGTAATGGCAAAGAAAGAGATTGCCCAACCTTCTCCCACTGCGCAACTGCTGTCTTCGAACCACGTGCCTTCAGAATTACAGCACAGCTTCTTGCCACTAGGCCACCAGAGCTCCCTTCCTTGATGGCAATAAAATAAATTTGATTAAATATTACTATATTACTATTAACTGTAAAAGTATTTATAGGAGAATAAAAACATAGCCTCTCCAGGAGATGAATCTTTCCAGAGAACAGTTAATAACTTGAACATTGAATATTCTTGGACATGCTCACATTTCTAGAGTACCATCTACATAAATAAGAGAACAAGTGCTCATATCCCTGCATGGACTTTTCACAATAGGCTTTCACTGCACTTCAGCCTCCTGCTGAGACTATGTGAGGTAGATAGAAATGCAAATTCTTTCCAAGAGGTCAAGCCTGAATAAATCTGTTCAAAGCTCCAGATTTGCTCCCCGCCCCCTTTCAGCTGTTAACCAAAAGTTTGTCAATTTGCACTCATCACCAGCTGCTCAGGAGAAAAGACAGGGTGATCTGCTTCCATACAAATCCCAAGTTGGAAAAACCACGTAGGTCAAGTTCTACTCTGCCCTGTGGAAGGCTAAGAACTAGACCAGATGCCTTTACACAGAGACTGATGCAAGAATGGTAGGGTTGATGAGCACCGGACAGGGTTCAGATCTGTTGTTCATGCTTTGCTAACAATAACAACAATAGCCCATGGGGGAAAATAAGATTATGTTTAATATGCTGTTTATTAATGAGTGGGAACCTACCCACCGCTGATCCTCCTGTGGGTTTTCAGAGACAGTTAATGACATGTGAGGAGCTTTCCCATCTTTCTCCCATGTAGCAGCTGACAGACTTGAACCGTGTGCCTTT
This sequence comes from Elephantulus edwardii, assembly GCF_000299155.1. NCBI lineage: Eukaryota > Metazoa > Chordata > Mammalia > Macroscelidea > Macroscelididae > Elephantulus > Elephantulus edwardii. The sequence goes on along the minus strand of NW_006399798.1, from coordinate 11,821,442 downwards.
GGGATTGCAGCTCAGCTTCTTACCTCTGGGCCATCAGAGCTGCTTGATGTTTAATATGACATAAACAAATTAATAATAAATGTTGTTGTTGTTGTTGTGTTATGTGCTATCGAATCACTTGCGACTCATAGTGACCCTATGGACAAGAGCCCTAAATGCCGTTCTACTCTGTGCCAACTTCACCGTCTCCGAGGGCCTTTTCTCCTGCGCCGGCCCTCCACTCTCCCAAACATGATGTCCCTCTCCAAGGACCAGTCCCTCCTTGCAATGTGACCAAAGTATGTCAGACACAGCTTCAGAATCCTTGACTCCAAGGAACATTCTAGTTTCACCCCCTCCAGGACAAAACTGTTTTCCTAGCAGTCCATGGTCTACTCAACACTCTTCTCCAGCACCACAGCTCAAAGGCATCAATTCTCTATCATCCCTAGTCACTGTTCAACTCTCTGATGCATAGCACGTAATTGCAAAGACTATAGCCTGGATCAGGTGCACCTTAGTCTCCAGCCTGATGCTGTTGCTCTATAATTATAAGTAGTAGTATTTATATTAAAAACTAAAATAATCTGAATAACCACTGATATAGAAACCACCATTTTCTTCCTTTTTTATGGAACAAAATATAGGTCACACCCTAAGGGAACTCCCCTTCCATCAAATTAGGGTAGTCATGGGACTAAGGAGTATTGCATTCTCCCTTGGATGTCCCTACAATTATGTGGCTTAATAAACCATGGGAAGTCACTATATGGCTTTCCCATTTTACCACTGTAAATTTGTACCTCATTGGTGTTACGTACCATTGAGTTGAAACCAACTCATGGCTGATCTTGCAAATTCTTTTTCAGAGGTGGTAAATCACACAGGAGGAGATTGCCCATCTTTCTCCTTCGGAACAGCTGCTGGATTCTAACCCTGTGCCTTTAGGTTGGCAGTCCAGCTTCTTACCAATGAGCCACCAGAGCTCCCTGGTGAGTGTATCTTGGGGAGTCATAATTCAAACTATGATGGGTACACAGACACACGGCATAAAGTTGTTAAATCATTATTATATTTCTGCTTATGTTCTTTGATTATCCCACATATTGTAGAAGGGGAGATTTTTTGAAGGGGGTTGTGACATAGTGTGTAGAGAGTTGTGCTATCAGTCCAGAGGCAGGAAGTTCAAACCCACCTTCTCCATGGGAGAAAGACAATCTTCTCCTGGGCAATTTATAGCTTCGCAAGTCAAAAGGACGTGGAAGTTTCCAGGAAACAGAGGTGTTCCTTCACAACTAGCACAAAGAGAGGCCCTTTCCCTAGCGGTGGTCTTCTCTAGAATTGAAAATTCACTCTAGGTTCAGCTGTGTCTGTGCCAACCCAAGGTCATTGAGTTATACATTGCCTCTTGTTGTTGTTGTTGTTGTTGTTAGTGATTTTATCACAGCACGATGTTACCCTCTCAGAAGTTAATTTTGGCAATCTCTCTTCCTGAGACATAACCTGAAAGATGTTTCTGATGTACTTGAGTACACATACCATGAGCAAGTATAGCATAGAAGTGTATCCAGAATGTTCCCACGAAGCAAGGATGATGGTGTTTTCTCACGTGCTTTAGGATGTTAACAGGAAGGACCAGTTCTTGGAGAATGGCATCTTGCTTGGTAAAGCAGCACCAGAAAAGAAGACCCCAATGCAGTGCACTGGTGCAGTGGTTTCCACAATGACTCAAACACAGGCATGGCTGTGAGGGTTTCTCAGAGCCAGAGGATGTTCTGATCTGTGGTGCATAGAGTGGCTGTGAGTCTGAACCAACCCAATAGCACCTAACAACAACATATACATAAGAATGGACTCAAAGGTACACAAAAATTACCACAGCACTGCCTTTCAAAATAAAAGTTCTTCCTTCTGCTTAGTAAGGGTAAGGAAGCAAGGGGCCAGGCTTATATTATGTAAGCATGGAATTTATTTAAAGGGAAAATACCTTTTAAAGGGAGTCCTATTGGGTTTTAAGGCAATTCAAATCATGTATCTTTCAATAAAGTTTTGGGCAAGGTAGTTACATTATTTAATAGGATAATAGGGAAAAGGATATTCGAGAGCACAAGATAATTTTTCAGTGGAGAGATTTCTAGGATATCAGGCATAATTTACAGAAAATTATGGTTAAACTAGCTCTGTCTGACCAAAGGTATTTCTGAAAAAGAATTGAAAATGAGAATACAAGGTTACTACAAGGCATAGCACTCTTGTGCCTGGAAGCAGACGGCTTTGTTACCCCTATCTGGAAAGCTGGTAATATTTTCAAGCTGTCTGTTCACTATTTTTCTTGTTCTACTAGGGTCCAGCCTGTCTCAAAAGAATAACAACAATATCACACTTCTGAGATTTAAATACACCTAACTAACTCTGGTGGTCTAGTGGACAAGCTGCACTACCGATGTAAACAAGTGTCAGCAGTTCAGATCCCCAATCCACCAGCTTCTCTGAGTGAGAAAGACAGAGTCAATCAGTTCCAATGAGTGGGCGTGTGAGTCAACTAACTCTATGGCTCCTGGCAACAGGTATGACCTAGCTTTATCAAAACAAGGAGCAGAAACCCATAATAATCATAACATCATCATAAACCCACTACCAGGGAGTCTTTTAGGGATATAATAGGATAGAATAAAATGGCTGCGTAGGGTGTCCGAGGCTGTAAACCTTTGCTGAAAGCACACTGTCCCATTTTTCTCCCACAAAGCAGCTGGTGGGTCCTAACCTCGTTCACCCCCAGTCACTATCCCAACGCTTAAACTATCACCGGAATGTTTAAAGGTGAATTTAACATCATCTAGAAGTCACAGAAGGTGTTTTCAGTTTCTGGAGCATTTAAATAAATCAGGCAAACCTGACAAATTCCAAATAATAAAAAAAAAAAAAAAACCCAAAAACCAGAAGGAGGAATGTTCTTTGGAAGAAAGATGCCCCCGAACCCATCCTCTTTCATGGAAACTTTCTAAGGTATAAAAATAAAACAAGCCAATAGCATTATAGAAAATGTGATATCCAAATAGAATTGTTTATAAATAGAAGGTTTTACGAAGTTTCCATGAGGCATCAGCTGTTCATTAACCCCCTGCATGCTGGCATTTTCCAGTCCAACTAGCTAAATTAAGGCTTAGGAAAAAATTACCTATGCATTGTATTTTTATGCAACTACCGATTTATTTTTACATCCTGTGAATATAAAGCATCAGTTCATTGTAAGTATTTAAAAAGATACCCTTCCAACACCACAAAGATGTGTATGTCTGTGGGCCAGGCAAACAGGAGAAAGCATATGAACTAGTTCTTTCCTTTCTGTGTTGCTGAAAAAACAAAACAAAACTATAACAACAACAACAAAAAAATTGAGAAAGGTCTGCATGAGTAGGGTACCTCAGTAAATTTTACTTTTGGGGTTATCTCAGTTTAAGCTTGTTGCACTTAAGTTGTACCACCTCCTTTGTTCATGTACAAACAGATCATCTTGAGAGAACAAATTCTGTGTTCAACCCAAGTGTGAGACCAATTTAGCAGGTATTTGTGAATTGGTATAGCATTCAAAGGAAGGTACGTTAGAAAGTCTAGGGTAATTTTGTTGATAGATTTAACACCATTCAGTTAAAACCAAATTTCAGAACAATTTATATTATAAGGAGTGTGTTCTGTCCATAGAGGAGTATCTTTATTCCAAAATTAGCTACTTATTCTTTGTTTTAGTTTTCTTTCTTGAAATTCTCTCTTTTGCTTATTTGAAGTCTCCAGGTTAAACAGTTCTACAGCCCTGCTTTGACTTACATCATTGCAGTGTGGACACATAACAAGCCCACGTTGTTGTTGTTGTTGTTGTTATGTGCCATCGATTCACTTGTGACTCAGAGTGACCCTATGAACGTAGAAAAAGCGTCAATCTCATGAAAGAATGTCTAACGTCTGGAGACCAAGTTCTCATGATGTTCATGCTGATAGTTTTTTTGTTGTTCATTCTGTCTTGTTTGTCTCTGTGCACTTCATTATTTTTTTATTGTGATTTGAGTGAAAGTTTACAAAGCATATTGGTTTTTCATTCAATAATGAATACGTTTTGTTTCTAATGTTATTAACAATACCCACAATGTCTAATCCTCCCATTTTTGTATCTTGCCTTTGCCACACCCATTTAATTGTCTATTATCTATTTATTAATTGTATCTTTCATACTTCCATTTTACTTTAGGCTAAATGAGTAGCCGTGAGAGTGAAGTTTGTTGTTTATTATAAGGTACCATCAAATCGAGTATGTTCATAGCGACCCTATGAACAACAGTCCTATCTTGTGCACTTTTCACACTTCCTGACCCTAGAGCCCATTGCAGCAGTCAACATATCAGTCCACACCGTTGAGGGTCCTCCTCTCTTGCGTCATCTGTCCACCTTTCCAAGCGTGCTGTCCCTCTCCAAGGAATAGCCTCTCCTTGCCACACGTCTGAAGTGTTTGAGATGAAGCTTTATCATCTTCGCCTCCAAGAAGCACTCTAGCTACGCTTCTCCAGTCAGACCTGCTTTTTCTTTCAGCAGTCCATGGGATGTTCAGTACTCTTCTCCAGCACCACATCTCCAAGGCATCAGTCATTCTTCTGTCATTCTTCTTTATTGTCTAGTTCTCAGACTGAAATTAGGCTAAAGGAGTAACAGCTAGTGAGGGTGGTAGAGAATGACTAGTGATGTTTATTGATTAGGGGTATTTATTTCTTTTTCTTTTTTAAATTTATTGGGGTTTTTTCTCCAACTAATATAGAATGATTGCATGTATATGAGAAGATATTCACATATATTGTACGGTAAAAATCTCTGAGCATTTCACACAATTGTAATGATTGTAGGTTTTGAAGGGTGTGCATTTATTTCTGTCGTGTTCTCTCGAGGCTCCGGTTCCTTATAATTGCGCCACGGCCCTCACAACATTAAAGCATTCCATGACTGTCCTGTGATGCTTTCACGATCATGATTATAAGTCAAGAAGGTGACTCCAGTGATCTCTCCAGGAAAATCCATTTACTCCTAAGATGGTCAGGAAAAATCGGGATTCCAAAGCCAGGAAATCCAATTATAGGCATGGAAACTTTACACATTTTCCTTTTTCATTATTGACTGTGGCCAGGAGAGAGCCCTTTCTTGTGACTTTCACGAACAGAAATAAAAACCGTCGACGAAGTGGATGAGGCAGTGTTGGAAAATTCAAACTTGATGTCAGAAACATAAGCGAAATCTCACAAACAAAATTTAGCCAAATCGTTGTCCTTCCACCCATAATAGAAAATATTTTCATCTGGAAGTGGATGAATGTCTTAAGAGACACATGATGCATGCAAAGCACACAGACTTCAGAGTGAGACAGCCCCGGGTTTGAAGAACAGTGGGGAACTTGCTGGGAAGCATTGAACCCATTCAGGGTCATTTGTAAGTTTGAATGTATTGAGTTATCAAGATAAAGTACTTAGCCTAGTGCATGGAAGGATGGAAGGGTTCGATAAAACAAACACTTACACACAGAGAGAGACAGAAACAGAGACAGAGAGTGTGCAGAGTAGAACAGGCCCACAGGGGTTCTAAGCACATAAATCATTATGGAGCAGATGGTCTCATTTTCTTCCTGCCTCACAGCTGGGGGTTTGAACTACTGGCTCTTTGGCCACTGTCTGAGTACTTAGCCACTTAGTACCAAACTTCCAAGTAGGCTTCAGTAAGTGCCACTGTAACCCACAGGCAGTGACACTTCTGACCCAAATGTGGCACCTCACACTGAAGGACGTTATGCTGAGTGAAATATCTCAGTCACAAAAGGACAAATATGGCATAGTGTCACTGTTGTAAAATGGGACTGACGTCGGGGTTTGGGGGGAGACTGAGAAAGATGGGATAAATAATGTATACTGCATTGAATCAGATGAGGGAGAAAACTGTTTAAAAGGGATATATGATTAGGTATTATTGTCATGACAGGAGTTCAGAATGAAGGCTACAGAGTGGAGTGGACTTGGGCGGGGAGGGATTGTATAACGGTGAAAGAATTTTTCTTTTACTTTTCAAAGAGAAGAGCGAACTGGGGGGCAGGTTGGACAGGGAGAAAAGTGCAACAATGAAGGAATGGAAATCCATAGGCTCTGTAAACTTTGATTAAATTATTATTAATAATAATATTTTTTAAAGCCCTCCCCCCAAAATAGAACAAATATGACCCCTCTCTGGTTATTTAAACCCATCAGTGGCTCCATATGAGAAAAATGAGAAATTGCCTCCCATAAAATTTACAGCCTCAAAACCCCCACTGTTGCTGAGTCAGTTCAGATTCAAGGGCAATGAGTTGATCGTTCATTGCAGAATGTTTTAGCATAGAGAGACTTGTATTCATTTTTATTGCACCAGGTCTAACCTTGTCTACTAAAAACAACTCGAGTATCTGTTCCCTAAAAGAGCCTCAAAACATTGTGGTGACAAATACACATCATAAAACAGACACAATCTCAAAATCCTTTTTTCAGCCCCAATAGCCTAATTAACCAACACTCACTGATCTTCTAACTTGCACCTTCAACAATGTTAAGCCAGGGAACATGTCTGTCCCTTACCAGCCTAAAAGTAGGTGAACCAATGGCTCTGGAGCAGTTTCTATTTTCTCAAACATCTGCTTTTCCTATAATATTTATAATTATATTTGCCAGGAAGATGTGGATGTGACCTTGGCTTTGGGAAAGCAGATTCCCAAGCATTCATGGGGGGGGGGGGGAAGTATGATCCCATGGCAATGAGCTTCTTGAAAAAGAAATAAATAAAGATGCAATTCTGATTTCAAAGTCACAAATAATTCCAACAAGAAAGAATCAGGGACAGAGGGATAAGTCATTACGAGTGACAGATCAAACGATTTAAGAGACATAAGATACTTTCTATGAGAAAAAAGAGAGAGAGAGGAAAAATAAATTTGAGGGTAAAGAAGAGTCCAGAAGAATCCAAGGTGAGAAATAAGATTCTAAAAGCATTGTCTAGAAAAGGAAACAGGCGGGCAAAGGTGCGTTGTTTTCAGAAATGAATATAAATCGAACAAATTACGATGGAAGGAGATGCATTTAACCAGGGTTCTTTTGGAACTTATGAAAAAGGATTCCCTGAGTGGTACAAATAACCCAAATGCTCAGAGGAAGACAGTTTCTTCATTGTCTGCTAATTGAAAACTTCAAAAGTTGAAGTCACCAAGCGGGTCCTCAAAAGAGAGACTTAGATCTACTAGATCCAAGCTAGCCATCGAAAACCCTGTGGAGAATCATTTTATTCTGACACACACAAAGTTGCCACACATTTATAGGCCAGAAACTAAGCCATTAGTGAACGGCAGTTGGTAAAAAATACACCAAAACTCAAATAACTTTTGTTATTGTTGTTGCTAAGTTGCCGTCGAGTCATAGGCGACTCATAGTGATGCCATGAATGAAAGACCTGGATGCTTGTATAACTTTTGTTCTTTCTCCAGGTTCATGAGGTTTCCAGAGGCAAGCTGTTTCGGAAGTGGCTGCCACTCCTGCTTCCAAGCTTATTTTAACTGGGAAGCTCCACCAAACACTGTCTGCCATGGGTGACCATTATCACATTTGACACATCAGTGTCACAGTGCTCAGCTTCACGGCAACCACATCTGTACAGCAAGTGGATAGACCAGGTCTATACAACCTAGAAGAATGTTTCACCAAAAACAATTAAAGATAGGATTCCACCCTTGCCTACCCTTAGTTTAAGGCTTTGGGCCACCCACCTACTTTTGAAGGGCAAAAAGACCAGTAACACAGGTAAAAGAACCACAGAAGCTTCGCTTTTTTCTAACTTTTAGGGAAAGAAAGAAATACAGGGGAGAATTATAAATGCTTAAGATCAGAGTGCACTGGGGGCTTAGGGGTAAGAAGCTGTCTTGCAATCTCAAAGGTACACAGTATGAATCCACCAGCTCCTCTGGGGAATAACAATGGGCAATCTCCTCTCATGTGATTTACTGCCTCTGGACACGTGCTGAAGGGTCAGCCGTGGGTTGATTCCAAGTCTACAGCTCACAACAACAGCAAGGGTAGTAAGAGTACTCCTTGGAGGCAACGACGATAAAGCTTCCTCTCCCATGCCTTGGGCATATTGTTAGGAGAGGCTATTCATTAGAGAGGATGACATGCTTGGAAAGGTGGAAGGATGGCACAAGAGAGGAAGACCCTCAATCTGATAGACTGGCCCAGTGACCGTAGCGATGAGCTCAAGTGTGTCAGAGACTGAGGATGGCACAGGATAGGACAGCACTTAGATCTGCTTTCCATAGAGTCACTATGAGTCATGCTTGACTCGATGGCACCTAGAAACAACAACACGAAGGTCTTACAGAAAGCCCTGGTGGGGTGAGTCCTAATACATCAGATTGCTAGCCAGTTGAAAGGTTGGGAGTTCAAATCCACCACCTGAAACCGTGGGAGAAAAATAAAGTTAAGCTGCCTCCCTTTGTATAGATTTACAGACTTGGATACCTCGGGTGAACGTGGGTCAGAACCAACTCAAGGGCAGGGGTTTTAACAATTCCACGATTAGATTTTAACTGTTATATCTCATTATATTAGAGAGAGCTCAGTTGGCCTAGTGGACAGAAAGTCATGCTCCCAAGTCAAATGTGGGTGACTCTACTCCGCAGCCCTCGAACCTACCTTTAATTGTTTTTGTTTTTTTTTTTGGTCAAACATTCTTCTAGGTTGTATAGCCCTGGTGTGTCCACTTGCTGTACAGAGGTAACTCGTGGTTGCTGTGAAGCTGAACACTGTGACACTGATGTGTCAAATGCGAAAATGGTTACCCATGGTGGACAGTGTTTGGTGGAGCTCCCCAATTAAAACAAGCTTGGAAGCAGGAGTGGCATCCATTTCTGTAATAGCTTGACCCTGGAAACCCTATGAACCTGGAGAAAGGACTAAAGTTATACAGGTATCCATGTCTTTCATTCGTAGGGTCGCTATAGTTGTCTCCTACAACTCACCGGCACTTAACAACAACATATAGATAGATATAGATGATATAGGTATATAGATATATAGATAAAGCTATCATACAGATATCCTATAGATATCATACAGATTTCATATAGATATTTGTGTATGTATGTGTGTGTATATATATATACCGTATAGATTTATATATCATATATATGCCATAATACAGAGAAATTTACCAACCATGACTTACTCAAGGCTATGCAGTTAAGATATGTAGCAGCTGAGTTAAAATGAGCTAACTCTGAATTTTGGAAGCCCAAAGTGGAATTTCCACTTTCCCTTTTTCTTTTAAATGTGAAGAAAAACTTCCCCCAGAGGTTCCCAGCAGATTTTTTCCATAGTGCTGCACCTATGGTATTGGAAATTAACTCAGCATGTTTTCTTTACCTCCAACAAGACTTATCTTAGAGCTGGCGAAAGGGATTCCAAGCCCAAGTCCAACCTCACTCACCACCCTGGAGTCCGTTCCAAGGAGAAGCTATCCTTCAGAGAAGGACTTCATACTGGGAGAGTAAAAGGTCAGCGAAAGAGAGGAAGATCCTCAATGAGATAGGTTAATAGAGTGTCTGTGGCAATGGGCTCGAACAAGTGTGCTGAGGATGACAAGAACGACACTGGATAGGACAGGGTTCCGATCTGTTATTCATAGGGTCACTATGGGTCATACTCACCACTATGGCACTCACTTAACAACAATAACAGGACAGAGGTCAACTGCTCATAGGGTTTCCAAGACCACAGCAGTCATCATGGAAGCTGTCTCTCATCTTTCTTATGTAGAATCCTTGTCCATTCGAACCACTGACCTTTTGGTTACCATCTAGAGATACCTTCCCCACAGTGAGACTAGAAGTCTATTACCTCAGCACGTGGGTAACATTAGGGATTCCCAACAAGGAAGTAAGAAGAATGTCCCAGAACTCCACTCGCTACATTTAGCAGACATATAACATTTACCTTTTGGGAATTAAATAGGAAAGTAAAAGTGGAAATAAAACTCCACCTTTACGCTTTTCTTTTTATCACTTAAATGGTTTCCCCTTTATCCTTTGTGTTCTAAAATTTTTCAGTGATATGTGGGTGAGAGATTTTTTTTTCCCCTTCAGTTTTACAGTCATTCAAATAAAATTTTTTTTTCTTTCTTAAAATGTCCTTTCCTTAAGTTCCCATTAGACATTGCTTCTTCATGATTTAGGAGACTTTTTTAAAGGCTGCTACTGCTTTTATTGTTATACATAAAAAGAAATATATGCATATATATTTATTTTTTTCATATTACTATATTTGCATTATGCTATACAGACTTTTCCACATTGTTTGATTATACCCACCTTTCCTGAGAATGGGAACAAATATAGATCATTTCTGGTCATTTGGCCCGGGAGCTGTCCTCCAAATTTCCTGGCATAGACTGGAGATTATATCCAAAGATGTAGCTTACAGTTGAAACATGTCAATTGGTACTAAGTCGATTCTGGGGGCCTTATTTATTTTGCCAATTACTTCAATGTAGCTCAAATTTCTTCTCTCATCACCACCATTGGCTCATTATGCTACTTCCTGAAATATTTCAATGCCAATCAATTACTTTTGGTGCAGTGACTCCGTGTATTCCACCCAAGTTCTTTTTTATTATTTCATATTGATTTGCATACAAAATTTGTATACATTGTTTTTCACTCATATACATTGTGTTCCACACATTCCTTAATTTGCATGGTGGTTTCAAACAATCATTCATATATATATTATTGTTGTTCTGTGCCATCAAGTCACCTGTGACTCATAGCAACCTATGTACAATGCGGCTCTGAACTCTGCTCTATCCTGAGCCAACCTTGTTGTCTCTGACACACTTATCCTCATTACCCTAGTCACTGAGTCAATCCATCTCATTGAGTGTCTTTCTCTCTTGCACTGTCCCTCCACCCTCCCCAAGCATAATGTACCTCTTACGCATTGTATGTTATAAAATTAATCACCATTGATCTATGCTCATTATTCAAGTCTCCACTGGACCTTTCCTAATTCCTTCACCCCCAGTCCCCACTGCTCACCGTATTCTGCTTCCTGTATCATTCTAGATGTTGTCTTTAGCATTTCTAAGTATTGCAACTTGAGGTTTAAATTTATTTTTGGTTCTCTCAACTTGAGGAATGTCAGGTGAATTCTTCCTATTTCATTCTCTAACTCCCGTTCTTTGCACGTTCTATAATAATGCTTTGTCTTCTCTTTGAAATTGAGCCATCTCTTTCATTTCTGCATCTCTTCCCTTAGTTTTAGCTTCTTTATGATCTTTAAGACATTTTTAGTCTTTCTGAAGGAGCTCTGGTGATCTAGTGGCAAGAAGCTGTGCTGTAATCCCTAAAGCACAGATGGAATCCACCAGCTGCTCTGTGGGAGAAGGATGGGCAATCTCCTCCTATGTAATTAACTACCTCTGAAAACCTGACAGAGGATCCAACTCAACAGTACACAACCACCACCACCAGCTTTATAATTGCCTTTTGCCTTCTTTATGTGTTGCAGACCGAGGGTAAAGTATTTTTATATTTATTAACAATGAGACAGATGACCAAGAATGAGATAGAACAGACAGCATAAAAAACAGGGGCCAGCAGTTCTCCACTGAAGTGTCGACCTGAGCTTCCCTGTATCTTTATTGAAAATGATCAGGAAGTAAATCACAAAGAGAATTCAATGCAAATAAAGCCACGCTCTTTCTATTGAAAAGCTTCCTTCCGCTTGACTCAGGAGGAAAGGGTCAGCAAATTCAAGAATCTGGTAAAGCCTTAAGGATTGCCTTAGTGCCTCAGTGTGAATGCTACCTTGAACATGAAATAGCATTCAGTTTATTATAAATATTTAGTGTTGGCTTCCCATATTCATGGCTGATGTCTTTGATGTCATTTTACCACTTCCTTGGTCTTATACCATTTAGGGTTCAGCTCCTCAAACCTATTCTTGAGATTAATTTTATGTTCAGGTAGGATAGTCTCGAGTTCATATTTTGGTTCTCATAGACTTCCTTTAATCTTCTTCAACTTCAGTTTGAACTTGCACATGAGTAATTGATGGCCTGTTCCACAATCAACACCTGGCCTGGTTTTGACTTCTGATATTGAGCTTTTCCAGTGATTCTTTCCACAGATGTAGGTAGTATGTATTGTTTTAGCAGATAATTTTACAAACCTTATAGAGAGTCAGTAGTAAATACGGTGATACTGATGACTGAAAATAGAAGAATTAGGTAATACTTTGCATTGACTTTACTGTAGGAACCTATGGCAAAGACACACATGTGAATGGTTTATTCAGAATATTTTTATAATTTTCTTATTGGTTTGCATATAATCATTCTTAGACATCATGTTTTCTGCATGTATTTGTGTTTTACACAATTATTCATTTATGTGTGTTTTGTTCATGTACCTTGTGTATTATATGATCATTTATATGCATTATGTTTTATGTAATGAATTACAATTGCTCTGTGGCTATCTCTCTCCATCTTTTCAAATCCCCATTGAACATTTTTCAGTCCTTCACTCGTCTCCACCAGTAATTTTCCTCTCCTTCCTCTTTTCCTGTCTCTCTTTGTCCCTTTCCTCTTCCCTTTTGAACATTTCCACATATCTTACTTCGTTATCATCCTATTATCACAGCAGTGACCACAGAGACATGAATGAAGATATGAGCATCTATGTTCATAGCAGTTTTATTCACAATAGCAACCTTCATAGAAAAAAACCCAAATGCACATCAATGAAATAAAAATGAACTAAAATATTGTGGCGTATTCACAGTGGAATACTATGCAGCACTAAGAATCCATGACTTCCTAAAATACTACATAAGGTGGGGGGAGATTAGAGAGCATTATGCTGAGTAAAATATGTCAGTCACATAAGGGTGAATACTGTATATATAAATTTGGAATTTATCTCAAGACTCAGGAGTAAAGGAGAGAGGAAGTGAAGTGAAGCAGACATAGAGGGAAACTAAGGTTAGGAGGTGTTAGTGGGAAACAGTGCTTGTTCATGAGAGGAGACAAAACTTAAAGTGAGTCTCGTGTTTATGCCAGATTTCTCTCTGAAGCATTTTCCATATTATAAAAAGAAACCAGCAGCCCTTCTGAACAGAGGAAAAAAGACATTGGAGCCAGCAACTAGGATCTGGAGAACAGAGTGTCTTCCAGGAGTAAGTTTCTGAGAAAGAGCCCCAAAATTCTGAAGAAAAAAGAAGAGGGGAAAAAAATTATTCTAAAGCTCTTGATCAAATCCTAACATGTGATTGTCCAGGATACCATTCAGGAAGTCATAAAAGAGAAAGCTGTGATGGGGCTGAAACCTGTACAAGGTTTCATAATTTCTCTCGTGGGAAACCGAGAGTTCCATTATCTCCTTAGTGGAGGCACCATAGTGAGCGCCTTGTGAATGAAGTGGAAGTCCCAGACAGTCACATCTATGAGAAAGGACGGTGAGTTCTTCTTCTGTCAGAAACAATAAGGTTGGCACAGGATCGAGCAGAGTTTAGGGCTATTGTACATTTAGGGTTGTTATGAGTTATAGGCTACTCAACAGCACTTAACAACAATACCAACATTTATAATGTATCACTTACAATTAAAAACAGTGACAAAATAATATCAACAAAAACCAGTGCACACAACTGCCATCAGGTCAGTTGTGATTGAGAGTGATGATATATCCACCGAGTTTCTGAGGTTATAAATCTTGATGAGAAGAGACTGCCTGTCTTTCTTCTGTGGAGTAGCTGGTGGATCCAAGCTTCCAGCTCCTTGGCCAACAGCCTGGCACATTAAGTTCTGCATCAGCATGGCCCCTTACAGCAATCACTACGAAGTAGTAGACACAAAAGACTAGGCATCTGCCTTTAAGAATCAAAAGCTGAAGTGTTCAATAGAAACACATTCAGAGATGATCCCGTTTCTAGCAGAGTAACTCTGAGAAACTCTGAATCTCAGTTTTCAACCCATAAAACAGGGTTGAATCACAAACCAAAACAAAACACAACAACCCACCAAACTCATCAATTTTCAGAAATAAATTCATAAATGACATTTTGGAATAAGTTGTAACAGTAAAATAGCACATTGTGTCATGGTCATCATGGCAAAAGTAAAAACTAACCACTAAAATGGCAAATAATAAAAAGAGAAGACAAAGAACTAACCATGTGATAATGTATTTTTAAAATGAAAGTTTCCATTGGCCTTTATTTCAGATATAACCAGGTGGTCAATGAGGGACTTCGCAGTCAGAGAGAGCTACCTGGGTGGCGTTGAGAAGATCTCTTAATCTCTTTCACCTTCAGCTTCCTCATATATAACTGGACATCATCATCATCATCATAATAATAATACCTGCTTGGAGGCTGTTGAAGGTATACCAGAGTCCAGATAGAACACCCAAGCGCTCTGACCATGAGTCAAAGTGGGGTGATCCTGCTAAACCATAAAATCTGCATTGACTGAAGTATAATGCTGCCCCTCCCCCCCAATGAGCAGCAGTAAATCTCAGCAAGTGATTTTCAAGAAAGGTGATAATTTAAGATACTTATACGGCCAGGATTTTCCTCACTGGAGGATAGAAACAGTTGAAAGACAAGGAGATGTTGACATCAGAAAATGGGAAACAAAGAAGACAGAACAAAGAGGGTGGCTTTGGTGTTGAAGGGAGATTAGATTCGCTCTGTGATGCTTCAAAGATGAGCTGTGAGTGGTGGTAGGCTTATTGCATCTCAGTGTTAGGGAGGACATTTAAACAATCAGAGCAATCCAGTGATAAAACAGACTGGTTTAAGAAGTAGTAATCACCCTGTCACTAGAAGCTTTTAAGCAGATGTTGACTTAACTTCTGCTCAGGACCATTATGGAGGAAATTCCTGCCCTGGATAGGAAGCTGGACTAGGTGGCCTCTCTTGTCTTTTCCAGTTTTAAAATTTAACTTAGTAGAAATTCCATATATGGGCTTCCTCCCCCTCCCCACACACCCCTAGTTGTACTCAGTAGCTGTTTTTCCATGTGGATTAAATGGATATAAATTCCTCATTATTTAGAAGGTGAGTCAAAATAAAAATAGCATGTACAACAACACAGCAGCCCAAACAGTTCATCATGCATCTTAAAAACACAAGGCAGAGCAGTAGACAACTTCAAAGGGGACCACACCATTGCCAGAAGCGATCGCCAAGGAGCCAGCTGCTCTTGGAAAAATGCACTCCACTTCCAGCTTGGCATCTGGGCCTCGTGATTGCTGTCCAGGGAGGTGGAAGAAGAATGGGTTTATGAGCAACCATAAATAACTAAGGCACTGACATTCTGAAAGGGGGCCAGCTCTTTCACTATGACTCAGGACCCAAACAGAAATCTGCTACTATTACAGTTTGAACCACTTAAACGACTCGCTTTCAGAAACCTGAAGAATAAGGTGAAAAACTCAGTCAAGGGCTCTGCTGATTCTTCACTAAATCTCCAGTGAATGGCTTTATCTTGGAAGATACGGGGAGGAGGAAATGGAGATTATTTACCTGGACCTCCCGAAAATGCCCACGAGAGGGGCGATACAGAAAATGATGCTTTCTCTGCATAGTCTGAGGTGTATGGTCCTAAAAAGACAGTGGAACATACGTCTAAAACTTGTTTGTAAACCTGAACTTCAGAACAAAGAAACCCTTATAACCAAGTATCTAAACGCCTACCGAATTCTGACAACCTGAAAAAGCATCTTTTCTGCTACATTTCTTCTTCCTTGTGTTAATTCTAGGAGCCCTCGTGGAACAGTGGTGCAGAAGTTAGACTGCTAACCTAAGGTTTGAAACTGGTGACTGCTCTTTCGAGGAAATGGCACATTTTACTCCCTTAAAGAATTGCAGCCTTGGAAAGCCTATGAAGCTGGTCCGATCTGTCCCAAGGGATCACTCGGAGTCAGAACTCACTCAATAGCAATGAGTTTGGTTTAGATTTTGTATTCATTGGTTCAATGCTCCTGATTTATACCTATTATGTTCTAGGTATTTGTTTAGGTGTCTGTCTACTGTTCAGAAATTACACAGACCTGGCCCCAGATGGAAAAGGCAATATTTATCTGAAGTTGCTTTGCTATTATTTTCTTGGTAGTTACACAATTAATATGGATTGTAGGAAACTGGAGATGAGAAATGGGAAGTAGTTGGAGACATGCTTTCTCATTGGTCCCTTTAACACCCACAATATGTAATTCATTATCATCAATCCAGAAAAACCAATGTGCTTTCAGGTCATTTACAGAGTAGAATAATGTTTGCTTAGGTCTTCCAGCAGATTGGATCATATATTCCAAAGAGTCTTTCTTCATCCCCTGTCTACCAATTTTCAGGCCAAGGATTCTGTCTTATCAACCTCTTGAATGCTAATTAAATTAAAGATGGGTTTCTTCTACTTTATCATTTCTTAGAATTAGCTTAGTTAGCCAAGCTAAAGTCCTGATACATCTTCTCAAACTAGATAAGAATTTTTTAAATTCCTAAGCTAACTCCTCCAAGCTGTCTTTACTTTAAGCCTGCAGTGCTTAGAGGAAATTATTTATTTAATGCAGAAGATTTGGGGAAAGAACACAGAAAAGAGTAGTTCAAAGTATGTATTTCATGTCCTTTAAGGCAGTGACATTTAAACCTGGGCTAACATTAGATGTTCCTACTTGACCCCATAATTGTACCTTTGAGTTATGGTGTTGGAGAAGAGTATTAGATATACCATGAACAACCAAACAACCAAATGAACATCTGCACTGGAGAAAGTGCACCCCAGATGCTCCTTGGAACAAGGGTGGTGAAACGTCCTTGCACAAACTTTGAGCACTTTGTTGAGAGGAGCCAGGGGAGGAGCCAGTCCTTGGAAAAAGACTTCACGTTGGGAAAGAAAAAAGATCAGTGAAAGAGAAGAAAGTTCTTAGGAGATGAATTGACACAGTGACAGCAAAGATGGGTCTGAGCACAGAAGAGATCATGAGAATGGCAAGATAGGACAAAGTTTTGGCCTGTTGTTCAGTCATTGATGAATCATGGTGATTAAACAGCACCTCATAAGAACAACAGCAGCTTGATGCTACCATCAGAAAGTCTGAATCAGTAGATCTGGCAAATTCCTTTTCTCTCTGCATCTCAAACTCTCCACAGCATTCTGATGATTATTTGGGGAATTTATTAAGTCGGGGCATCTGAACCAGACTGTAGGTTATAACAGAATATTGTTCTGAGATGACTTTGATTTGGCTTCTTAGTAATAAAGCCTGGTCTGATCTTGCGTTGACCTCACAATTTCTGCTGTGCTTAAGTTCATTTTTGGAGTCACTATGTTGATGCCTTTGAGCTGTGGTGCTTAAAACCAGTATTGAATACACCACGAACAACCAGGAAAATAAAAAAACTTCATCCTAGAGAGGGTGAAGCCAGGCTGCTCCTTAGAGTCAAGGATTCTGAATCTTTGTCTGACATATTTTGGCCATGTTGCTAAGAGGGACCAGTCCTTGGAGATGGACATCATGCTTGGGAGGGTGGGGGGACGGCACAGGAGAGGAAGACCCTTGATGAGTGTCCAAAATATGTGAGAGGGGGTTTCACCACCCTTGTTCCAAGGGGCATCTTGGTTGCACTTTCTCCAAGACAGAGCTGGACTGGGGTAATGAGGGTAAGTGTGTCAGAGACAATAAGGTTGGCACAGGATAGAGCAGGGTTCAGGGCTGTTGCACAGAGGGTCTCAATGACTTGCAAGCAACTTGACAGCACATAACAACAAACAACAACAATGTTGACTTAACAGTGCCTAACAACAGTGCATGTCAATCCTCACAGAAGGTCTTTTTCACCGACCCTCTGTTACATCAAATATAGTCTTTCTCCAGAGCTTAGCCCCTTTTCATCACATACCCAAAGCCTGGAGATGAAATCAGATCATATTTACTTCTAAAGAGAATTCAGGCTCTGCTTCTTCCAAAACAGATTTGCTTGTTTTAGGCCGACGAGTACACATTCAATATTCTTCTCCAACACCACAGTTCAAAAGCATGAATCTTTCTTTGGCCTTCTCTATTCATTGTCTGACTTTTACATATGACTCAAAAAATACCTCTATCACATTACTTCTAAGAAGTAACTGACCCATAACTGACTCTCCATGAGTTTTAGGATGCTGTAAATCTCACAGGCAAGTGTCTGTCTTCCTCCCTGTGAGAACCAGAGAGGTATGACCTTTGAGTTAGCTGCACACCTATAGGAGATGATTGATGTATCATGGCTTGGGCCATCCACATCTTTACCTTAAAAGGGATTATTCTTGTTCTTCAGCACTTTAAAGAAGTCCTTGGCAGCACGTTACATTGTTATGCTACACATTTGCTTGAGTGCTGCTTCCGTGTTTGTTGATGGATCCAAATAAAACAAAAGCCTTCACAACTTTAGATTGTTCTCGATTTTTATGATGCTGCTCATTGGTGTAGTTGTGGGGGGGTCTTCCTTTCCTTTAAGTTGAGATGTAATTTGTGTACAATAAGTGCGGCAAGTCATCTTCATTTCTGTGAACAAGGTCATGTCACCAATTTATCACAGCTTGTTTATGGATCTCCCTCCGATCCTGATGCCACCTTCTTGTTTAGATGGTTCTGTTTCTAAGATTATTTGCTCAGTTTACAGATTAAGCAGGGATGGTGAAAGGATATGATAATATAGGGAACAATTAAAAATTGTAAATTATGAATTGCACCGAGATTAGTTAGCTGAGAATGCCTGGAGGTGGAGCCGGAACGTCAGCACGTGTGTGTGTGTGTGTGTGTGTGTGTGTGTGAGACTTTCTTTATTCACATTGTGTTTAATACAATCACTTCCATACATTGTGCTTTATAAGATGAATTGCCATTGAATCATGCCCACTCTTACCTGTCTTTTCTTTATCTAATTAAAGGAACAAGCAATGGTTTTGATTATTTTCAGTCTTCAGTTCAGGGGAAAGAGAAGTTTAGAGGCAAAAGATGCATCAACATATTTCAGCACTCCCCTCCGCTTTGTGTATTTCCTTTCCAAAAGTCAGGCACAGGCTACTCTTTCATTTTAAGTCTTCTTTGCTATGGGCAAGACAAAGCAAAGATCTACAACAAAAGTCCTTTGATGATATCCCTGTTACTTCTTCAGAAATTACATGGATATGGTAATACAAACGCAGAAGTGGAGTTGAAAGGATTTAATAGTATACCATGTCTTCCCTCTTTCCACAAATGCCAAAACTAATGACCAGACATATAAATGAATGCAAAATTGGACATGACTTTGGTCTTACCACTTCAAGTTCAAGGATCATTTACTCCTAATTAGTGGAACAGACTGGTCACTCCTCAGAAGAATCCATTTTAGAAAATTAGTGGGCAGAAAAGCCACAAGTCCTTGACCTCAAATCATTTTACCACAGCATATTACCTCTTTGTTTTCAAAGGAAATATTCAAAGGGACTCAAATAGTTAGCAGGAATCTAGGTTTAGCAGTAAATCATCTGTGTCTGTGTGCCTGTCTGACCATCTCTCTTTCCCTCTCTCCACTTCCATCTCTCCATCCCTCTCATTCTCCACATTTTCTATTTCCCTTAATGTATTTATTGAAACTCACAAGAGAAAATTTCCTGCTTCAATTTTCTTCTTGAATTTTGACAGCTTTGGAAAACTTTCTCACCAGCTGTTACTATATTTTGTCAAAGTTACTGTTTGCTGGGTGCTGCTAGTTGGAATCAACCCTTCAGTGGGTTTTCAGAGGCAGTAAGTCCCAGAGGAGGAGATTGCCCATCCTTCTTCCATGAAGTGGGTATGTAGATGTTTCAGTAATAGTAAAAGAATGAAAAAAAAAAACCAAAAAAAAAAAACAACCAAATAAAGGTGGCGTTGTTATTGTTATTTGTGTATATCCTAGGAAGTGTCATACTCAAATAAATATAGGAATATGAAACCTTGGATCGAGCAGTCAAAATAATTGACTCGCTTTGCACTGATGACAAGTTTTCCATTTCTAGCTGGGTTGTTCCCTTACACTATTGTATTTTGATCCCGTAATGGCTCAGGGTCTTATAGTTTGTTCGATTCTACCATTGTTTCTAGAACAGCGCTCAGATTTCTGTATACCCTTTCTGTAAATTCTACTGCATGCAAACATTATAATCAAGCAAGACCAGGGCTTGGAAAACTGACCAGTGGGCCAAACACAAGCCACTCCCTGTTTCTGTAGATGAAGTTTTATGGAAGCTCAGATTTACCCATTGTTTGTGGCTACTTTCAGGCTACAGTGCTAGAGTTGAGTAATTTTGACCGAGACCTTCTGGCAGCAGAGCTAAAGATATTTCATTTCTGCCTCTAATAGAATGTTTGTTTGACCCCTGAATTTAAAAAAAAAAAAAAAACCAAAAAAAACCAAAAAAAACCCCATTGTAGTGACTCAAACTCAGTGTGAATAACTTCCTGAAGCCAATTATCTGATTTTAACTTAACAAATCAAACACTCCAAAATTCATAGTTTATATTGGGCGACTGTAAAAAAGTACATATACATCTATATCACTGGTTTAGAAGATAAATCATCACCTGCTTATTTCCCATTTTGTCTTCCTCTGACTCTCAATTTAGGAGGAATTGAGAAATATCTAGGGATTTCCTGATTTCAAACACAGTTCATTCCTCTTGAAAGATAAAAACTTAGAGTTAGATAAGCCTATTAGTACTAAATATTTAGAATAGAGTTTTGGCTACTTGTCAGTATCTACATTACCTGAAGCTTCTTTTTTACTTTTGAAAATTCCCAAACTCTTTCCATCCGTTGGTTCAAAATTATTTTAAGGAGTGGCATCCACTTCCATGATACCTTGTCTCCGGAAACCCTGTGAACCTGAAGAGAGGATGAAAGGCACCCAAGAGTCAAAGACTCTCCTTCATAAGGTCGCTATGAGTTGCCTGTGACTAGATGGCACTTAACAACAACAACAACATTCTTTTATAGTTGATA
>NW_006399798.1:11797842-11799418 GCF_000299155.1 Elephantulus edwardii | reverse complement strand
CACATAACAACAACAACAATATTAAAATTTGAAACCTTCCATATAATATGAGAAAGAGAAAAATAAAATACACCACAGCAAAACAGTAAGAATCTTTAAAAAGTAATTAAATGTAAGTTAGCATTTAAAGGGGGAAAAAAAGTTACCTGGGAGAAGGTAGAAATCTTAATTGGCTTCTAAATCCATAAACAAGCACTTCCATAGCTCGGGGGATAACCTATGTACTTGTCTTTTCTAATTTCTAGGGTCTGTCTGATTCCGTTGACTCATGACTTCCTTCTTCCCTGTTCAAACCACCAGGCCAAATCCTTCACACAAAGCCTCTCTCACACCTCTTCTTCTGCTCCCTTCTTCTATGGTTTTGGGAACTTGTTGCTGGGAGTTGTTGAGTATGACTCATAGTGACTTACGAACAATGATCTATATGAATCCTGTCCTGTCCTGTGCCATCCTCAGTATGTCTGACACATTTGAACCCTTTGCTGTAGTCACTGTGTCAATCCATGTCATCTGAGTCTTCCTCTTTTTTCTTGGCCTTCTATCTTTCCATGCATGAAGTCTGTTCCCAAGGGCCTCTCCTTGGAACATGTCAAAATCCTGAGAGATGAACCTTAGGCTAACACCGAGAGTCTAGAAGAGTTCCTTAATCTTAACAGTAATCAACTAGCTTCTACAGTCCATCTGGGATCTTAATCTTTCCTTCATCACATAAAAATTAAGAAATTACAGGATTCGAACAGGATTACCCAAAAGGGACCATTATTCTAGCTATGCATCTTACATTGTGGTATGTGTTTTCTTAGGGCCAATAAGAGTAAATATCCATTCAAAAGACGTCTTGGTTTATGAAAGAAGTTTTCTTGATTGGATTGTGGATTCTCTTTTGTTATCACCAGTAAGGAACTGCACTGCTAGCCTAAAAGTTGTGGCTCTTTGGTGGTTTGTTGCACCATTTTAGAATCCCACCAAAAGTCTTATCCAAGCTTCTTGTCACCTTAGGAGAAGTTGATTTTTCTTCACAAGAGAGATATGATGCTGGGAAGGGTGGAGGGTCGGCAAAGGACAGGAAGGCCCTCAACCAGGTGGATTTACACAGTGACTGTCACAATGGGCTCTAGAGTGTCAGGAAGTGTGAAGACAGCACATGATAGGACAAAGTTCAGATCTTTTGTTCATAGGCTTGTTATGAACTGTACTAGATTTGATGGCACCTACCAATGACAAGAAAGTTGATTTTAATAACCATCATCCACACCTAGTTCTCTAGATCATGAATTTTATGTTGTTGTTAGGTGCCATCGAGTCAAGTAAGACGCATAGCGACCCTATTAACAAAAGATCTGAAACTAGTCCTGTCCTGCACAATCCTCATACTACCTGACACCCAAGAGCCCATTGCAGCACTCACACTGTCAATCCACCTAGTTAAGGGTCTTCCTCTCCTTCACTGACCCTCCACTGTTCCGAACATCGTGTCTCTCTCCAACAAACAGCACCTCCTAGCCATATATCCAAAGTATGTTAGGCAAAGCCTCATCATTCTTGCTTCCAAAGAGCACTCGGTCTGCACCCTCTC
>NW_006399798.1:11784447-11795672 GCF_000299155.1 Elephantulus edwardii | reverse complement strand
TGCAGTCAAGATGCATTGATAATGATGGAATTACAATAGGAAGGTAAAAAATAAAGTTTAGAGATTGATAAGGAAGACATTGCATTTTCATCAGCAGGTTTGTTTTTAATTACTACTTCATATGCCAATCCTCATCTGAGTTATGAAGTAACCAATAGATATTATTTCTGTCTCAGGAGAATTCATAATAGATGCACAACTAACTAGATCTTGGGAATGACCTGGAATTTCTCTTTCTTGATAATAGTGTATCCTTCGTTTGTTGGTGATATTTTTGTCCTGAAGCTCTACAAAGCAATGCTTTATTTTTATGTTTTCCTGATCCCGTGGGATTCTCTGCCTTCTTTTGGCATGGTTACTCTCTGCTTATGTTTCCAGGATACTCTGAAGGACACGAACAATCACATTATTACAGAAGGGACACAGTCCTCATTCATGTTCCCATTAGGTTAAATGCACCTCAATTATGTTTCTTGTTCTCCTGTTGTTTGTTGTTTTTACTCTTCCTGTATTTGTTTCCAGACACCTTAGAAAACATGACTCATTGTCACTTTTAGGTGTTGAGAAGGTGGGAAATAGGATGGAGAGTTGGTAGGAGGGCATAGCGTAGCTGACCTTACTGTGTGCATTAAATTTATGAGCATTAAATATTATCTCACGGGTTATGCTTTATATATAACATCTATTCCTTCATTTCCATTTTTAATAATTCAACTCATATGAATATCTTTTCATGCCTCAGGAAATGATATTTTTTTTTCAACATAATAATTCTTTTAACTACCTTCAGTGCTACAACCTTTGCACTTTAGACAATTTCCTGAAAGTGCTATTTATGTAATGAGGAAAATATCCAATAAACGTTAGACTCTTCTCAACAAGGAATCAATCAGCCTCCCCCCCACACACACGCACACAGACACATGCATGCACAGAAACATCCCTCTTTCCAGGGTGTGTGTGTGTGTGTGTGTGTGTGTGTGTGTGTGTACACGTGTAATTAAGCCCTGATCAAGTGGAATTTTATAAGGATAAATGTGTTTAGCCTATATGTTTTACCATTCTTGTTTAGAATCAGCAAACTTTTTTTTGAAGGTCAAATAAATAGTAAGTTATTTTAACTCTGGGAACTGTATTTTTTTTTTCCATTGAGATTTTAAGGAAAGTTTGTAGAGAACTTGGATTTCCATTTATTCATTGCAGAACATTTTCCCCACTGCCCCTACTCCCCACCCCAGTTCACTTTTCTCTTTGGAAAAAAAATTTTTTTTTCATTTTTATACAGTCCTTCCCCCACCCCCAATCCACTTTACTATGCATCCTTTATTTTGGACTCTTGTCATTCCAATAATACCTCATCATATATTCCTTTTATACAGTTCTTTCCCTCATCTGTTTCAATGCCATGTAAATTATTTATCTGCTCTTTTCTTAGTTTCCCTGAACCCCCGTGTTAGTCCTGTTTTATAACAGTGACATTGTGCATTGTCCTTTAGTGATGAAAATATTTTACTTAGCATAATATTATAAAATAGTCACCCATTTCGTATAATATTTCATTAATTCCTTGTTTATCAGGGCTGTGTAATATTTTGTTGTGTGAATATACCACAGTTTCTCTATGCATTTGTTTGTTGATAAGCATTTGGGTTGTTTCCAACTCTTTGCTATTGTGAACAAAGCAGCAATAAGCAGGTGTGCATATATCTGCTTGGGTGGCAGTTCTGGTTTCTATAAAGCATATTCCCAGTAGTGTAATTGCTGGGTCCATTGGTATTTCTATTTTCAACTTTTTGAGAAAACACCATACTGCTTTCCATAGTGGTTGTACCATTTTACTCTCCCACCAACAGTGAATACGGATTCCAGTTTCTCCACAACCTTGTCAGCATGTGTTGTTTGCTGCTCTGTTGAATTTTGCTATTGTTACTGTGGTGAGATGCTCTCTCTTAGTTGTTTTGATTTCCATCTGTCTTAGAGCTAGGAATTTTGAACATTTCTTTAAATGTTTGTTGGCCATCTGAATGTCTTATTTGGTGAAGTGTTCATATCCTGTGCCCATTTTGCAATTGTGTTGTTTACTTTTATCTTGTGGTGCTCAAATATTCTATAAATCCTAGACATAAGCCCCTTATCAGACATGTCATTACCAATTTTTTTTTCTTTCCTTAGTCTGTGGCTTCCCTTTTTACACTGTTGGAGAAGTTTTTGGATGTGCACGGATTTGATTCTTAGAAGGTCCCATTCATCTATATCCTCTCCTGGTTGTAGTTTGGAAACTATATTTTAAATGATGTTGTAAACAATCAACTCAATTTAGTGCCAAAGCCGCCACTGACGGCATGAATGTGAATGAGTGTGATACAACACCAACAATATTTTCTTTTTAGCAATGCAAAAAGGATTTGAACAGCAGCCTGTGGTTTAATCATCCTTCATCTTGACTCATACTCAGATGAGATATTGCTCTCTAGATCTGTATATGTTGTTGTTATGTACCATTGAGTTGGAAGTGATTCCTAGCTGAACCTCCAATAATTTTCAGACACTGTCAATCACACAGGAGGGAATTATTGATTCTTTCTCCCATGAGGCAGCTGATGGATTTGAACTGCCTCTCTCTAGGTTGGCAGCAAAGTTTCTTACCCAGTAGGACACCAGATAACAAAAATATCGAGTGTTTTAGGTGTTTCAATTTTTTTAAGTGGGAACTTCATAAAGAAAAACTAACAGTAAATCAAAATAGATTCTTGAAATACACTGAATCCTACAGTGAGAATGTTATATATTTTTTGTACTTATTGAACATAAGTGATACACAAAGTTGATTTCAGAATCTTTTTCTCTTCTCTCTGCAACTAGAGAAAACTTTTAAGATGGATGGAAATTAAATGCCTCAGGGACATTTAGACTGAATGCAATGTAAAATATTATTTATACAGAGACATTACACTTCCTGTCTAAAAGTGTTCAATACTTTTCAAGCCTGTCTTTTCCATATGCACACATGGTGTTTGGGAAAATACTCTTAATTACTTAACATCTGTTGTTGTTCTTGTTGTTGTTGTTGTTGCTAGGTGCCATTGATTTTAACTCATAGTAACTCTTTGAAAATCAAGTTTGATTTGGTGTTATTCTGTATTGTGAAGTCGGAGCCAACCCATAGCTGACCCTCCAGCAAGTTTGCAGAGACAGTAACTTGCACGGGAGTAGACTGCCCATCTTTTCCCATCAAAACAGTTGGTAGATCCAAACAACATACATTGTTGTTGACAGCACAGTTCTTTGCCACTAAGCCAGCAGTGTCCTAAAGAGAAATTTACTCAGAGATTGAGTTATAAATCCTTTTTAAGTCACCTCAAGAAGAAAGACTATCCAGATCTTGATATTCAAAATGTAATTCATACTCCATTGTGCAGATGTTGTTAAAAATGCTACATCTCATGCTCATCCCACGGTTAATTAAACATCATTTGTCTTTTTAACAAAATTTGACAGCTAGGCATATATGTATGTTAAAGTTTAAGACATGTTGATCTAAATAATCTATAATTATATCTATTTATTTTTCAGTTCTCTGAGCTTGAGAAATGCAGAGTGAGTTTTACCTTTTTATACTTCAGCTCTCTGCACATTCCATTATAGCACTTTGACTTGTCTTCTCAAGCTGCCCTTTGAAATCTTCTGTTCAGCTCTTTTACTTCAACATACTTTCTCTTTATTTTGGCTTGTCAATGCTCTAGTGCAATTTTTAGAGTCTCTTCGGACACCCATTTCAGCTTATTCTTCCTCCTCTGTTTTTGAAATGACCTTTTCTTTCTTCATAGATGATATCCTTGATATCATCCCATACCTCATCTGGTCTTCAATCATTGGTGTCCATTGCTTCAAACCTATTCTTAAGAGGAAATTGAAATTCAGATAGAATAGATTCAATTTTATATCTAAGTTCTTCTAGATTAGTTTCATTTTCTTTGGCCTGTATTTGAATTTGCACATGACAAATTGGTGGTGTGACCTATAGTCCACCCCTGGCCTTATTTTGACTCCTGCCTCACAAAGCTTGGGTATGTTGTTAGGATGGGCTCTTCCTTGGGAAGGGTCATGATGATCAGAAAGGTGGAAGGTCAGCAAAGGAGAGAAAGACCCTCGGCCAGGTGGACTGACATGGTGACTGCTCCAATGAGCCCTAGTGTGTTAGCAAGTGTGAAAATGGCGCAGAATAGGACAGGGTTTAGATCTGTTGTTCATAGGCTCATACTCAAGTCAATGGCACCTAACAACAACAACATTACATATTTAAGTTTATTGAGTGTTTATGGAGGTTTTTTCCAAAGAGAATGAAGCCAATTTGGTGAGCCCTTACTGAACCGTAAACACCTGCAAGCTATGCCGCGGAACACAGCATTACATCTTCACGGAGATGTTTTAATCTGTTTGTGAACTGATTTTTATAGATACTTACAAATTCTTGTCTTTGTTGGTAAGATGCATGGGAAAAGGCTGTTTAAGGACATTGGCTGGCGACTCTGCAAGTTATTGTGTATAAGAACATTTCCAACTATTGTTCTTTCTGTGTGAATTGAAGGATTTTCTCGTGCAAGCATTCTCTGTCTCTCTCACTCAGACACACACAGAGAGATGAGCAAAAACATACATATAATGCTGCTAGAACACAGTCAATCTTTCCTTTGCATTGTTCTAGAACAAAATTTCTCCAACTTGTCCACAACTTATGACTTAACAGTACGATTGACTGAGAACTGTCAAATCTGAAGGTTTTTTAAGTCCTCTGAGGAGGGATTAATAGTGCATATTGTTCAGCTCAGAAATACCAAAAGCATTAGAATCAGATTCTATCTTTTCATATAGAGACTTTTACATAGAGAACTAGTCTTCAGTAAAGTAGCTTAGACAGGCAAGCAATACTGAAGTAACTATTTGAAATATCCAAAGCTGGTATGGCTAGTCAGGTTAGAGAACTTCTGACTAAATGACAGTGAAGCAATCAGCGAGTTTTACTTGGATTAAAGAAGCATGAAGACTGTTTTAGAATGTATGTAGGTTGTAATACAGAATCACAGAATCAAATGTGTCATTAAAATGGCAATAAAACACTGCCTTCGAGGCAACAATTCCAGTGCATAGTGACCCTTTCAAACATAGTGTACATCTGATCCAACTCACAGCCTTTTCAATTACTTGTTATGCATCTGAAGGTTGGACAATGACTAAGAAAGACAGAAGAATGGATGCCTTGTAGCTGTTGTGTTGGAGAAGAGTACTGGACGGCCATAGACTGTCAACAAAACAAGTAAATATATCTTGGAGAAATTGCAACCAGATTACTCTTTGCAGGCAAGGATGATGACGTTTCATTTCATATTCTTTGGGCATCTTGTTAAGGGGGACCAGTTCTTGGTAAGGATATCACGGTTGGAAAAGTGTGGGGTACCACTGTAAGCTAAGAAGACCCTCAGCTAGTTGGATTGGCACAGTGACAGTAGCAATGGGCTCAGATATATAAGAGAATGAAGATGATGCAGGATTGGTCAGAGTTCAGATTCATAGTTCTTCATAGAGTTACTATGAGTCGTAGTCAATAAGATCTAATAACAACAACATAGTATAGAGTAGAATTTCTCCACGGGAATTCCAGGGCTGTAGCTTTTGCATACCCAATGTTGTTACAGTAACTGGGATAATGAGGCTAGTAGGTGTTTGGGAGTCAGTGTGTGTGGCTCAGGACAAAGCAGGCTTCAGAGCTGTTGTACATAGGGTTACTATGAGTTGTTATTTTTTTCCTTTTTTTAAATTAATTTGAGTGAAAGTTTACAGAGACTTTGGATTTCCATTCATTCATTGTTGTATTTTTCTCTCTGCCCAACCTCCCCCCTGTTTGCTCTTCTCTTTGAAAAGTAAAAGTTTTTCATTTTTATATAATCCCTCCCCCAAGTCCACTCCATTGTGCAGCCTTCATTCTGTGCTGTCATGTAGAACAGGAAGACTCTTAGAAACCCAACAAGCAACAGATCTGAACCTGCCCGACCCTGTGCTGTCCTCATCAGCTCCGACACACTTGAGTTCCTTGCTGCGGTCACTGTGTCAATCCATCTCATTAAGAATCTTCCTCTTTTTCGCTGACCCGACACCTCTCCAAGCACTCGGTCCCTTTCCAAGGAGCCCGACTCTTAACAACATGCCTAAAGTATGTGAGATGAAGCTTTGTCATCCTTGCCTCCAAGGAACACTCTGGACACACTTTCTCCACAAGATCTCTGTTTGTTCTCCTTGTGGTTCATGGATATTCAGTGTTCTTCTCCAACACCACAACGTAAACGCATCAGTTCTTCCTCTGTCATCTTTATTCATTAGCTAGCTCTCAGATGCCTAGCAAAGTGATTAAAAAGACCATGGCCTAGATCAGGCACACCTTAGTCTTAAACTGGCATCATTGCTCCTCAGTTCTTTGAGCAGATCCCTAACAACAGATTCACAGAATTTCCAAAACAAAATTCTTTGCAGAAGTAGTTTGTACATTCTTTTCTACCAGAGATGCTGGTCGATTCAAACTACCTACCTACCTCACTATTATGTCACCAATATAATAGGGTATATTTGAGATTTTTGACATTTTATTGCTTAATTTTCATATATGACAAAACATGGTTTAAAATAATTCATATCTACTATGTTAACAGTTGGCTAAAGAGGGAAATTAGACTAATAAGAAGTATCCCAGTAAGTTCTTTGAGACTCTTAAATTATCTTTTTAAAGATGATATTTATTTTTCTTTAAACATCAAAACCTACTGTCTGGTCTTAGGTTGTCATCTTGGACCAGCTCAGTGAGATCATGAAGAACTGAGAACACATGGTCCATATTTATTCAGTATTACTTGACTTTGCACAGTCAAGTCTTAGCCCAAAGCAATTAATCAATATTAATGGATTGACTGTCTAGAATAATATTTTGCTGGTGAAGATTGTTGAAGAAAGAAAACATTTTGTATTAGCTCTAAGACTACATTTCTTCAAAGTAAAAAAAAAGTCCCACATTACTATGTTTTCACTAAAAAAAATCTATTTCTTTTTATTGTGTTTTGAGTGTGTGAAGTAAATTATTTTCCCACTAACCTGTATCACATATCTTGTTTTATGACACTGATTGGGGTATCTACAATGCCACCATTTCCCCGTCTCCTCCCTGTGATTCTCATTGCAGCGATTTCTTCTATCTTTCTTTTTCCTTTCTTCTGAATTTGGTCTAATTTATTTTTTATAGCAAAAATAGAGTAGCAATGAATTGGGCTTTTTTTTTTTTTCTTTCTTTCTTTCTTTAGGGAAAAGCAAATTCTATAACTACAAAGAATACCGTTTATAAAATCACAAATATTTCTAAGAAAGCAAAAACAACCCCAAATCCTTTTTTCCTGATTCCTTCAAAAGCAACCAGAGCTGCTTTTTCCTGGAAGAAAAAGAAGAGCAAACAGTGACGTTTCACAGCTTCCTCACTTCACCCACTCTCTTCTCCAAATGCTTACATGAAGCTCTATGAGTGTGTTTTAGAAATTTCATCTATTTCTATAGATATTTTGGGGCCAAGTTCTAGTAGCTTTTTGCTGATACATGGTCACATTGCTTTTAGAAAAGCCTTTTTACTGTTGGAGATAAAAAAAACCTAGCCCTGTATTGTCTGTGATTTGTACCATTAAATATCAGTGCTTCTCCTGTTTGCCAAAAGATAGGTCCCAGCTGGCGTGGCATCAGGGCCTTTGTTCAGAACCTCTAGTGCTCTCAAGTGGTCCTCACTGTGGTCCTTGTGCATTTGCCATGCTTCTGAAAAAAAAAAAATTAAAAAATGAGGCACTAACTGTTCTTTCTTCATCCTTCAGTGCTGGTCAATTTTTTTTCTGATAAAGTACTCACAACTCTTTCCATCTTTAGGAGTAGTTTCCTTTGTTAATATACTCTATATTTTTAAAAAAAGACCCAGTTAGCTTTTATTTCTCAGATTAGTTCTCCCATGAGAAAGTAAGTCTCTAACAGACTGAGGTTATACCTAAACTATGCTATTATAAGTGTTTTTCTAAGTCTCCATTGTCATTTATTGTGTTTAAAGTTTTCAGTAACTCCACGTAGTTGAAACAATTACCATGTTCCAGTTGAGAAGATGTTTTGGAGACATTATGCTCAAAAAACATCTGAGGGATTGAGTCATAATTCAATCTCATGCACAGCCTTAGACCCTAACTCTGCCCAACTCTGTTAAGCATCAAAAGATTAAAAAAAAATGAAGTACAGACATACCTCCTTTTATTGCACACCCCTTTATTGTGGGCCACAAAATTATAGCTTTTTTTTTTTTAATTTACAAATTGAAGGTTCTGGAAACTCTGCACTGAGCTAACCTATAGGTGTCACTTTTCCAACAACACATGCTCATTCCTTGTCTCTGACTGTATTTTTAAAAGCCTCACAAGATTTACAAATTTTTCCACCACGAGAATAGTAAAAATGAAGCAAAACCCAAAAATGGAATGCAAATAAATATGGATCTCTTCAAGTCAGTAGGCCAGGTGGCTGTTCTCCAGAATTCTTGGCACAACCTGGTGAGTGCATCCAGGGCAGCATCTGTTTGTTGAAATATAGCAATAGACTGTATTTTACTATAAATACAACTTACTTATCTATTGAGAAACAAAAAAATAATCCACATGAATCACTTTATTGTGGTCGTTGCTTTGTTATGATGGTCTGGACCAAAGCTAGAGTATTCACAAGGTATTCTTGTACATAAAATACATAAAGAACCAAAGTTTACACAGAACGCTGAATACATATATGACTGTGACCACTATTATTATCTCCTAAATCCCTCAAATTCACCCCAGGAGACAGAGATCTGAAACATCTTTTAAAAAGTGAGAGGAAAAATTTCAAAGAGGTTCAATTGTTTGGCCAAGAAAGGGGTAAAATAAGTATGATCAATTACTGCTGAATCATCCAGGACCTCCAGAGCTTCTCACTCTAAATCCTGCTTTCTGAGAATGTCTTCACTCTTGGCAACACCAGGCAGTTGGTTACCCTGTAGAAATCATACTGACACAAGCTATTTTTTTTTTAAATCCTTCAGCGCTTTCTCTTTGCTTTCCAATAGTATTTTTAACAACTTGATACATTGATCCCATTATCCTTTACTGAATTGAATTATACGCCCTCACCGAACTACAGGGAACTCTGGTGGCTTTGTTTGTAGTGAGCTGAACTGTTGACCAAAAGGTCATATTTCTCTGCCAGTCTGAATCCACCAGAGGCTCCCTGGGAGAAAGACGTGCAGTTCTCCATCCATCCTTGTGGTTCACAGCCTCTGAAGACCCTCTCAAAGGTCAGCTACGAGTTGGTTCCAAGTTCATGGCAATGACCTTGGGTTTTCACTAGACCACATGCAATATGGGAAGTAGTAGTGGCATTCACTCCCTAAACAACATGCCTCCAGAAACTCTATGAATTTTGTAAATGCCGATAATTGCAGAGGGGCTTCGTGCCTTTTGTTCATAGGGTTGCTATGAGTCGTGCTCAACTTGGAGGCAATCAACAACAGCAACCACAACAACATGCAGTAACTACTTGGAATTGAAAAGTATTACAAATACTTTCTTTTAAAGTGGTTACATGGAACTATTCTGCTTAAATGAGTCTTTCTCAAAGCCTCATTGTCATCATCGAGTCAGTTCTAATCCTGAGTGACTCTCCATTGGGTTTTCTTAGTACCTGGAAAGCTCTGGTTTGGCTAGTATTAGGTGCGAGGACTTGATGGTCCTACAGCATAGTGATGAGAGATACTGTGTGAAACTAAGTCACGTGATTGCCCAATGTCTTCCACGTTTGATTAAAGCCTTTTATACAAGAACAAGGTGTCCTGTGATCTGGACTTGAACCTACTCAAGGACTGTACATAAACGAGCCCAGTAACTCTAGATGATGAAAGACCATAGAATGACACACCCTCCCAGTTGAAACTCAATGTCACTGTCAAAGGGATGTGAGGAATGAGAAGGGTTTTCTGGGGCAAAGAATTGAGATCTTTTTTCTTTTTTTTTTCAAAAGGGATGGAGAGGGAGGAAGCAGGAAATAATTGAAAAGGATTTGTGTTTGAGTGCTAGCTCTCTAAGCCTTTCAAGATTTTTTTTTAATATAAAAAAGCACCAGTGCTCAGATTTATGCCTTTCTTTGTAAAATAAGTTAAAAGGTTAAAATGATTTCATTTAGAATTTCACACCATCCTTTAACAGGGATGATATGAAGATGTCTTCTGAGGGCAGTGAATGGTCAGATTAATTCCTCACACAGTTTATCAGCCTAGAATAACTGTAAAACCTTTAATTTACTTATTTGGGGAAATGCTTATGCTCCCTTTCTGAAGAACACTGATGTAGTTAGCTTCTGGAAATTTCTTTGCGAGCTGCTTTGTCTCTCTGTGGATTATCTCCGGTACACAAATCTGTGTGCCGTATTCTACCTGTTCATCCTTCCTTGAGTCCCGTTCGGGTTTTGGGACCTGGAATTCCTGTGTGGATAACAGAATCTTCATTTTTGAAACCAACTAACATATCTATCTCAAGAGGATGTGCAACCAGGGAGCTCCTTGGAGACAACAGTAGTGAAACATTATCTGGAATACTTTGGATACGTTGTAGGAGGGCACTACTTCTTGGAAAGAGACAGCAGGCTGTCAAGGAGAGGAAGACCCTCAGTGAGTGGATCGGCAACAGTGGGCTTGAGCCGGGGAGAGATCATGACGAGGGCACCGGTTAGGGGAAGGGTCTTTTTATTTTGTGTGTGTGTTTTTTTTAATTAATTTCAATGAACATTTACAGAGATTTTGGATTTCCATTCATTCATTGTTGCACTTTTCTCCCCTCCCACCTCACCCCCACCCCCACTTCGCTCTTCTCCTTAAAGCACAAGAAAACTCCTTCATTGGTATCCGATCCCTCCGCACCCCCACCCCCACCCCGAGTATACTCCACTCTGCAAACCTCATTTCTAATACTTATGGTAATCATAATGCCCTAAAAAAATATTGCTTTTAAACTGTTCTCTCCCTCATCGGCTTCAATGCAGTATATATACATAATTTATCCAGTTTTTCTAAGTCTTACCCCCCACCCTGATGTTAGCCTCATTCTACAACAGTGGCACCATGCAGTATTTGTCCTTTC
>NW_006399798.1:11783187-11783822 GCF_000299155.1 Elephantulus edwardii | reverse complement strand
AGTGGGACTCATAGCGACCCTGTGAACAACAGGTCTGAGCCATGTCCTGTATGACACAGTGGGTGATATTGGCCTACTCTCTTCTCTGCTGCATATCTGTGCAGCTGCCATTGCACTCTAGGAAAGTGGAAAATCTGTCGAGCCAAAACACTGCCTCATCTCTCAGGATTGGTATATCAATCAATCAATCAATCAATCACTCAATCAATTAATCAAATTATCAAACCAAATTCAAACTAATAGAGTTACTGGTACTTTCTCTCTATTCATGTGTCATTGAGATTGACACTTTAACTAATAATGTTTGAAATCTAGTTAGCCCTTATAGACAACAACAGCAAAGCTGCTTGCTTTGCAAGGTCTCTAGCCAAACTTCCTCAGTTTCAGCAAGCAAGGTTGTGTCATCTCCATAACGAAGGATGTTGATGAGACTTCTTTCAGTCTTGATGCCACATTTCTCTCCATAAAGCCTAGCCACCCGAATAATCTTTTATGCAGCGAATGAAAAACTATGGAGACAGGAGTCATCCCTGACACACTTACTTCCTGATTGTGAGCTGTGCAGTGTTTATCTGCTTTGTTTTGAGGACTGCTTCCTGGTCCAAGTATAGGTTTCACATAAAGCACAATCAAGT
>NW_006399798.1:11778344-11782607 GCF_000299155.1 Elephantulus edwardii | reverse complement strand
TCTGTCTTGGAGAGGGTGAAACCAAGTTTCTCTTTGGCGGCTAGGATTTTGAAACTCTGTCTCACATACCTTGGGCATGTGGCCAGGAGGGTCCGATCCTTGGAGAAGGACATCATGGTCAAAATGATGGAGGGATAGCGCAGGAGAGAAAGACCCTAGCTGAGATGGATACAGTAACTAGAGCAATGGGTGTAGGTGTGTCAGAGTCAGTGAAACTGGCTTAGGACAGGGCAGGCTTGTACACTGAGTTGCTGTGAGTTACAGGTGACTTGATGGCACATAACAATAGCCAACCTTCCCACACCTTCCACAACTCACTCATCTTCAACTTCATTTCAATTAACCTGAACAAAGATGGTGAGGCATAGGAACAATCTTGGACAAGAATACCACTGGTTCATGCTATTTTTCAAGAATACCACTGGTTCATGCTATTTTTATCCAAAGATTAGCACATTTTGGACATTAAATGCTATCCATGTTAATGTCAAACTTTAGCTGATTCCCAGATCTTTCAGAAGTTTCAAATGGTTGCTTTTGACAGCTTTTCTCAATAATTGCATTTTGAGCAATTTGTTAATTCCATCAAGCTGCAAAGTCACTCTTGTTCACAAGAAATTTAACTAGACTGTACACAATACTGCCATGGCATTTAGCATTCCTAGACTAGAGAAAAGAGAGAGATCAAGAAAGGAAGAGTAGTGAATGTCCTTAAACTTAGAAACTCAAATCAACCTAGATATGAATTGTGAATCGTGGCTTTACAACTTCCTACTACATGAACTTTGGATAAATAACCCAAACTCTCTGAACTTTCTCTGTAAAGTGGAAATAATATAACTGAATTTGATGAAGATTAAACACTTGGTGTTTAAATATGTAGATCATGAATGACAATTTTCTTTATTATTTCCCTTTAACCTTTCTTTTCTTTTTTTTAAACCTATGGATAAGTAAAGCATGTCATGTATGCAACTTCCTAATTTCATTTCTGGGGTTTAACCATTACATTAAACCTGCTTTCAATACCTAATGTTTAAAAAGTGCCTGGCTAGCTCTGTTGGTAATTCAAAAGAAACAATGGAGAAATGGTTTCTGAAACAACCAACACCCTTCTGGTTTGATGCCTAAGTATGCAGGCCTTCTTTTGTGTTGTTGCAAGAATTACATTGATTTATGTTTGGAAATGTACTTTTGGTAGTTTTCCTAGGCCAGATTCCTGGTATCCTTCTTTCAATGTCTACTGTATATATTTTTTCAATGTTTTCTGAGTGTTAAAAGGAAGAAGAAATGAAGAGGACAAAATGTGGTTCGGCTTTTATAAGATGCATTCCAAACCAGCTTATACTGTCAAGGACTAATACTCTTTATTTTCATTTTTCTTGGGTCAGTTATCTGCCTTGACATCACCCACAGGTAGTTCCTAGATTAGCATTTCAGTTACAAGCATGGGCCATGGTAGAAAGTGAACCAAAAGAATGTGAAAAATGGTCTAATAATTTAGCTTCAGATTTAAGGTATCCATTTTCTTGAATCATGATAATACATATTTTGTCCCACTCATATTCCTAAATAACTTGTAAGTTTCAGAATGAAGTCAAGAGGGTTTTTTCCAATGTCTATTAAACTTTAATAGTATAAGACATATGGTTTATTACATCCTTCCAGAGAGCACACCAAACATCAAACATCAACCTAGTTTAGTGTAGAAATAGCACTGCAGCTGTAGTCATACAAACCAGACTCAAACACTGTTCTGGTTTTTACCAATAACATGATCTTAGTAAAGTATAAGCCAAGATTTTTGTTCCCTCATTTTAAAAATTGTGAGGATTGCATCTCTTGAGTTTTTCTATGGATGATAAAACCCTGTGATTCTATAATAATTTTTCATCTCTCTATATTTTGCCAATCACATCTTACAATGTGTTTCAGCGAAGTGTTTGACACTAGTTTCATTCACCATCTGAAGGGTGTCTAAGGCTGCTTTCAGGAATATATTTTAAGGTTTCAGATAGTGAAGCTTGCCTTTATTGTAACAAACACCGCTTTGTTGACGTTAATAATCATTTTATGGTGGCAATTGTCAACTTGTCTATTGAGATTACACTGAGATTCATTATCAACATGTCTATATATATGCATCTGAAAGCTGGGCAATGAATAAGGAAGACTGAAGAAAAAGTGATGACTTTGATTTGTGATGTTGGGAAGAGTATTCAATATTCAATGGACTTGCTGAAGGAACAAATATATTTTGAAGGAAGTGCAATGAAGGTGCTCCTTAGAGGCAAAGAGGGTGTAACTTTATTTCACTTACTTTGGGCGTATTTTTAGAAGGAATTAGTCCTCAGAGAGACAGAGAGAGAGAGAGAGACATCATGCTGAGGAAGGTGGAGGGTCCAAAAGAGAGAAGAGGGGTCTTAAAGAGATGGGTTGGCATAGTGACTGTTTGAGCATGACAGAGATCCTGAAAATGGGGCATGATAGACCATTACGCATAGGGTGACTCTTAAATGTCAAAAATTTGGTGACATCTAACAAAAATAACAATACAACTATCTCTATGAAAATATATATCTCTGTACCATCTTCTCTGAACTTTTAAAAACTCTGAGCTTCTTTTTTTTATTAAATTTTATTAGTTTTAATGAGCATTTACAGAGATTTTGGGTTTTCATTCATTCATTGTTGCACTGTTTTCTCCACCCTCATCCCCAGTTCGTTTTTCTTCCCCCCCCCCATGTCTGTTTTAATTGTCCAATTGCCACAGTATTTGCCAAAGCCAGTTCTGATTAATCTCCTTTGTCAGTGTGTCCCTTGCCATTCCCTATCACTCCTCCCTGAGAGAGACTTCACCCTGATTCATAAGGAAAAGGGGATGGCGTATTCTCTTAGCTACTTCCTGCTGAAAAGGGACGCTGTATGTTTCAGGGTGAAGGTCTTCTCTCACTACTCTAAAACTCTGAGCTTCTTGATGTCTATGAGTTATTTATCATTTATTTAACATTTACTCTATCAATGAACTACATTCTACCCCACTAAAGACATCTTTGAGGCAACTTTGGATCACCTACTTTGGGCACAATGTAAGAGTGGAGGAGTCAGGTCCTTGAGAGAAAAATCATACTGAGAAAGGTAGAGGGTGATGGGAAGAAAGGAAGACCCTCAACAAGATAGAATGGCTCAGTGACTGGAACCATGGACTTGAACATGATGGAGATAGTGAGAATGGGGTAGGATAGAGCAGGGGCTTGGTCTGTTTGCTATGAGAATTAATTGACTAAATGACACCCACCAATAACAACAACAAAAATGTGTTAAATGCATCTGCTTTGCATATAGAGAGCAGAATAAACATAAGCAAGTATTTATTAGGGTCTCATCTCACTAGGACAGACAAGAAAGAAAAGTACTATGTTTAGAGGTCCCAGCAAAGAAATGTTTCAGTGTGCACACAAAACGTCATATATTCTGCATCTTACTAACGTCTCTATTTTGGCAGTGACACATGTCATGAGGAAAGACATATAAAATGCAACTTTACCTGTTTTCTACTTCTTTTACGAAGCTATTTTAATACCTTGTGACCCATGAGAAAGGGATGGTTGGATGGATGGATGGATGGATGGATGGATGGATAACTTTTCTGTCACATCACTTCAGAAGGACATAGCTAATGGACAGAATGACATTTCAGAATCATCTTTTGTGATCTGAGTGTTTAAAATTATGCTCACTCACTCCTTTCCTACACTTTCATTCTTGAACTCTGAGTGCATACAGAAGCAGGATTGCTACAAAATATCTGGATTCCTGTTTGATATTAAGAAAGAAAATACTCTAGATTCTGAAATCCATTTGAATGTCTTCTCTTCAGTGAGGAGCTTCAAGATCTTGTCTTTAGGACTTGGAAACTAAAATTGTTAGATCAAAGAAATTTCATTCTCCTTTTCCAAAAATAAGCAGTGAGATATTCATGCATAAATTTTCAAAAATTTCCTTCTGAGGAGAGACGTTTTGCATTTATATGGAAGTCCAAAGGAAATGGAACTATCTATGTGCTTTGTGGTTGTTGTGTACCATCCAGACAGGAACCCACCCATAGCTGACCCTCCAGTGGGTTTTCAGAGGCCGTAAATTGCATGGGAGAGGGTTGGCCATCTTTTCCCCCCAGAGCTTCTAGTGAATTTGATTCACATACCTTTGTGCTGACAGTGCAGTTTCTTTCCATTAAGCCACCAAAGCTCAGTTAGGGAAAAC
>NW_006399798.1:11751850-11778040 GCF_000299155.1 Elephantulus edwardii | reverse complement strand
GGGAGGGAGGGAGGGAGGGAGGGAAGGAAGGAAGGGTCAGAGAGAGGGAGGGAGGGAGGGAAGGAGGAGAGGAGAGAGAGAGTATACTGAAAAGTCAGGGGGGAAAAGCAAAAACTTTATAACTCAATTTGTACAATAACAAAATACTAATCTGAAGGACAAAAAGAAACTGGAACACACCTTGATCTTACGTGAGATTCCATGTTCCATTTTTCTTTTGCTGATGTGGAGTACTGGAATTGGGTCTTGTAGTTGAAGATGTGTTAGAAAGCACATTGGCCTTAAAGTGACTCTCATACCAATTGCAGAATCTTGACCAGTCATGTTTGAGTCTTATTTTCTCCATTTGCGTTCAGACACTTTGGGGAATAGTTGTTTATCTCAAACCTGTACATGCTAACCATGGAAATGTATCCACGTAGTGGAACATAGTTGGTTGTGAAAAAGTAGTTTATTAGATCCTATTTTTTACATCTTGAAACTAGAGCTCCATGGTTGGTGTGACCATCTTCCACCAATTCACTGGAAAAGAAAGAATGCAGATCAGTGGGGAAGGAAGAATGAGTAGTTTGCTTAGAAAGACGACAAAAACAGCCCTGGGCTCCTTGGTATTTTCCATTTCTTGATCCATTGTACATTTATTATAGCCTCTGGTTCACTGAAATACTACTGTATGCTTTAGACAACCTCCTCCTCTTTAACTGAAAGCTTATTTTAACACAAATACCTAATTAATCATTTAAAACTAAGACCTATAACTGGAGGAAAGAATTGTCTTGGTTATTTAAACGGTTTTATTTGTTTTGTTGATATTGTTTTTTTAAAATTAATTTTCATGAACGTTTAAAGATATTCTGGATTTCCATACATCCATTGTTGCATTTTTCTCCCTGCCCACCCCTCCCCACCCCTCTACCAGTTTTAAAATGAAAATAAAATGTAATTACATGCTTGTGGTTTTTGAGAACAAAAATTCTAAAATATGTAAGAATATATTCTGCATCGTAAGTGATTACTGAACATTTTAATATTGAATTTGGTTAATCCATCTTAGAGTGATAATTTAAGATACTCTATTTGAGAATGTGGATGTGTCAGCTTGAAAAAGTTTTAATTGGCATCACAAGCCTCAAGTTGCTTTGGAGAAATGATGTGTTGATATGAATCTGTTTAAGCTGAGTTGATGTGAACACGT
Organism: Elephantulus edwardii; assembly: GCF_000299155.1. Lineage (NCBI taxonomy): Eukaryota > Metazoa > Chordata > Mammalia > Macroscelidea > Macroscelididae > Elephantulus > Elephantulus edwardii. The sequence goes on along the minus strand of NW_006399798.1, from coordinate 11,776,845 downwards.
GTGGTCTGTCTTCCTCTCAACCTCTAGTCCCTGAGATTTCTTGCTTTCAGAATTTGAAGAAAGAACATTTGCTTTTTCTCTCCAACTGGAATCACTGTAACACTGGTTTTATTTCTCTTATAAATTGTGTCTTTTATTTAATATAATCTATTTTCCAGGTGTTAAACTTTCCAAGAGTTCTTTCCCTTGTTGTGCCTTCTGGCAGGTCTGATATTGGCCCTTACTGACAAATTACTTACGTATAAAAATGGATTATTTAAATTCAAGCTTATAATCTACTTTCCACTGTCTGTAAATGACACTGCATAGTGGAAACCTATGTATATTGCTATTATTATTATTTCTGTTTAAGTTGTGATGTACTTTAGAATCCAATTATCTAGCTATTAATGGTAGTATCTAATTAGATGGCACCACGTAGTGGAAACCTATGTATGTTGCCATTATTATTATTATCATATTTTTTCCATTTAAGTAGTGATATACTTTAGAATTCTATTTTCTAGCTATTAATGATAGCACCCAATTGAAAGGTACTATATTTTAATGAGTAGGAAATTATATCCATTAAATTGAGACAGATCTCTGTATCTGACAACTCAGGTGGAAGATAACATGGGCCGAGGCTTGTGTTATCTTCAGAATAACTTATGTGACATCATAAAGTCCAGATTGATATAAACATTATTCATAAGCGGCCAACTTCCCTTTTCAATTTATTTACATACTCTGGGGTTTGTAAGAATCAACAATGCCAGGAGACTTCTTTTTCTATTTCAGGGTCACCAGTGTTGGAAGAATGAGGCTAAGATTAAATGCTTTTACTTTAAGTCATAAGGAAACATGGTCCCTTTTTTCCCCTTTTTCCTCTCCCTCAATACTGGCTACAAGTATGTAAGTCTGGCCAAGAGGGAATTGAAAATATCTTCCTGCTACATTTTTTCCACGTCTGCAAGACCCATACTTAGAAGATTTAATTTTAAAAAGATTTCCTCTTATCGTGAACACATTTTGACATAAGCCAAGTCTTAAATTCTGGCTTAATACCTTCTCAAGTAGACTGGATTTTTCTAAGAATCCCTGTGGGATTTTTTTTCTCTTTTATTCTCTTCTTCCCTTGCCTGTCATATTCCAAGATGTTTCTATCCCTTTTCTCCACTAATTGCTATCTCCATAATCCTTCAAAACTCATAAAAGACCCCAAGTAAAGCTTTCCTTAAAGATTTAAGCCAGTAAGGAGGTTTGTTGACTTGGCTTGGCCCCATGTGGAGGCTAGGGCTGAGTGAGGAGATCAACAGGTCTGGAGGGCAGGGAGAAGTGTGGGCTCCTGGGCTTGCAGCTGATGCCCATATGAACCTAGCCATATATGACTAGGCATGAGTTGACCAGAACCCAACCAGATGAAGAGAAAATGATCCAGACTATGGACTAGGGTGGCTTGTACTGGACTGGACTTTGTTTGTGGATACAGACGGTCAAAGTTCCCAAACTGGTCAGAAGATCCTTTAGCAAAAGGGACATGCTTGTTCCCTTAGAGTACTGGTGGGATAGGAATGGGTAAATTACAATTGGCTATCTCAAAGGAGGATGTTAGGGAATGAAGCATGATGTAGCTGGCTTACAAGCTTTCGCAAAAGTCGCTAGTAGTAAGATGACTGAAAGGGGAATATATTCCAAAATATATAAGAACAAAATATAAGGTAAATGAAAGATGATATGAAAGACAATCCACATGCATGAAATACAATACCTATGAATGATAAAAATACTAATAAAAAATAAGGCAACAGCTATGGTTTTATACTTCTTAATTACCATAATACGACTTAGACTTAATCATCTATCAAAAGATGCCATGAAAGATACAACATTATAATAGAATGGCACTTGAATGGTTGTGATGTCTATTGTATTTTTAAAATTCAATCATGATTATCTAATACATTGATAAGCTGCTTTCTCAGAGTAATCAGATTATGGTATTGAAGTCTTCTGTAGCATCCACTCCCTGAATAAGTATTTAAAACTTGATGCTTCTTGTGGATCCATTTTTTTTTTAAGAACTCAAGTTGGAACGGACTCATAGCTGGCCCTCCACTGAGTGTTTTGAAGTGATACATCACATGGGCAAGCATTGCCTGTCTTTCTCCCTCTGAGCTGGTGGCTGGATTCAAATCCCCAGAGGGGTGCTACCTTTGAGACTATGCCCCAGAGCTTTCTTAACATATATAGAAAAGTAAAGGGGGGGGAAAATGCTGGAATAACTCCATCATTTAGGAAAGAAATATCATTTTACAGAGGATGCATATAAAAGCAGCTATGTGCAAAACTGAGTTCACAGCCTTTGGAAGTGCTAGTTCCATGGTATTTCATGTGTAAGACTATATGTACTTCGGGATTAGCAGCACGGTTTCCTATGGACTATGTCACTGGAGCTCCCGAGAACCATATGTACTTTACAAGCCTGGTATGCTACTTACTGTTAACGCAGCTTCTAGGACTGGATGTACTTTAAAAAAGAAAAGCAGCACAACTAATTGCTCATGAATGGTGAGCGCTACTGATGCACATCACTTAGCTAGTAATCTTTAATATTAGTATTAAAAACTAGTGTAAGTGAGGAAGAGAGCTCAACAATCAACACGGAGAACATTAGACATACATGCTTTTTGCATGGCTGGAGGTAGAAGCTTGAAATCCTTACTGTTAAAGTTATTTAATAAATCAGAAATCAAGAGAAGAAAAATCAAAGTGTCAAGCTTTCCTAAATGTCACATGTAAATGGAGTGTAAATGACAAAAATTACCAGGTGACAAAGACTTAGAATGGAAATAATTTATTACAATGGCATTTGATTGTGTCCATGTATGGAGACCCTGTCTTTACATGCAATGACATGACCACCATGATAACAGTGTACATGACAAAATGGGCAGTCCTCTCTGCAAGGAGCCAAGTCCAAGTGTGAGTATCAGAGAGCACAATTGGTCTCCTCAGCCATACTGCAGGCTTTTGATTGTGGTCTTTCTGAAGACCTTGGTTCCCAAGCACAGAAACGACAGAATTCAATGTTCAATTCATTCCTCACAGTAGGACCTGAGAGTCTGTGGAAAACAGAAATGAGTTAAGGCACTTTAGACTGGAAATTTCCCTTAGTCAGATGCGGTCATCTATTTATTATTATGATGGTGATGGTGAAAGATTGTCTCCACTTTATGCTAATATGAAACTATGAATACTACGCTGATAAGTTGCTGATTAGAAACTGACAAGGTGAGCTTTATTATGGCAAACAGAGCTTCCCCACCTCCAGCGAAAGGCTTTGAAAGTGAGCTGGTGTGTTTGCTTCTCTGAAGATTTACCTTTGTACACACTGGGCTGACTCAGGAGAAATTGGATCTGTTTGTCCACTCCTTCATAAGGGAAACTGAACCAACGTGTTTTAATGATTTGACCGATTTAAGCTAACCAGTCAGGTCCCTTACATGTTAAAATGTCTTCTATAATGGACAACAGTATTGTCAAGTGTTATCGACTCAAAAGATTAAAAACCAACGAGAAACCCTCAACAAAAAAAAGCAACACTTTCACTAGCTAGAGGTTTTTCTCTAATTAATTTGAAAAGAAGTATTTCATCTTCCAATGCAATCCCTCACCGATTAAAATAATAATAATAATAAAGAAATGAACCCTTCATAATTCTTGCTTTCTTTGCGATCCATTAGTAAACACTAACTAATTGTTTCTGATCACAATGTGAGTATGTGGCTAAGTGAAAAACGTGAATGTACAATGATAATGCACAAAACTATTAACGAGGAAAAAAGGTAAAACCTTTTTAAACAAGAAAACCTGTTTAAAACCTTCAGGCTAACTGCTAGGCTATTGCTATCCACAAAGAAGGAATAAAGTAGCTGAGATTTTTTTCCAATCCTCAGCTGATAAATGCACGTGTTAAGAATCAAGTGTGGAGCTTTGGTGACCTAGTGGTAAGGAGCTGAGCTGCCAACCCAAAGGTGTGTAGTTCAAATCCATCAGCTGCTCCATGGGAGAGGGCAATCTCCTGCTGTGTCCTTTACTGCCTCTGGAAGCCTGCTGGAGGAGCAGCTGTGACCGACTTGACGGCACCTGACAGCAAGAAGGATGGAATATTACCAGACTTGATTCTGGGTTTGGACTCTTGTGCACGTGTGTGTGTGTGTGTGTGTGTGTGTGTGTACACATGCATATACTCACAAACACTCAAATACATTTCCAAACTTGAGCAAATAAGACAAAACATCTCCATATTGTCTAGCGTAATAACTGTAATTACTAAAGTGAATTTCAAAATCCAGCTTACTGAGTAGAAACAAAAGTGAGGTTATGCTCTGCCGGGTAAGAAGTTCTGGTGGTGTTGTGTCCAAAGCATTCAGTTGCTAACTAAAATGTCAGGGGTTCAAATCCATGAGCCTCTCCATGGGAGGAAAAGCATGCACATTGCTTCTGGAAAGACTCCAGCCTTGGAAACCTCTGGGAAAGTTCTGTTCTGTTCTACAAGCTCATTCTGAGTGATAACCAATTCTGCATCAAGGTATTTGTGTGGGTTGTCTGCAGAGAATTGCAATAGTATGGCATGCCAATACATTGTGTATAATAGTTAACGGCATTCATAGTCAACGTGGACACAAATTACTAATACGATCAGGGCAAATGTGAAAATATATTTATATTTTTATTTTCAAAAAATTTACTTCTACTGAGTAGATAGGTTATAACTCAGAGTCCTTCAGGTTCCCAAGTCTGTGTCACCAAGGGAGGAGATGGCCCACATCTGTCCTGCAGAGAAGTTGGCACATCTGAACCACCGGCCTTTGAATCAGCACTCACGCAGACAGTGTGAGACCTCTGCCCTCTGGATTCCCAACATTAGTGGGCATCATTCTCAACAGCGTTTCCTGGAGTGGCCAACACCTGAAGTCAGGAAGCACCCTACAGAATTCAGTGTGTGGTGTTTGGTTGGGGTATTTTTTATTATTATTATTTTCATATTGATAACTTGATTTTCACAATGATCTCTTATTTATCTACAGTACTCTTCTGGTTGGAGGTACTTCTGGGACTATTTATGAAATAAACTGATGACTTCTTTGCACAACTTTTCTATAGATTGCAACCTACTATTTGCTTTTTTTATAAGTATGTGCTGGGTAGGAGTAGATTGCACAGAGATTGGAGAAAACCCTTTGGAATGCTGAAGATAGTCTACACCTTGATATGGGGGTGGCGTTAGTAAAGAAATTTTTTCAAATCCCATTAAACTTACATTCAAAATGGGTGTGTTTGTGTGTGTAAATGGTATATTACTATTTCTAAAATCAACTAATTTGGAAGATAAATTATATGACCATTTTACCAATGATACAGAAGACAGGACATCTCAGACTCAGACTTGATGATCAAGCTCTTTATTATTTTATATGAATAGTACCTACTAACATACATGTTGGAGAGCTCTGGTGACCTGCTCTGTAGTGAGTAACACCTTTAAGTAACAGTGTTTCCCACTGCCTCCATGAAAGAAAGATGGGCAATCAGAATCCCAATACAGTGTTGCTACCCAGGTGACTTGAAGAGAGTGCGTTTGAGTTTCAACATGTACTAGTAAAGGGCATTGCTCACACTCACCCTTCTCCCAAGGAGAAGTGGGCAAATTCAAATGCCTGTGCCTTTGTGATTGAAGCACAGTTTCTTACAGTAGGCCATCAGAATGCTCTAGTTGTTAATCAGACCTTCTTTATTCTCAGTGCTACATTCAGCATTGCAATTATTAGTGAATGCTTGCAGTGTTTTCTTCTGATTTTGTATTGTGGACATCAATCAATAGAAGTCTTACTTTTTTCCCCCCACATCCATATACTAGTAGTACTGAAGAGCAATGGCATCACTCTCGAGACTAAGGTGCCCCTGATCCAGGCCATGGTCTTTGCAGTCACTTGCTATGCATCAGAGAGCTGGACAATGACTAGGGATGATGGAAGGAGACTTGATGCCTTTGAGCTGTGGTGCTGGGAGAAGAGTATTGAATATATCATGGACTGCTAAGAAAATGAACCGGTTCATCCTGGGGAGGGTTAAACCAGGCTGCTCCTTGGAGGCAAGGATTCTGAGGCTTCATCTGACATACTTTGGACAAGTTGCAAGGAGGGACCAATCCTTGGAGAGGGATGTCATGCTTGGGAGGGTAGAGGGACAGCACAGCAGGGGAAGACCCTCTATGAGGTGGATTGATTCAGTGACTGGGGTCAACAGGGTGGGTGTGTCAGAGACAGTGAGATTGACACAGGACAGAGCAGGGTTTAGTGCTGTTGTAATAGGGTCACTCTGAGTAGCAAGCGACTCGACGACACATGACAACACAACAGCCATATGCTAGTGGTAAGCTACATTGCAATCCCGCACATGGTTTGAATCCAGCAACAGAAGAATGACCAACTCCTGTGCAACTAACTGCCTCTGAAAACCTGCAGGAGGATCAGCGCTAAGTTGATTCTGACTTGAAGGCAGACAGCAGCAACATATCCTAACAGCTAACTCTTTGAAGGGGGCAGGTCTTCCCCATGGTGTTCTGAGGATCATCTGATGTGAGGAACTCATCTTTAAGCTCTGTGTCAGATGGTATTTCTGCTGTTATTCATGAGGTTTTCACTGCTTTTTTGGGGGGGACGGGGGGGGGGTCTTTGTAGAAGTAGACCACCATCACTTTCTTCTTAGTCTGACTTAGCTGAGAAGTTCTCTCCTTAAATCTATCCACCATGGATGACCCTACGGGGATTTGAAATAGCAGAGGCATAATTTTCAGCATTACAGCAATACGCAAGCCACCACAGTAGGACAAACTGACAGAGGAATGTTGGCTAACACATTTAAACAGTGATCATACATTGTATTTGTCTCTTGAAAACACCCCAGAGAAGGCTGCTACTTTGTATGCTCTCTCACTTTTTTTTCATAGTAAAATGGAAATTGTTTGTAGTCATTGCCAAGAGTAAAGCTTTATAGCTTTGAGTTTGGCACCAACTATATGATACACATCACTGTCCAAATACTGCTGGGAAGCCTGAAATCTTTTTCAGACACATCGACAAGAGGCAGTGAAATATTATTTTATCACAGTAAAGAATTATATGCTCATTATCTTGAATGAGCAGAGCGGAAAGTACCCAGGGACACTTTAGATCTGGCAACTCAGTTTCCCATATCTGGCACAGGAATGGTGATCACTCCATAATTGGGCCAGGGTGTGGGGAAAGGAGGAACAGTTCACAGTAGGGGACATGCCTTTGGCACTGTGTGGACCATTTCTCAACATTTCAGTAACTGCAATGGCTCGTGTCTCTGTGTCGACAGTCCGGAGTAACATAGTAGCACCCAGGAGATCATTCAAAGTCTAATTTTTTTTTAAATAAGTAGCTTTTCCAGGCAAGCCTAGCACTTTGCATTTTAAGTCCTGTCATCACTCCATAGGAAAAAAAAATATGTATATGATGTATTGCCTTTCACATATTTAAGTTCAAATTTTTGAGGTAATTCTTTTTTTTTTTTTCCTCCAAATAATCACTGGTGCAGTCTTTTAAATGTTCCCCCCCCCCCTTTTTGGTTGGTTTTTGTTTTGGTTTTTTTTTTTAACCTTTCAAGTTTCAGCAACTTACACTAAAAAGACATAACTGATTAAATCAATGCTAGCATTTGCATTTTTTTGTCCTCTAAAAGTAAGATTAGCAATCATGGTATGAAGTTGATATCTCTACCAGAAAAAAAAAAATCATTTCAGGCTTTCTAAGTTGCTGAGTAAGGGCATGGAAACTTTCTCAAAAAGTGTATTCTAAAGTCTAAAGATGCAACTTACGGCGGCAAATAGAAGAGGAAGAGAAGAGGGAATGCAGGACCTTCTTGTTTGAGTTTCAGCTTCTGCGATGTCCTAACAGTGGGTCGACAGAGATGGCGTGCTCCTAGTCATTCACCACGATGCTGAGAATATATTCTTTGGTCCTTGTGAATCTTTATGGCAGTTGTTCTTGGTTGTTGCTGTTGTTGTTGTCGTTGTTCTGTGCCGTTGAGTCGTTTGCGACTCATAGGGACCCTATGTACAACAGCCCTAAACCCTGCTCTATCCTTTGCTAATCTCACTGCCTCTGACACACCCATCCTGATTACCCCAAGTCACTGAATCAATCCATCCCATAGAGGGTCTTCCCCTCTTGCGCTGTCCCTCCACCCTCCCAAGCATGATGTCCCTCTCCAAGGACCTGTCCCTCCTTGCAACATGCCCAAAGTATGTCGGACGAAGCCCCAGAATCCTTGCCTCCAAGGAGCTGCTTGGTTTAATCCTCTCCAGGATGAATCTGTTTGTTTTCTTAGCAATCCATGGTACATTCAGTACTCTTCTATAGCACCACAGCTCAAAGGCATCAATTTTCCTTCTGTCCTCCCTAGTCATTGTCCAACTCTCTGATACATAATAAGTGATTGCAAAGACCACGGCCTGTATCAGGCGCACCTTAGTTGTTCTTGGTGGGTGCCATTAAAAAGGATTGTAATTCACGGTGCCCTACAGAACCTCGTAGCAATATGCCTCAGGGTTTCTGAAACTGTACTCTGATCACCAAGCCTTTTACAAAATACAGCAATGTGCTTTTGTTTGCGGGCTTTTTCTGAGTGTCATCTCTTTGTAAACAACCAATAATCTGAAATTGTCCTAAACAGCATTAAACTCAGAGTATCTAAAATTTAATCAAAGTCATCCCAAGTGGGTCAACATGACTTTCTTCATTTACTGCGAGGGAAATCTAACTGCAGGGGCTGAAGAATAATATTTCCAATAATATGCACAGATGCATACACATACATACATGTATAATGCATTACATTTACTAGAACACCATTTCAAAAATGAATAAAAATGGACTTGAACATATTACAAAATCACGTTACTGACCCTCTGCAATCCCAAAGGCACATAGCTCGAGCCCACCAGCTTCTCTGTGGGAGAAGAATGGGCAACCCCCTCTCCTTTTAGCGATTTACTTACTGCCTTGGAAAACCTGATGGAGGGCCAGCCATGAGTTGATTCCAACTCAGAGATTCTCAACAGCAACAAGGTTAATTACTAGGTGATTTTTTGTGGTTGTGTCTCCTCCTTGTTCAGTGGCTTCCCATCTAATTCCAGCAGAATTGATGTCTTTGAGTTGTGGTGTTGGAGAAGAGTAGTGAATATCCTAGGGACTACAGAAATAATAAACAAATTGTCTTAGACAAAGTGCATCCCAAGTGCTCTTTTTTAAAGGCAAGGATGGTAAAGTGCCATCTCACATACTTTGGGTATATTCTTAGGAGGGGCTATTCCTTGGAGAAGTACATCATACTTGGTCAGGTGGGCGATCAGAGAAAGAGATAAAGAACCTCAATAAGATAGTGTGATACAGTGACTGCAGAGGATGAAGATGGCACAGGATAAGACAGGGTTCAGACACGGTGTTCATAGGGTTGCTATGAGTTGTACTAGACAGCACCTAAAAACAATTACAACAAGGTCCTTGGTTGGTGTTAACAGTCAACGTACATGGCTGTTAGGCTAAAGATGGAACATTCAAGCCCAGTCAGATCTTAGAACAGCCTGAGTATGAAATTCCCTAAACATAGCCCCTAACAGGATTATGAAGCCCCAGTTGTGTGCCCATATAGTGTCACCATGGTTTGAAATGAATTTGATAGGAAGTGGTGACATTTCTACTATGTCTTTAATCCACCAGTTTCTCTTCATCTCCACTGCTTTGTGGTCAAGGTCGACCGGCTTCTCTTGTAGTCATATTTTCACTATTAAATGAAAACCTGAGATGGTATGGGTGGATGCTCACTCACACCATGAGATGACAATGACTTTGTAATCTTAGATGAATGACACAGTGTGCCAATTTGATTCATGATAATGTTCTACTTGCTTCCTAAAAACATATCTTTATCCCAGGATTCTCAAGAAAAAGCTGTTTCCTTTATGCGAAAAAGATAAATAAATAGATAAAAAATTGTTGGGACCTTTGCCTGCAAGATATGAGGGAACTTTGATTCAACAGAGAAAGGTTGAATTGAAACATCGATTCCACCAGCTCCACACAGCATTCTGAAGTTGGCAGGGCTTGTTTTTTAGTGTTTCTGGTCTACCTTCTAGTTATTTACATAGCTAAGATCTTAAAACCTTATAAGCAGTTACCTGTGGTGCAATGATTGTTCTCTTCGTGTAGAGAAGCACAGTGAGGATGAGAATCCTAAACCAGAGGGGAAATAGAATGTACAGCTAATTATCTCCATGAAAAAACTGCCCCCTTTCTCATGATCCCCAAAAACTGAATGGTGTTTGACTACCAAAGAAGAATCCTGAGCAAAATGGGAGTAACGAAAGAGACTTATTCCAAACTGGCACAGAATTGAGAATTTGTGGAATCACAGGGGCTAGAAGATCTCCTGAAACTATTACCTTAAAATAATATTTAAACCTTAAACTAGATATAGCATCTAAAATCTTTAATCAAAAGAATGTTTTCTTTGAACAGTGTAACTATCAACATGAAATCAAATTGACAAAAGAAAATATAAAGATCGGAGAAGAAAGTTAATAAGCAGAGAGTCCATCTTAATAGAGGAGAAATAATTTCCAAGCAAACATTACCAATGAATGTGTCACTTGGAAAATGGCATCAGCACTGGTGAGTTCCTGTGTTATTAGGTGCTGCTGAGTTGATCGTGGCTCACAGCAGATCTATGAAGGGCAGGTCTGAACCTTTCCCATCTCGATCCATCGTGACTCTCTCCGTCACGCTCAAGCCCGCCGATGTAGTCACTGGGTCACTGCATCTCATGGAAGGTCCTCCTGTCTTTCTCTGACCCTCCACGTTTCCCAGCACAATGTCTTTTTCTAAGGCCTGGCCCAGCCTGACAACATGCCCAAAGCATTTGAGATCGTTTCACCATCATTGAATCTTAGGCACATCCTGGTTGCATTTTCTCCAAAACAAATTTGTTTGTTCTTTTGGCGTTCCATTGTATATTGACTAGTCTTATCTGACACCGAAATGCAAAGATATTAATTCTTCTTCTGTCTTCTTTATTTATTGTTCAGCTTTCAGACAGAAAGCAAATGGAAAAGCCATGACTTATCTCAAGAATAGTGTGGTGTATATTTTAAAGCTGCATATTTATTTATTTTTTTTGTGAGAAAAATTTATATATACTGGACTCAGTTTAGATGATCCCAATTTTGATGGCAACATCCAAAGCATCATAGTCAGGAGCAAGTTGAACACAGGCCTTCTTCTCTCCATCAGGCCTGATCAAAGTGTTGATCTTAGCCACATCAATGTCATAGAGCTTCTTTACAGTTTGTTTGATCTGGTGCTTGTTGGCCTTGACATCCACAATGAACATAAGTGTGTTGCTATCTTCTGTCTTCTTTATGGTCGACTCAGTGGTCAGGGGAAATTTGATGATGGCATGGTGGTCAAGCTTGTTTCTCCTTGGGACGCTCTTCTGGGGGTATTTGGGCTGCCTTCGGAGTCTCAGTATCTCAGGCCACCGGAAGGTGGGTGACGTGTGGATCTTCCTTTTTTTTTTTTTTTTTGCTGTGGATGCCCTTTAGGATGCCTTCTTGGCCTTTAACGCCTTTGACTTGGCTTCAGTTTTGGGAGGGGCAGGGGCTTCCTTCTTTGCTTTCAATGCCATCTTTGTAGAAAGGCTTAACGCTGCATTTTTAACAGAAAAAAAAAATGCTCCAAAGCCCACCACAAAGACAAGTCATTGGATGTGGTCTGTCCTCAGGAAGCAGGCATTGGATGAGGTGAACCCCTTTGGCCAAAGGTGGCCCAGGATGGAACTCAGTTTTCTCAGCAAGCACCTCTCTTAGAACCCAGAATGCTCGCCAGGAACACGGATTGTGGTGATTCTCCTCAGAACACTGCCAGAAATACAATGCCATTAAAAACGCTCCACTTCTTTTTGTTATTAATATTCTGCTTCAGCCTTTTTGAAGCAAAATAGATCATAATTGAATTTTACCCAATTACATTCTGTTCAAAAAGGACTGATTTTTTTCCATTTAATTATTGCTAAATATACTTTGTTATGAGGTATTATTTCATATTGTGAACAGCTTAAAATAGTAAATGTGAATGGTAAATTATTGTTATGAGTCACCACCAAAATAGTGAATTTATAGCATTTTAAGGGTGTTCCATGTTAGAGAAAATTTTCACTTTTTTCCTGCTTTGAAGCAATGAATTTATCACAGCGTATGTTTTAATAGTCAATCGTGACAATAGAAAGTAAAATTAAAGCCCCTTAATGTATCTTTACTAAGTGAATTCAACCATTTATACTAGTTAAGTGACATGGTAAGATCTGTCAAAAACAGAGTTATATTTCACAGAAGGTAACAATAATTTATAAAATCAATATGCATTGATGATATTGATGTTATATTCTATAAAGTAGGAACCAATTTATAGCTAATTCTACAGCTAGTTTTCAAAGATAATAAATCACTTGGGAGGAGATTGTCCATTTTTCTCTTGGGGGGTGGTTGGTGCGTTCTAGCCATGTGCCTTTGCATCCGCATTGCAAATTCTTACTACTATGGTACTAGAGTTATCTATAGAATATCGTGAATACTACTACAAACTTTCATAGTAACAAGATACAGAAGAAGTATTCATTACCTAGAAAAAGAAATCATGGGTGATGCTTTATATTCTGTATGTTTCTTGAAGATCCTTTTTTAAAACATTTCCTTACTTGAATTAATATTCAACATATTAAAGTTCAATGATTTGATACTTTTTTTAAAATTGAGATTTTAATGAAAGTTTATACAGAACTTAGATTTCTATTCATTCATTTTTCCACATTTTCCTCAGTGCCCCCCACTCCATTCACTTTTCTCTTTGAAAAAAATTTTTTTTCATTGTTGTACCCTTCCCGACCCTCACCCCAGTCTACTTTACTATGCAACTCTTATTCTGGACTGTTGTCATGCAGATAATACCTAATTATATATTCCTTTTAACCAGTTCTTTCCCTTATGTGTTTCAATTATCAGTGTACATTATTTATCCCTCTTTTCTTAGTTTCATCCCAAACATGATGTCAGTCCTGTTTTATAAAAGTGGCATTATGCAGTCAGTTATTGTTTTGTGACTGAAATATTGCACTCAGTATAATGTCCTCCAGAGTCACTCATTTTGTATAATATGTCATGAGTTCCTTGTTTTTTTCAGTGCTGCGTAGTATTCCACTATATGAATATACCACAGCTTCTCAATCCATTTGTTTGTTGATGGGTACTTGGATTGTTTCCATCTCCTTGCTATTGTGAACAATGCAGCAATAAACATGGGTGTGCATGACTTGCTTCTTTTAAGTTACAACCGTTGCTACATGTTATTTTCTGAAGTCTTTGTAAATAATTCTGGCTTAAGTTGATCTCTAAACCCAATGCTGTAAAGTGGACTCCAGCTTAATGCAATTTTATAGGACAGAATAGATCTGCCCAGTAGGGTTCTCAAGGATGTATTTTCCATGGAAGCAGAATGCTACATGATTTTCCAGTCTTGTGGTTGGTGAATTCAAACTGCTAGCCCTTTATTTAATAGTACACTATTCAAAGTACTTCTCACTCTGTTGTTGTTGTTGTGTGCCGTCGAGTCGCTTGCGACTCATAGCGACCCTATGTACAACAGCTCTAAACCCTGCTCTATCCTGTGCCAATCTCATTGCCTCTGACACACCCATCCCGATTACCCCAGTCACTGAATCAATCCACCTCAAAGAGGGTCTTCCCCTCCTGCGCTTTCCCTCCACTCTGCCCAGCATGATGTCCCTCTCCAAAGACCTGTCTCTCCTTACAACATGTCCAAAGTATGTCAGGCGAAGCCCCACTCAGTAGCAAAGTTAATTGATGGATGTATGTTTTGAAAAAAACCAACTTCTGTTACATAATAGCATATGATTGTCATACTGGAAAAATGTGACAAAAAATTAGAATAAGATGATCAAAGAATTTGTAGTCCACATAATTAAATGCTTTACTTCTCTTACTCTTTGCACTCTCATGTTTGGCTTGCTCTTTCAAAGATAATTTTTACTATTACAGTTAACATCTTGCTATAGCTCTTGTTTATGGGTGCTGATGACTCAAATACAATTTATAGCATCCTATGAACAACAGATCTGAACCCTATCCTAGCCCGTGCCATCCTCACAATCTCTGACATACTAGAGCCCGTTGCTGCAGTCACTGTGTCAGTGCATTTGGTTGAGGGTCTTCATCTCTTTCACTGATTCTCCATTTACAAACACAATATCCTTTTTTAAAGAATAGCTTCTCCTAGAAACATGCCCAAAGCAGATGAGATGAAGATATATCACCTTTGCCTCCAAAGAGCTCTCGAACTCCATCTTTTCCAGGACATATCTGTCCGTGTAATAGAACATCCTAAATATGTCAGAAATTTGGATTTTCTAATATTTGTCCTTAGGTAAATTTATTAATATAATTATTCAGAATGGATTTAGAAAAATGATTTACATTTTTAGTGGATAGGAAAAGATTTTCATATTCCCTCAAATATTTTGAGTGCATTGGTAGAAATGTTGTTAACATCTAGTGGAAAACTCCCACTAGAAATTAGTTCCGTGGTGAAATATTACATTTGAGTGTTTCTAAGAAGCTACAGCTTCTACCTTGATCATCATGATAAACTATTGGGCACTCAGGATACTGAGAAAAATTAATTTCCTAGGCGTTGTACACTAGGGAGGAACACATTTCCACTGGGTTCAAAGGAGTTGGAATGAAAACAAAGAATAAATTTTCCTAATCTAGTCTCATTTCCACCATTTTTAAAAAAATCACATTTCTCTATTCCTCACACTACTTTTTCCATTAAAAAATATATTCTATTTTTTTATTATATCATGTTTCATAAACATATACATATGCAAATATTTCTTTTAAAACACACATAATCAAAATTTCCTTACTTTCTCAACAGTATCTAAACTCCAGGGGAGTGAAAAATAGAAGGAAACCTTCACAATTTTGTTTGCTATTTAATCTCTCTAGTACTAAGAGTATTTGGGAGGTCTGGTAGCCTAGTGGTAAGAAACTGTGCTGCAATCCTAAAGGGACGTGGTTCAAATCTACCAGCTGCTCTGTGAAAGAAGGAAGGGAAATCACCTCTCACGCAATTTACTGCCTCTGAAAACCCACTGGAGGGCCAGTACTAAGTTGACAATACACAAGAACAACAATTCAGAGTACTAGGATGGTCTTTTTTTAGATCATTATGAAAAATGATCCAAAAGAATGCAGAAATTATTGAACAATCTTACACATGAGAAAAAGAGTTCAAAATATTTGTTAGCATGTGTGCTTTGGTAAGAGCTAATGGGAATGTTTACTTGTGAAGGAGTGGAATGAAGAACCTCGTGGAGTGCGTTGGTTTTTCATTTCTGTTGAAGATAGGAAGCAGTTAAATGCACTATGATGGGCACCCCTGCTTTGCTAAGAGCCAGTGAGAACGTTAGGTTGTGAAGGAGTACAGAATGAAGGGCCTCATGGAGTACCTTGATTTTTCATTTCAGTTGAGTCCATGGGCCACAGGCCCGGGGGCCTCGTGTTGTTTTATTTTGGAGGAACGTACTTCTAAATCATACAGCACTCTTCTGTCAGTTTGCCGTACTGGCATAATCTGGTTTGGCTTTGATGCTGAGCCTTAAGCCTTTGGAGTGTTAAATGCCATCATGGTTGCCCATGGTGGACAGTATTTGATGGAGCTCCCAGTTTAAGACAGGTTTGGAAGCAGGAGTGGCATCTGCTTCCTAAACTACATGCCTATGGAAACTATGAACTTGGAGAAATGACAGTAGTTACAGAAAGACGTCAGATCTTTTGTTCATAGAGTCTCTATGAATTGTCATCAACTTGATGGCAATCAACAACAACAACAGGGACAAGAGAAGTGTATCAATAGTTAACTGTCTAAAATTCACATTGGATTGAGAAGAAGTCTTAGAACAGGAGGTATTACTGCTGATATTAGATGAATTTTGTCTGAAAGCAAAGAATTATAGAACAGTGCTTGCCTGTGTTTTTTTAACTATGTAAATGCTTAAGATGTTATAGATCATAATAAATTACAGTAAATGTTGAGAAGAATGTGAATTACAGAATATTTAATTTTGCTCATGTAGAACCAATAGTGTCAGAGACAGTGCAATTGGCACAGGACAGAGCGGAGTTTAGGGCTGTTGTACATAGGGTCGCTATGAGTCACAAGCGACTCGACGGCACATAACAACAACAACAACAGCAGAACCAATACATGGACCAAGAAGCAGTTGTTTGAAAATGTTTTAACATATGGAAAATGGTACATTAGTTTACTGTAGCAAATAATCTAAATAGTTGGGCTCTGTGAAGAAGAAGGCATTAGGATTATCTAATAAATAATGTATGTTATACAGAGGCTGCAACCTTGCTTGCTGAAAGTGAGGAGGATTTGAAGCACTGAGTAAAGGAGACCAAAGACTTTAGACTACAAAATGGACTTCAGAACACAGAAATCTTCACATTTTTACCAAAAAGCAGCATAATGATAAATGGAGAAAAGATTGATGTTATCCTGGATTCCATGTTACTTGGATGCACAATGAACATCCGTGGAAGCAGTAGTTAAGGAACCAAGCAATATATTGCATTGGGGAAATCTGCTGTAAAGTCCTTAAGAGAAAGGATGTCATCTTAAAACTAAGGTGTACCTGCCTCAAGCCATGATAATTTCAATTACTCTCTGTACTTATACATGTAAGGCAATGAGTAATGAAGGCTAAGAATAATAGATGCCTTTGAATTTTGGTATTTATAAAGCATGGACTACAAAAAATGAACAAATTTGTTTGGGGAGAAATAGAGCCAGAATGCTCTTTAGAGGCAAGGATGGTTAAGACTTCCCCTGGAGTAAGATAACATGCTTGAAAACAATCTGCAGTATAAACTAACCATTTTGGTCAACAGTATTTCTAGTAAACACAATCAAGAATGTGTACACATTAAAATTTGTGGGCAAATATGAATTGCAATTTTGTACAGTTACAGATTCATTTGTAATGATTCCAAACTGGCCACAAGATAGTTTCCCACTAATTGACAAATCATTATATATAATAGCTATACAATTGAATAACAATCAGCAATTAAAATATAAACTATTCACTAAAAAAACAGCATAGATGAATCTCACAATAACTATGTTGAGTAAAAAGGCAAGAATTAAAAGCAGTGTGATTACATGTGTAGAAAATTTGTATGGATGCAAATTAAAATGTGGAGAAGAAAGAACATTGTTGGTTCCTGGGAAGAAAATGAGAAAGAATTGAAGGGATTTCCAAGGGGAAAGGGTGAATTGGGAGACTAATGCATTTGTTCACTGTGCTGATCGTGGGACTTCTGTACAAATATTTATGTGCCAAAATGGACCAAATTACATTTTAAATATGTATAGTCAAATTCTAAATATATATATATAGTAAATTAGGCGCTAATGTGTGCCTAATTCGGGTTATGGTCTTCACAATTACTTGTTATGCTTCAGAGAGCTGGATAATGACTAAGGATGATAGAAGAATTGATGCCCTTGAATCGTGGTGCTGAAGAAAAGCATTGAACATATCATAGACTGCCAAAAGAACAAACAGATATGTCTTGGAGAGGGTGAAACCAAGTTTCTCTTTGAACGCTAGGATTTGGAAGTTCTGTTTCACATACTTAGGGCACTTGGCCAGGAGAGACATGTCCTTGGAGAAGGACATCATGCTTGGAAGGCCAGAGGGACACTGTAAAAGTGGAAGACCCCGGATGAGTTGGACTGATGCAGTAACAGGGGCAATGGGGGTTGGTGTGTTGGAATTAGTGAGACTGGCCCAGGACAGGGAAGCATTCAGATCACTGTGGGTCGATGGCACATAACAACAACTGCATAATCATTTAAAACCTAATGAAACTTTTTTTTTTTTTATAAAAACCCAAGAAAAGCTATTACCATAGTAAAAGAGAGTAATTTATTTTAGGCCAGGGATACATGAAAGCTTTGGGATACACACACATTCACTTTCTTTCTTTCATTTTTTAATACTGTAAAGAGCCACAGTTACTCCTGCACTCACTAGTTTTATTGAGAATGTGACAGCTCACCCCAAAATTCACTATTTACCCAAATGAAACGGGACAGTCAGGATTTAAATCCCTCTTCAGTGCTGTGTTACCCCATTCACAATACAAGCCAAGCGCAAGTCTTGGGTTGTGGTGCATACGGGTATTTCGCTCTTCCTCCTCTTTCTATACAGACATTGCAAGAACACAGCCTGTTGTTAGCGTAAGGAGGCCGACACGTTCACTTTCTGATGTCATCGAGAGTTACATAGAATTTCTTGTTATTGCAGGGACTTGCCCCACTAACACAAAGACCATATGTGTATCTTGTGGTTCAAATGCCCCAGAGGATCCTTCAGAGGAAAATGTGCGATCTCAGCCAGGCAAAATCAGCCTCAGAAATCCAGTGCAGAGACTGTCTCTAATGTGACACTTTTTGTGTTTTCTGTACCATTCTCTGTGTTATAGTCCACAGTTGTATAAGTTAAGATATATGCATATTTGTAGATGAGAATATATTTTCTAAAAGTTTTTTTTTATTCATAAGCAGAAACTCATAAATTTTATTCCTCTTCCTTTATTAATAGCCACTTTGGGCGTGTTGTACATAGGGTCACTATAAGTCCAAATTGACATATGGCATCTAATAACAACAACAGTTTGGATCTTAGATGTAGCTTATGTTATATTAGGTGCTGCCAAGTCGAATCTGACTCATAGCAACCCTAT
Organism: Elephantulus edwardii; assembly: GCF_000299155.1. Lineage (NCBI taxonomy): Eukaryota > Metazoa > Chordata > Mammalia > Macroscelidea > Macroscelididae > Elephantulus > Elephantulus edwardii. The sequence continues at coordinate 11,757,878 of NW_006399798.1, read as the reverse complement.
GAACACAGACCTGAGCCTCTACAGCCTCATCATCTGTGACTTGAGTCTGTTGCTACAGTCACTGTGTTAATCCGTATAATTGGAGGTCCTCCTCTCCTCTGCGGACCCTCTATCTTTGGAAGCATGATGTCTTTTTTTCCAAGGAATAGCCTTTCCTAGCAATGTGTCCAAAGTGAGAGAGATGGCGCTTCCTCCTCTTTGCCTCCAAGCACCACTCTGGCTGCACTTTCTCCAAAACATATCTGTTCATTCTTTTGATCCTTCATCAGATACCCAGTGCTATTCTCCAACACCACAATTCAAAGGCATTAATTATTCTGTCACGCTTATTCATGGTCCAGCTCTTAGTTGGATATTGTTGTTGTTGTTGTTATGTGTCGTTGAGTCGTTTGCAACTCATAGTGACACTATGTACAACAGTCCTGAACCCTGCTCTATCCTGTGCCAATCGAATTGCCTCTGACACACCCATCCTGATTACCTCAGTCACTGAACCAATCCACCTCATAGAGGCTCCCATAATTAAATTTACATTGACTGTAACCTTAAGTTTCTATTGGAAATAGACATTTGGTTTTGCCCATTCATCAACTTGTTCTTATCTTTTTGTTGTTGTTTACTGTTACGTCAGAACCGACCCATAGCTGACCCTCCAGAGGGTATTCAGGGGTAGTTAACCACATGGGAGGAGATGGCCCATCCTTCTCCTTCAGAGCAGCTGGTGGACTTGAACCATGTGCCTTTAGGATTGCAGAGCAGCTTCTTGCCACTAGGCCACCAGAGTTTCCGTGTTCTTAACTTAGCTACTCTAAAGGATAAATAAGAAAGCGAGAATTATGCTTTACCTCTGTCATTCTCTCTGTTGGCCCATGCACCGTGGAAGTGTGATCTGCTCATCTGCTCTGTTAATACTGATAGTGTATGTCACATTTGGGTGGGTGGCTTTTGGGAAGAGTACAACATTTTATTTTATTCTCATAGATTCATTGTCCTATGTAGTTGTTTGGTGCAGTTCCCTACAGCTCCCTTGGGTACAATAATGTATTTATTGCATGCATTTATCTTCTCTTTGGTTGCTTGTGGTTTTGTTCCCCCAACCATAGAGAATTTTCTTTTAGTCTTCTCTGTTACTTTCAGGAGCCTTTCCATTCAATTTCTCCACATACTTTACCCAGGATCTAAGAGAGTGCCCTTAGCAATCAACAAAAACTAATGAATGAAATTGTAACTCAGAGAGAAAAACAGTGACTGAGTTTAGGAGGTAAAAAGAAAAAGTATATCATGACAGCAGAAAATAATGTCAATAGGAAAAGATGAGTCAAATTCTATGGCTGTTAATTAAGTCAGACGACTCTGTGCTGACCATGCAGCAGCGTCTCAGAGGCTCTAAATCTTCACGGGAGGAGATTGGCCTTCTGTCTCTCTCACAAAACTTGGTAAATTCAAATCACCTGTCTTTGAGTGAGCAGCACAACTCCTTACAACTAGGCCACTGGAGCTGCCAAGGAAGAAAGGGAGAGAGGGGGAGAGCAGAGGAGGAGAGGAGAGGAGAGGAGAGGGAGACACACACACCAGTCATTTCTAGATCCATCCTGAAATACAATGTGGTGAGCGATAGGATAATATCCATACGCATACAAGGAAGTCCAGTGAATACCACTATCATTCAAATATATGCACCAACAACTAGAGCCAAAGAGAAGGAAATAGAAGATTTACACCAACTTTTGCAGTCAGAAGTTGATCAAACATGCAATCAAGATGCATTGATAATAATGGGCGACTGGAACGCAAAAGTTGGGAACAGAGAAGAAGGTTCAGTAGCTGGAAAATATGGGCTCGGTGAGAGAAATGAGGCTGGAGATAGAATGAAAGAGTTCTGCACATTCCAATCTAGAAAACTAAAAATAAAAATCAAATTCACTGCCTTGGAATCAGCAACCCTACAGGGCAGAGGAGGGCTTTCTCATCAGATTTCCAAGCCTGCAAATCTTAATGAGAGCAGTTTTCTTCACCTTGTCCTGGGGAGAGGATTCCAAACCACTGATACTTTGGGTAGAAAGACGTCACTTAACCCAATACATCTGCATTTGAGGTTAAATTGAGTCCCCTCTTCCCAAGTATAGAATGATGTACTGTGGAAGTGAGGCAATGACCCTGCGTCATCGGATCGATCCAAGAACTTCACGAGGATTTAAACGCAACACTCCTTAATCACAATAAGGAAATTCATTGAGAGACTGCCTGTAAGATAAAAGTTGAAGAGAACTGAGAATCAAAAACCTCTGCAGCATGAGAATATTTGACAGGCAGGAAGTGAGTCTTTGTCGACTCACGCGTCTGTGGAAGAGAGCTCCTTGATGCCAGGGTCACACAGATCTTCAAGGAATTCCGGGCCTACAGGTACTGAAGGAAACGAGACCTGCCTCAGAACCAAGTCAAAGAGAGCAGCTCTCCCACTAGACCTGCCGCTTGGTTTCGCACTGCAGCCTCCCCAAGTGTAAGAGTAAATTTCTGCCTGTCAAAGCCAATGTCTTGTGGCATTTATCACAGCAACACAAGATAACTAAGGTGGCCTGAGTACTGTTTTCCCTCGGAATAATTGCCAAACCTTTTGGATAGATTATTTTCCATACAAAGAAGGGACAGTAAGCCAAAGTGTATAAATTATCCAGGTCAAGATAACCGAGAGAATCATAATTGAAGCAGGATATGTGAATTAGTATGAATTTCTGTCCTATGCATTTAGTACATGTGTTAAGAGTCTCTGCCATTCAGAATGAAAAATAATGTGACTTAAAAAAAATGTAATAACCATAATGCCCTATCATACATCACTTTTAAATTATTCAGTCCCTCCTCTGTTTCAGTGCAATTAAGGTTGCATAGTGGAATGTACTTGGGAAGGTGGGAGGGGTGCGGGGGGGATTGTGTACCAGGGAGGGAGTCTTTCTTTTACTTTTGAAAGAGAGGAGCGAACTGGGGGGTGGGGGGAGAAGGCTGGGCGGGGAGAGAAGTGCAGCAATGAATGAATGGAAATCCAAATTCTGTGTAAATGTTCATTAAAATTATTAAAAAAATAAAATATTAAAAAATGTAAGAGTATATGTGTGTGTATGTGTGTACGCATGTAAGTATATATATGTATGTATGTATACACACACACATACATACACACACGTTTAATAGAGGTCTTATAAGGACTTGACTCATGAGACCTAGGCTGAAAGCCAGCTGGGTATTTTAAACAGTAACATTTCTCATTCTGACATTTGAAATCCATAAACTCTGAAAGACAAGTTCAAATACATTTTTTCCCCTATTGATCTTCTTCTTTTCCACTGCTTCTATTTTACGCTGGTTTTCCACTTATTCATTGTACAGTATTCCTTTGATTTCTTATCCTCTGGCTCACAATTAAAAGGCAGTGAAATAGAATGTCTGATTCCTTTTTTCCCCTTTTACTTAGTATTTGAATAAAAATTATTTGGCAAACCAACTTATATTTGCAGTGCAGTTTAAAAGACATATGGCGATGGGAAAGTCTGCTGTTAGGGACCTCTCCAAAGTCTTGAAGAGCAATGGTGTCACTCTGTAAACTAAGGTGCACCTGATACAGGCTATGGTCTTTGCAATCACTTGCTTTGCATCAGAGAGTCAGACAATGACTAGGGAGGATAGAAGGAGAATTGATGCCTTTGAGCTGTGGTGCTGGAGAAGAACATTACATATACCATGGACTGCAAAGAAAGCAAACAGGTTTGTCCTGGAGAGGGTTAAACTAGGCTCCTCCTTGGAGGCAAAGATTTTGAAGCTTCCTCTGACATACTTTGGACATGTTGCAAGAACAAACCAGTCCTTGGAGAAGGATGTCATGCTTGGGAGGGTGGAGGGATAAAACAGGAGAGGAAGACCCTTGATGAGATGGATTGATTCAGTGACTAGAGTAATGGGAGTAGGTGTATCGGAGTCAGTAAGATTGGCACAGGATAAGGCAGGGTTTAGGACTGTTGTACATAGCATCACTATGAGTCCCAAGCGACTTGATGGCACATAACAACAACTTAATGAAATAATTCATCTCTGTTTTATTTATGACATGAATATGTTGTTGTTGTTGTTGTTGTTGATTGCTGTCGAGTTGAGCAAGACACATAGCGACCCTGTGAACAAAAGGCCTGAAGCCTTTCTAGAGCTATCATCGTTTATCAAAATTCATAGAGTTTCCAGAGGCATGTGATTTAGGAAGTGGATACCACTCCTGCTTCCAAACCTGTCTTAAACTTGGAGCTTCACCAAATACCGTCCACCATGAATGACCAATATAGTATTTGACACATTGGCACAAGGTTCAGCATCACAGCAACCCCAGATTATCTCAGTACAGAAAAATGTCAGAAGAATGCTGTACCACTTAGAAGAATATTCCTCCAAAATAACAACTGACTTTTAAATACAAATACCCTCCACATGTAGTTGACATAAAAGATTCTAAGATCTCTCCCAATAATTATTCAACTTCTTAACTTCAATTATATTATTTTGATTTCTAAAGAATAGTATAGACTCTCTTTTGAAAATACTTTTTCACATTCTTTTAAAATTCGAATTTGAGTAAAAGTTTACAATGCAGATTGGGTTTTTTAATCCAACCTTTCATATGTAATTTTCTAATATTGATTATAATGGCTGTAGCATAACTGCATTTTCCCACCTCCCCCTGTAAACCTCATTTCCATTAGTCCTTTAATCCTGCACCTTCCTCAGTTCTATCTGGTGTTGATGTTGTTGTGTTAGGTGTTGATGAGTTGGTGTGATTCAGAGCCACCTGGCATACAGCCTAAACCCCACCTGTTCTGCATCATTCGTGATTTCTTTTTCTACCTTTAAAGTTTATTTTTTTAATGTTTTTATTAGTTTGTGTGTGTCCGTCAAGTCAGATCTGACTGGTACAGGAGGAGAATGCTCCTTTTTCTCCAGCATAGCATCTGGTGGATTTGAACCACATACCTCTGAGACTGCAATGCAGCTTCTTGCCACTAGGCCACCAGAGCTCCCTTTAATTTTTTTAAATCATGATTTTAATAAAAGTTTTCATAGAAAAGTTGGATTTTCACTCATTCATTCATTCATTGTTGCACATTTTCCTCCCTATCCCCAGTTAATTTTTTTAAAAAACATTTATTCATGAGTGCATTTCCTCCCTCTCCCCAAGCCTCCCCCGGTTCACTTTGCTATGCACCTCTTATTCTAGACTGTTGTCATACAAATAATGCCTAATCATGTAATCCTTTAAAGCCTTTGTTTTTGCTTAAGCCTCTTCTAGGCGTTGTGCCTTTATCAGTTGGTTCTAAGAGCTCTCGAATGTTTTACTTTAGATACTAGTTACTATAAATGGTTGGTTGTATGATGGTGGAAAAGGTCAGTGCAACGTGAATTAGGAAGGAAATGGGGACTAAAGATCATTCCTATTTGAACTAGAAAAAATTAAATCATGAAATCCACCCTGTTAGGTGAGGAAAACATCTGATTTTGATATACGGTGGCATGTTGTCCACAGAAAGCTGCACTGTGGGTGACCCTCTGCTTGTTCAAGGCCAGTGACTCCTTGAGAAAAAATAATAATAATAATAATAATAATAATCTCCTCCCATGTCATGTACCACCTCAAAAAATGCTTTGGAGGGTCACCTATGAGTTGGTTCTGACACCATGGCTGACTTTGAGGGATGTTGGGTTTTATGGTTGGTTTTTCTGTTAGATTGAGAAACAAGAAACTGATCCATTTTTTTCTGATAGCCCTAGAGACAGTCATACTTGCTGTGGAAATGTAATTGTTTTTCTTTTTCCCGAACCATCTACCAGCTGGTCTGTGGGAGAAACATGCATTATCTCCTCCCGTGCAATTTTCAGCTTCTGAACTCAGCTGAAACCCTGCTGGAGGTCAACTATGAGTTGGTTCTGACTTCACTGGTGATGTGAGAGACACAGAGACAGAGAGACAAAGAGAGACAGAGACAGAAAAAAG
>NW_006399798.1:11723209-11751668 GCF_000299155.1 Elephantulus edwardii | reverse complement strand
TTGTTGTTGTTGTTGTTGTTATATGCTTTCAAGTTGCTTGCGACTCATAGCAACTCTCTATGTACAACAGCCCTAAACCCTGTTCTGTTCTGTTCTGTTCTGTGACAATCACACCGTCTCCGATACACACATCCTGATTACCCCAGTTACCGAATCAATCCACCTCATAGAGGACCTTCCCCTCCTGTGCTGTCCCTCCACCCTCCCAAACATAATGTCCTTCTCCAAGGTCCAGTCCCTCCTTACAACATGTCCAAAGTATGTTAGACGGAGACGCAGAATCCTTGCCTCCAAGGAGCAGCCTGGTTTAACCATTTCCAGGATGAATCTGTTCGTTTTCCTAGCAGTCCATGGTACACTCAATGCTCTTCTCTAGCACCACAGCTCAAAGGCATCAATTCTCCTTCTATCCTTACTCACTGTCCAACTCTCTGACATGTAACAAGTGATAGCAAAGACCATGGCCTGTGTCAGACACACCTTAGTCTCCAGAGAGACACCATTGCTCTTCAGTACTTTGGAGAGGTCCCTAACTAATTTATCTTTGAAAAATGTTGCTCATGTGTATTGCAGGTGTAGATATGGATGGTTTCTAAAGCAAGTTTAGTCGCTGAAAAGCTGGGCACATTTACCTCACATTTTTTTGTGTATTGAGAAGTCTTGGTTGCACAGTGACTAAGAATTCTGTACTGCTAAATGAAAGGTCAACAGTTTGAGTCCACTAACCTCTCAAATGTGGCAGTCACCTTCTCTGAACGTTTTCAGCCTTAGAAATTGGATGATGTAGTTCTTCTCATCCCCCTGAAGGTTTGCTTTTGGTTGAAGTAGACTCTACCATAATGGGTTTGGATTCTTTAAAATTATACAAAGGCCAAAACTATTCATCTAATGAGTGGACTAATTCTTTCTACCATTGTTTTCATGGGAAGAAAAATTAGACCTTCTATTTCATTTTAAATTAACAAATGTAAACGTACTAGTTGGACACTGTTTTCCGAAGAATGCTGGGCTCTCTTACTTCTTATCTCCATGACTTTTTAAGAACCTAAACAGTTGGGTAGAGTTTTCCTATGTTTCAAGGAAAAAGGAAATACAAAAAACCAGAGCATTGTTTCTAGGTTGCATTGCTTTTTAAAAAAATTGAAAAGTTGGTTGTTATTTTATTTCTTTTTTTAAATTTTGCACTAGTTTATTTACAAAATTTGAATACATTGTTTCTGAGTACAATTCTTTCCATTTTCCTTACCCCCCTACCCATCAAATTGTACAACCCCATGATTAATCCCTTCTTCTCCCTGCATATCCTCATCCCTCTGCTTCCAGCCTCTCCCACCCCTCCTGGATTCTTATACTCATTCTACAATAATGGTTTTATACAACATTTGTCCTTGTGGAACTGATTTAGTTCACTCAGCATAAAGCTCTCCAGTCCCTCCCAAGTTAGGTAATAATTTACAAAGTTATTGCTCCTGCGTGCTGCATAGTATTCCATTGTGTGAATGTACCATAATTTGTTAATCCATTCATTTGTGGCTAGATATTTAGGCTGTTTTCATGCTCTTAAAATGCTGAATAATGCTGCTATGAACATTGGTGTACAAATCTCAGTTTGTGCCTCAGTTCTCATTTTATCAGAATATATTCCAGGTAGTGGAATAGCTAGGTCATACGGAATTTCTATGTTCTGCTTTTTGAGGAAGTGCCAAACTGCCTTCCAGAATGGTTGTACCATTTTACAACCCAACAACAATGTATAAGAGTTCCTTTTTCACCACATCCTAACATTCATTACTTGCTCCCCTGTTATACATTGCCACTGTTACTGGAGTGACATGGTGTCTCATTGTGGTTTTGATTTGCATCTCTCTTATTGCCAGTGATTTGGAGCATTTCTTCATGTGTCTGTTTGCCATCTGAATATCTTCCTCTGAGAAAATTCTTTCCATGTCTTTTTCCCATTTTGTAATTGGGTTATCAGTCTTTTTGTTGTGGAGGCCCAGGAGTACTCTGTGAACTTTTGTTATAAGACTCTTGTCTGAGATGGTATTTCCAAATGTTTGCTCCCAGTTTGTGATTCCTCTACAGTAACAAAGAGAACTCAGAGAAGGAAATCAAGAAAACAATACTGTCTACAATAGCCAACCACAAATATGTATACTTGGGAGCGAACTAATTAGAGATACAACAGACCTATAGAAAGAAAACTACAGAACATTTCTTCAAGACACAATAAATGACCTAAAAAAAATGGAAAAATGTGCCCTGTTCACAGATAGGAAGACTCATTTTGAGAAAATGACAATCCTACCAAAAGCAATCTACATGTTGAATGCAATCCCAATCCAGATACCAAATTAATTTTTTAAGGAGATTGAAAGGGAAATTTTCAAATTTATTTGGAGAGACAAGAGACCCTAAATAAGAAAACACTTCTGAAAAACAAAAATGAGGTTGGAGGCATAGCACTTCCTGACCTCAAAACCTACTACACAGCAGTGGTAACCAAAACAGCATGGTACTGGTACAATGACAGACACATAGACCAGTGGAACAGAATTGAGAATGAGAACCCAGAAATAAACCCAGCTATCTATGGTCAACTGATATTTGACAAGGAAATCAAAGCTATCAAATGGGAAAATGATATCCTCTTCAACAAATGATGTTGGTAAAACTGGACTTGCACCTGCAGAAAGCTGAAACAGGATCCGCATCTCACACCATACACAAAAATCAACTCAAGGTGGATCAGAGACCTGGGAGTATAAAACCCAAAGCCATAACATTCATAAGAGACAAACTAGCATCAAGCTTAGAAGAGCTAGTCCAAGGTATAAAGACACTGCCAAATACAACCAGAAATGCACAACCTAAAGAGGATAAAGTTGATGCAAGGGACCTTCTAAAGATTTAATCCCTGTGTGCATCAAAACCTTTTTCCAACAGGGTGATGGGTAGCATTCCTTTTATAATTTATTTTGCAAATTGTCAAATGTTTCTTCCACCCACAGTTCCATGGTATCAGGGGACAGGGGTGTGTTACTGTTAACCTCCGGAGGAAGCACGTTGGTCTGGAAACATTTTGGAGATGCTTATCTTTTGGAGTGTGTAGTCCACAGGAGGTTCATGCTACTGGCTGAAAGGCCACACCTGCCTAGAAGTTCACATGCACCAGCCGCTCAGCTAGAGAAAGATGCCCAGTCTCCTCCTGTGTGATTGACAGCCTCCAAAAAAGTGCTGGAGGATCAGCTGGGGGTCCAGATTGACTCGACAGCAATGGCTTTGACTTTTACTTGAGAGGCTCCAGAGAGGTCACTTAGAACCATGGCTTCCACTCACTCAATCAACTATTGTGAGTAATTGAACTGATAGATTAGTTACAACTACCGTGTTTGCTGAAACTGAGGAGGACCTGAAGCGCTTGCTGCAGAAGGTCAAGGATGACAGCTTTCAATATGGATTGAAGCTCAATATCAAGAAAACAAAGAGTCTCACCACTGGACCAATTGGCAGTATCAGGATGGATGGTGAAGAGATTGAGATTATTCACAGCTTTTTTTTGCTTGGCTCCACAGTCAACACTCTTGGCACCAGCAGCCAGGAAATTAAAAGGTGCATTGGGAAAGTCTGCTGTCCGGGACCTCTCCAAAGTACTGAAGAGCAAGGGTGTCACTCTGGAAACTAAGGTGCGTCTGATACAGGCTATGGTCTTTGCAATCACTTGTTAAGCATCAGAGAGCTGGACAATGACTAGGGAGGATAGAAGGAGAATTGATGCCTTTGAGCTGTGGTGCTGGAGTATTCACTGTACCATGGACTGCTAAGAAAATGAACAGGTTCACACTGGAGAGGATTAAACCTGGCTGCTCTTTGGAGGCAAGGATTCTGAGGCTTTGTCTGGCACACTTTGGACATGTTGCAAAGAGGGACCCGTCCTTGGAGAAGGACATCATGCTTCATGTATCATGGGTGGAGGGACAGTGCAGGAGAGGAAGGTTCAGTGATTGGCGTAATCAGGGTGGGTGTGTTGGGGACAGTAAGATTGGCACTGGACAGGGCTTAGGGCTATTGTACATAGGGTCACTAGGAGTTGTAGGTAACTCGATGGCACATAACACAACAACAACAATATTCACTACAGGCCTGCCTGCACTGAGGCACTCTGAACAAGGTCAACCTTAACATCTCAATTTCATGGGTGACCAAACTTCTGAGAAGCCACATCATTGTTACAAGATAAGAAATGGCCTTTGCTTCCAGGTCTGCGTGACCCTGTAGCACGGGCTTTTCCCATTATTTTAGTCCTATTGCTTTTTCACTTTAAAAGCAAGAGAAGGAAGCTATTTTAAGGATAGGTGAAGAGATCGCCAGCTCTGAGCCTCCCTGTAGATTAGAGTGGGTATGAAAGAGGTAAGCAGATTAATAATACGACGAGAAAAGAAAGTACACTTTTGGAGACAGCGCTGCAATAGCAGAAAACAACCAAAGCTCAAAAGGAGTGAGTGTCTCTTTCTCAGTTGTTTTACGGAGATTGTTTTCTGCACACTCCTAACCTTTAAATGAAAGTCATGTTCATGATCGCAGTGGGGTGGGTAATTTATTTCCAGACAAATCCAGGCAATTAAAACATTTGACATTGATGCATAAGAAGTCTTGGAATGGTGGATGGAATCCATGTCTAAACATCTATTGTAATTAAGCAGTCATGGAAAAAAGTTCAATAAATAATGATTTCCATGTGGAAAGTAGACTGAAACATATGTGGAAGAAGGGGTAAAACTCTGAAGACTTGCATTTGGTCATTTATGCTGAATGAAAGGCAACCATTGGCTTTACTTTCAGCATCCTCGTACAAAGTCATGCTTTGTTGTTGAGATGACATAGATCGTGTATTTATCATGCCTTTAGAAGCACAACCTAAGAACGTGGAGAATGTTAGGGCAGTCACACTTCTGAAGCTGTTTATCAGTGAGAGATTGTGTTTCAGGCTCAGTGTTTTGATACAGGTAATTTTTAGGAGCTTGCTTGGTTTTGAAATTCTGTTTTATCCTGTGCCAGATGCTCTACTGTTTTTATTTTAGTCAGTTCCCTTTTTTTTCATGATCTCAGTGAAATTTGAAAATAAAATGGGTAATTAATTTCTGATGTCTTCCCACTGATTGACACAGTACAAGAAAGAGAAAAACACATTTTTTCGAAGTTTATAGCCCTGAGATGAGATTTCAGAATCAAACGTGCCTGTTGATTATTTTACAATGGTGGGCCTTGCCCCTAGGTTGTTCTTTTTCCGTTCACCGTTCCAGAATTTCATTCCAAAAATATCCTGTGAAGTCCAAATAGTAGCCAGCATTCTGTCTTTGGTTGATGAATCTGTAATTTTCTAATCCAATATTTGTCTTGAAAACATTTAAATCCATAAAACGTATTGCAATTGAGGTGATGGTCATGCTAATAGTGGTCTCCTACATTTTATGGGGAAGACTAGAGACATGCCTGCTATTCTTTTCCATTCCTTGACTAAAAAAATGAAATCCAACACAAAAGAAGGGGGTGAGGAACCCTAGGAAGACCTGTGTGCCAGCCTGCTTCTCAGTCAGTCTCTATGCCTGTGTGCGATTTCAACTCTGTGCCCTTTAAGGTTATTTGTAAATAAAAAGGAAAGACTTTCAAAGTTCAGCCCTCTTGCAAAACAAATGTCCCTACAGTCAAAACAAAACTTTCTCTTCTCTTTTTTGTTTTTTTTTTTGTTCGGTGAAGTTTTTGTACACATCTGCTTTGACGTTGTGACTTGCTTAATTTTAGCTTCAGCTGTACTCGCGGCCTTCTTCATGTATTTTCATCCACACTGAAAGCCTGGATTTCACTATTTTATCTACTTTCATACCCTTTGTTCTTCTTCCTCAATCTTCTCTAAAGACTTGGGTGATTGCAGTCATTGTTGATAAAAGTGTTGGCACTTAAAATTGCAAAAAAATTAAAATAGATTCCTTTTCTTCCAGACCAGTAGGATTAATTCAACCACAAACATCTTCACAGTTCTTGAATGCCACCCTCTTACCTTTATGAAGAGGGAATTTTGGTGACCTACGCGTTGCATTGCCAAACCTAAGGTGTGTGTTCTAAGTCCATCAGCTGCCGGGTGTGAGAAACACGAGCAGTCTCCTCTCTTGTTACGTAAAGCTTCTGAAAATCCACCAGAAGATCAGCTTTGAATTGGTTTCAGCTCAGGGGCACGTAACTACAATACCGTCTTCATGGGTGATCCACAGCTTCTGATAAAGTTAAGGGACACGTACCAACAGCCTCCACCACAGCCACACGGGCTGAGTACTTAACATGAGTGTATAACTGAGAGAATCAGAGGTTTAAACTCTCAAGAATCATACAGTTGTATGTGTTTTTCCAGGGGTGTGGTAGAAGGAAAATTGATTAGTAACTCAAAGCAGTAGATCATAGAAGAGGAGGAATGAAGAGGAGGATGAAGAAGTAAAAGGTGTGCGAGTAGTAGTAGATGGATTCTAGGTCCTGGAATAGAATGTGGAAGAGGAGATTCCTGAGATGTGAGATAACCGGAAACATCTTTGTTCACTAAGTGAAACTACGAGAAGTCACTAAAGCAGCATTTAGAACTAACTAGTTCTTCCCAGTTAAGTCATAGCTAGTGAAGTAAAATCAAGGCAGACTGGACTTTGTAAAATGGGTATTCCTAAATCTATAACCAGAATGGGGAGAAATAGATGTTGGTGCCCTGCTAGAAAACTAATCTGACAATGCGCTATTGTCGTTGGTTTCATAGAGTAGATTTCTACTTGTGGTAACACCAGCCGAATGGTAAGGTGTTAAGCTGTCATCCCAAAGGCAGCTGGTTCAAATATACCAGTTACTTCAAAGGCAGAAAATGGACAATCACCTCTTGTGTTATTTCCAGCCTCTGAAAACCTACTGGTTAACCTTCTGTTAACCCTACCATGACAATAACGACCATGAAAAGGGATGACTGTTGCTATTATTATTTTCTCAAGTTCTGAATAAAGAAATTGAGAAAGCATACGGTGAAACAGTTCACTTAAAGGCACACAGCTAGTGTATTTGAGTCAAAAGTGAGGATACTGGCCACCCGATAGGAAAAAGAAGGAAGAAGCTAAAGAGACAGTCCATGTCGAGGAGAGAAGAGATATTTATATTTGAAAACTATGCATTAAGACATTAAGAGGGAGTAACCTTTTTCTGACATTTTCAAAAGAGATTTGCAATTTGATTAGAACTGCTTCCAAATACAATTTTTTTTGTAAGACTAGGGTCACCACAAGTCAGAATCAACTTAGTTTTGTTTAGCTTTGGTCTAAAAATCAAGTAACACTCAGACTAACCTACGTATGAGAAGCTTTCGTTTCTGTATGATTAAACATGTTCTACAACAAACAAATTTGTCTTAGAGAAAGTACAACCTGGGTACTTTCTAGAGACGAGAAACTCTGTGCCCATCTTTTGTGTATAATATCAAGAAGCACCTTTATTGGTAAAAGAAATCATACTTGCAAAAGCAAAAGGTCAGTGAAAGAGAGGCAGTCCCACACTAAGGTCGGTTGACTCAATGGGTACAACAGTGACCTTGAACATGATGAAATTGTGAGGATGACACAGAATAGAGCAGGAATTCAATCTGCTGCTCATAGGATAGGTGTGAGTGGTAGTCAGCTTAATGGCACCTAAAAACACAATAAATAGGTGAGCTTGTAATGAGTGATGTCTTTTCAAGTACGTTAGTTTTCCTAACGTCCAAAATGATTTCTAGTAAACACATAATAAAGAATTTACAAAACGAATTCATGAATAAACCTCTAAGATGTTGAAACTAGTTCAAATAGAATTTCATCCACCTCTATACAATCAGACTATCTCACATAGGTTATTTAGACAATCTCGGGCTTTCTACAGCAAGAGTAACCAGTAATCGCTCCAACTGCTAATTAAAAAAAAATAATAATATTAGTAGTACTGTGGAAACTACAGGTACAGAACAATCTCACTGATTTCACATGCAAGCAAGATTTTACTGAAGATTATCCAAAAACGACTGGAACAGCACATCAAGAGATCTACCAGAAGTCCAGGCTGGGTTTAGAAGGGGTCGTGGTACTAGAGATATTGTAGCTGATGTTAGATGGATCTTGGCTGAAAGCAGGGAATACCAGAGGAATGTCTGTGTTTCATTGACTATGCAAAGGCATTTGACTGTGTGGATCATAACAAACTGTGGCTGACTCTGAGAAGAATGGGAATCCCAGAACACTTGATCGTTCTAATGCGAAACTTATACTTGGAGCAGGAGGCAGTCGTCAGAACAGAGCAAGGGAACACTGCATGGTTCAAGATTGGGAAGGGCGTATGCCAGGGATGCATCCTATCTCCATACCGTTTCAACCTATATGCAGAACAGATTATCCGGGAGGGTGGGCTCTATGAGGAGAAATGTGGGGTCAAGATTGGTGGATGATTTATCAACAAGCTGCATTATGCGGATGACACAACCCTGCTTGCTGAAACTGAGGAGGATCTGAAGCGCCTGCTGCAGAGTGTCAAGGACTGCAGCCTACAATATGGATTGAGGCTCAATGTCAAGAAGACAAAGATTCTCACCACTGGACCAATTGGCAGCATCAGGATGGATGGTGAAGAGATTGAGATTGTACACAGCTTTACTTTGCTTGGCTCCATAGTCAACAGTCTTGATACCAGCAGCCAGGAAATTAGAAGGTGCATTGCCATGGGAAAGTCTGCTGTTAGGGACCTCTCCAAAGTACTGAAGAGCAATGGTGTCTCTCTGGAGACTAAGGTGCGTCTGATACAGGCCATGGTCTTCGCAATCACTTGTTATGCATCAGAGAGTTGGACAATGACCAAGGAGGATAGAAGGAGAATTGATGCCTTTGAGTTGTGGTGCTGGAGAAGAGTATTGAGAATACCATGGACTGCTAGGAAAACAAACAGATTTGTCCTGGAAAGGGTTAAACTGGGTGGCTCCTTGGAGGCAAGGATTCTGAGGCTCTGTCAAACATACTTTGGACATGTTGTGAGGAGAGACCGGTCCTTGGAGAGGGACATCATGCTTGGGATGGTGGAGGGACAGTGCAGGAGAGGAAGGCCCTCTATGAGGTGGATTGATTCAGTGACTGGGATAACTGGGATAGGAGTGTCAGAGACAGTGCAATTGGCACAGGACAGAGCGGAGTTTAGGGTTGTTGTATATAGATAGGGTCGCTATGAGTCGCAAGCAACTCGACGGCACATAACAACAACAACAGTAGTAATTTTAAAGAAAATTTACAGGTTTTGGATTTCCATTCATTGATTGTTCCTGCCCACCCCTTCTCTCAGTTCATTCTTCTCTTTGAAAAGTATAAGAAAAATTCTTTCATTGTTATACAATCCCTTCCCCCAAGTCCAGTCCACTGTGCAGCCTTCGTTGAAGACCGATTCTTTAACTGATCAATGAAATTTTTAGCAGTTATTCTTTAGGAAAAAAGTAAATGAAGCAAAGACCATATCTATACAAAATAAAATAAATTGTAGGGAAAGGAAAAGATGTAATGGAAAACTATTTAAATTTGTTAAAACTACTATGTTCTGCAAGAACTAATATTTTTATTATTCTAAGACTCTTCTTCTTCCATGTATTCACTAGCATCCATTTCTGATTTCTTTTTATCTCTCCCTTCAAATTTTATCTAGATTATACATATACTTACAATATGTGATCCTTCTTCACTATGCAACCCTAGCCACCACCTCCACCCCAAAAAAAAGGCTAGGATAGTTGGGAAGGTCTTCTAAAAGCTTGGAAAAGAAAAATAATAAATAAGAACTCTTAGAGTTAATTAGTAGGTGGTTGGGTAGCCTAATGGTAAGAAGCTGCTCTGCAATCCCAAAGGCACATAGCTCGAGTCCACCAGTTGCTCTGTGGGAGAAGGATGGGCAACCTCCTCTCCTTAGCAATTTACTTACTGCCTTGGAAAACCGGATGGAGGGCCAACCATGTGTTGATTCCAACTCAGAGATTCTCATCTACAACATAAAAAGTCTCCCAAGTATCCTGAAAAACCTACAACCAGGAGAAGATAAGATAGATGAATGGGACCTTCTAAGAATCAAATCCCTAGGCACATCCTAAAACTTCTCCAACAGGGTAACAAGGGAAAACACAGACTGGGAAAAGGTATTTGGTAATAACATGTCAGATAAGGAACTTATATCTAGAATTTATGAAATACTTGTGCACCACAACAAGATAAAGGTAGATAACCCAATTGAAAAATGGGTACAGAATATGGACAGACACTTCACCAAAGAAGGCATTCTTTGGCTAAAAACCACATGAGGAAATGTTAAAAATCCTTTGCTCTAAGAGAGATGCAAATCAAAACAACTATGCGATATCATCCCACCAAAGTCAGAATAGCAAAATTTAACAGAACCGCAAGCAACAAATGCTGGCAAGGCTAGGGAGAAACTGGAACACTTATTCACTGTTGGTGGAAATGTAAAATGGAGCAACCACTGTGGAAGGTGTTATGGCTCTTTCTCAAAAAGTTTGAGATACCATTTGACCCAGCAATTCCACTATACTGGGAATATATCTGAAAGAGACCATAACTGCCACCCAAACAGATAAAGGCACACCCATGTTTATCACAGCTTTGTTCACTATAGCAAGGAGTTGGAAACAACCTAAGTGCCCATCAACAAATGAATGGATAGAGAAGCTGTGGTATATTCACATAATGGAATACTATGCTGCATTGAAAAACAAGGAACTCATGCAATATTTTCAAAATGGGTGCTCCTGGAGGACGTTATGCTGAGTGAAGTATCTCAGTCACAAAAGGACAAATACTGCATGGTGCCACTGTTGTAAAACAGGACTGACGTTGAGTTGGGGGGAGACTGAGAAAGAAGGGTTAAATAATGTTTACTGCATTGAAACAGATGAGGGAGAAAACTGTTTAAAAGGGGTATGTGATTAGGTATCTTGTTATGATGGAAGTCCAGAGTGAAAGCTGCATAGTCAAGTGGACCTGGGGGGGATTATAAAACAATGAAAGAATTTTTCTTCTACTTTTCCAAGAGGGGAGCGTATTGGGGGGAGGGTTTTGTGGGGAGAAAGTACAACAATGAATGAATGGATATCCAAAGTCTCTATAAATTTTCATTGAAATTGATAATAATAATAATAATAAAGAGCCTCCACATCAACAAGGTTAATTATTAGGCGATTTTTTGTACCCAGGTCTCCTCCTTGTTCAGTGGCTTCCCCTCTGATGACAGCAGAATTGATGTCTTTGAGTCGTGGCATTGGAGAGGAGTAGTGAATATCCTATGGACTGAGGAAAGAATAAATAAATTGTCGTTGACCAAGTGCTCCTTTTTAAAGGCAAGGGTGGTAAAGTGTCATCTCACAGACTTTGGATGTATTGTTAGGAGGGGCTATTTCTTGGAGGAGTACAGCATGCTTGGTAAGGTGAAGGATCAGGGAAAGAGAAAGATCCTCAATAAGATAGACTGATACAATGACTGCAGCAATGGGCTCAAATGTGTCTGAGAGGCTGAGGATGGCACAGGATAGGACAGGGTTCAGATGCGGTGTTCATAGTGTCGCTATGAGTCATACTAGACAGCACCTAAAAACAATGACAACAAGGTCCTTGGTTGGTGTTAATAGTGAATGTGCATGGCTGTTAGGCTAAAGATGGAACATTCAAGCCCAGTCAGAGAGATCTTAGAACAGCCTGAGTATGTAATTCCCAAACCTCAGCCCCAGAGAGGATTAAGAAACCCAGTTGTGCACTCACAAACATAGTGTCACCATGGTTTGAAATGAATCTGATAGAAACTGGTGACATTTCTCCTATGCCTTTGATCCACCAGTTGCTTCTTGGGAGAAAGATGAGTAATCTTCTCTTATTAACACATGTTGTTGTTGTTAAGTGCTGTCACATTGTAGGCAACTCATAACAACCCTATGAACGAAAGTCCTCAACACTGGAGTGACTTTTATCCTTTCTCCAGGTTCACAGGGTTTCTGGAGGCAAGCTATTTTGGAAGTGGATGCCACTCCTGCTTGCTTCCAAGCTTGTTTTAATCAGGGAGCTCCACCAAACACTGTCCACCATCGGTAAACACTCTCACATTTGACACATCAGGGTCACAGTGTTTGGCTTCACAGCGACCAGGAGTTACCTCTGTATGGCAAGTGGACACACCAGGGCTATATGACCTAGAAAAACGTTTGACCAAAAACAATTTATACATACAGCCTTGAAACCCAATCTACAGTCTCTATGAATTGGGATTGGCCTAATTGATGGCAATGAGTTTGAGTTGGATTGTGGTTTTGTTTTGTTTTGTTTTGTTTAACTTTTGGTGGCAGAGGTGGTAATAGTGGGCCTGAGAGTGAATCTGCTGTTTAAATTTCCTCTGTTTATCATAGGTAAAAGCTTGAGCTTTTTATTCACAGTCAACCGTTTGAGTGACAAACAAATTTAATACTCTCACAACCATTCTACATGCATCGGCCCCTAAATTATTGAATTGACTGTAGTCATTTATTTAGAAACTTCCATTTTATACTTTGTCAGGATGATTTCAGATGAAAAATTTTCTTTTTTTAGCCTAGAGTATACAGCACAAAATGAATCTTTTTTCTTTCCCTTCTTCATGTGAACCAGTTAAGGTTTGAGACTCAGAAGAGAAGTAATTGCATTCATACTTTTCAGTATTTGGGTGAAATTTAAAATGAAGCTGAAACTGACTTTATTCCTGTCACATTATATTTCTTATCTTGGTTCCAGAAGCCAAGGAGAATCTGATTATTGTCCTTATATTATTAATGTTTCAGAGCTTGGTTCTGTTCTTCCTAAATCACACAAAGCCACCACATGTCTTAAAGATGGTGAACATCTCTAAGTTTCTAAGTAATATTTGTTGTATTTAAAACCTTCTCTTTATACTTAACCGCCAGTGTGGTTAAATTTAGAGTTGGATTTTGGCTTTTACTGCAGTTAAGAATACATTTCATTCACAGCTAACAGAGTGGAATCTCATTTGGGAACAGATCTGTATCTATAAAACAGTTACAGTTTTTGGATTGTATGTATATCTACTTTGCAACCAGCATTTGCCTTATGCATTTATTTATCTCTGAATGTGTATCTATTAGTACACACATCTTCATGCTCTTTTCCCAAAGGTAAAAGATGATTTTCTCATCATGCCAGTGTTCTTTAGAGGTGTCTTAAGATGTGTAAGGAAGAAAAGCATGGAGATCTGGAGAGTGAGATATACACAACTCCCTAGTATCTGTTTCATATAGAACTTTTATATCTCCCTATAATTTCACTCAAAAATATTTTCTTGCTTAAAAACACTTATCTGAAATGTTACTCTAATTTAGAATTCAAATTTGTTCTTTTTTAGCTATTACTTAATATAAAATTATATGCACTGTTGCAATTAAAAGCAGTTATACCAACTATAAAAAAAGAATACATTTCATAATGTACTACAATTTCACAAGAATTTTGTCTCATTTAAAATGGTAATGAAATAGCAATATTTCTCCCATGAGGTTAAATGCTAGGTAGTTTCCTACATTGTTCAGAGAGGATTAAATTAGGGAGATCTGATGGTCTAGTGGATAAGGAGTTGCACTGTAAACCCTAGGATGGCTGGTTCCAATCCACCACTGCTCCGAGAGAAATAGATAGGCAATCTCGCCCTTTTACTGTGGAGCCTCTGAAAAGTCACTGGAGGATCAGCTATGAGTCAGTTACGATCCGACAGGATTGTGTTTATCAGCTGAGGGTCCACAAAAATCACAAGAAAAGAATACAAGGGTGTTGTCTGATCATCAAGTCACTCAGAGATACTTTTCATTATTTTTTTTTAATCTGAAAAAGTTGCTTCTGTAGAAAACAGTGAGAGCCTGAAGAAATTATTAGAAAGGAGGTGGGAAGGATGAGAAATCTTTATTTTAGAGAATGATTCTTTAAATTCTTTTTAACCATATGCATACAGTGATTCAAACAAGAATAACAAAATGAACTTGCAATCAGTCAATACAAATATAAATGTTGCTGTACTGCTATACAGTAGCAGAATAGGCTTAACATGAATTGTTAAGACACAATTGTGATAATCTATAAATGAGGAGTCTAAGTTGCAAAATCTAATTGCACAACAGCGAACTAGTTTTTAATGTATTTAAATGTTAAAAGAATATGCCTCAAACACTTAATGCTGTTTGTGAAGACAAGGCAAGAAACCAAATGATACACTTAATAATCAGGCAAGTTGTTTTGCTATTTTTGTATTTTCAAAGGTAGCCCTTACAAAATATATAAAATGTACCAGTCACTTTTTAGGCAATTTGCAGGCCTTGATTCATTCCTTAATGGTTGAGTTGATGAGTTACTATCAGATAATACATTGAAAAGATCCTTTTCATGTAACTTTTAAAGAAAAAGGAAAAGCCTAAAAAAAAAATACAGAACGGCTGGAACGTTTGCCTTTCTTTTCTCCCTCAAGTAAGTAGTCTGCTTCTTGGCGCCTCACTAACTGTTAAAAGTTTTAAAATTCTTAGTATTTCCATTTCGGTTTAGAAGGTGTGACATGAGCGTGAAATGAAAAAAAAAATCTTAGAAAATGATTGACATTTAGCTCATGTTTTCTTATGGTTTCAGTCCATTAGAGGCGATCTGTAAAGGGTTTGTGTAGTTTCATGATTCTCAAAGAATCATGTAGCACCATCAGGCTCACCCAGAATGCTTTTCACTGGGCAAGTGTCCTGGGGCTCCTCCCCAGATCCACTGAAGACTGGAACGTAGTTCTGCCAAGACACTAGATTCTTGGACGTATCAGCCACAATATTTTACTTTGGAAAGATGTTTTCATCTCTTCAGTATCTCATGTTTAAGATGTAGATGAGAGCTGTATTACTCACTAAAGAAAGCAGATTAAAAATAGCTGCACATTTGAAAACAGGAAAATGGGATAAAATACTATGTAGGTAGAAGAGAGTAATGATCAAAGAGAAAATAGTCTTTGAATTTTCTAAATGAGTGTGGTTAAGGGCTTAAATGATGATTCTGTTTATAGAAATTATTCTTTTAAAAAAATAAGTCTATCTTCTTAATCTAATTTTGTATAAACTTGAAGCAACTTCTAAAGAAAATGTGTCTACCTTTACAGTAATGTTTCTAGAACTAGAGACTCTTCTGGTAATCTTTCTTATTACCATGAAGTCTCAAAAACATAGAGAAAAGAAGATAGGTCCTTTCTGTGGCCACTGGTATCTCTCCATTTCTTTCTTGTTTCAATAGAAAATTTGTGCTAGACTGTGGATTTCAAACCAAGGGTTAAGGTGAAGTGTCTGTACAAGAATACCTGGAGAGCGTGTCAACAGTTGTCTGGGCTTGCTGATCAAAAAGTTAGACTGGAGTCCACCTAGAAATGCCCTGAAAGCATTGCTTAGTGTTCTACTCTTAACAATTAGCCCTTGAAAATCCTCTGCTGGTGTTTTCTGTAGGGAGTCATGCTGTTAACCTAAAGATTAAGCTTCTCAAGTGACGAAAATTCACCTGTGATTCCCAGGGAAAAGATGAGCTATCTCTTCCAGTTGTAATACAAAGCCTTGGAGACTGGAGGAAGGGTTACTTTTAAGTCAGAGGCAACTCAACTTAAGGTAGAGAGTCAACAAGAGGACTTTGAAGACTCTCTACAAGATGGGCTGACGCAGTGACAATAATAATAATAACAACATGCTTGAGTGTGGTGTGACCATGAGGATAGCACAGGACATGGCGAGGTTCTGATGTGCTGTTCATAAGGTCAGTAAGAGTCATAGTCCATTCAACTGCACCTAACAACAGCATCTATCTGGCTGGCTGGCTGGCTGTGTGTCTATCTAGCTCTATGATGTGGAAACTGTTTCCTTTTGTCACTCTGATAAATGAGATCATTACCTTTACCAAATGTCCATCATTAACCTATGGAAAAGTTCTTTACTACATTCTCACCTGCACGTTAAACTTTTAAACTAAAAAAAAATAAAAAGACTGTCCTTGACTCAACAAATTGAGTCTAATTAAAATGAAGGATACTCTAATATCCAAATTAAGTTTTAAATCAATGTACATACACACACACTACCACCAACAGGTATGTGTGTGTATAGATATATAGATATAGATACAGATACAGATTAGGTATAGATATGGATATGAATATGGATATAGATACATAGATATTTATATATACCTGATTTACAAAAGCATTTTGTTTCTTAAGTTTTAATTGTTTTTAACATGTTTTGTATCAAATTAAATACAAATTTCTCTTTGTTTTGATAATATCAAGATAGTCATTAAAGAATAAATACTATATTTATGTTTATAAATATATACATGAAATTCAATATATGGAGAGTCTAAATTTTCTTTTTTAAAAGTAGACTCATTTAATGGGCTAGATCAAATAACTTCACAATTCAGTTATAGCTTCAAGTTAATTTTTAATTCTCTAATTTATTCTATTTTTTTACATAAAATGTACTTACTATTTACTGTAGTTCTACAGAGATTAAACAGACTTTCCCAAGAAACAAGAGTATCCAGTTTCTAACATTCTTTTTTATAATATATGCAAGAAATGACTTATTACCTGTCACTTATAAAAACACACAATCTCTCTAATGTTGGGCATTTCATAAAACTGTCTCTATAAAATACCGAATGTCCATATGTAGACAATGTGTAAAATAGACTTTGGATATTTTGCCATGGTTTGTAGTACACATTTTGGAATTCTGTGCCAATTTTCCATTCTCTTTACCAAAGATGTTGTCTAAACCGTTAATGCAGAATACTTTAAACATGGAATATCATCCAAAATGGTTTTTCCCTATTATGGATTTTAAAGGGGAAAAAGTCAAAATATTCCAATCAATTGATGCAGTCAGTCTAATTTATGCACCAAGAAGTTCAAAACCCTGTGTCATTTGACCATTTTTCATTTGTTTGTAGTGAGATTAGTATTAGGTTTATTACTGATTTTGTAGTCCAACTTAGAGTAAAGAAAAACAGGTTATGGGAGACCAGTACCCATCATATGGTTTTGTTAATTAAGGATCAATTTGGAACAATGCAAATTAAAATGCAAAGATTTTGGAATAGTCAGTTCATTAACCCTTTCCATCTCTGAATAACAAATGGTAATGTGAAACTGGTAACCTAGAACCATTTTAAGCAATGCAAACTGATTTAGAGCGTATGATTAATGTCATGTCCGGGCTGAATATTGGCCCTGCAAAAATAAAGGGGATGGTGGAAATAAAAGGCTAAAACCAAAGTTACCACTCCTTTCTCTTCTAAATGAGAGGCTGCTTTTCCAAAGAAACTTCCATGGTGGAGAAAGAAGAGTTAGTTAATGAAAATAACAATTTCCATGCGTCTATTAAAGAAGAACATGTACTCATTAGTAGCAAGTGTAAGCTCCTTTCCTTCCTAAAAAATAATACAAAACAGCAAGAAAAATAATTAAAAAAAATAAATAAAGCAAACAACTAGCATTTTGTCCTTTATTGAAAACTAGAACATTATAGGTTAGTTTTAGTATTTTTCCCATTAGAAAAAGGGAAATAAACTCAGGCCTTTTCAGATACATTTAAGATTTTATGCTTAATCATCTGTTTTCTTTTTTGTTGCTTTCGTCCCCAATTTTGTGTTTGTTATTTTAAAAATAGCAGTAGTTTCTTTTGAAAACAATGGATACTTTACAATTTGGTAAGAAACAAAACAAATCCCAAAACACGAACTCAGTGCAGTCGAGTCGGAATCAAGTCATAATTGGCCTTCCCTTGGATTGCCAAAGTTGAGAGTCACGTGGGAGGAGACTGTGCATCTTCCACTCATGCAACTGCTGGTGGATTCCAGTCTCCAGCGTAGCACAGCCTGTGGTCAGTAGGACAATTCCTTAGGAGTTAAACCACCAGATCTACTATGACATCATTTAACATTTGGTAAGAAGGTTTCTGCTGCTCAATCTAAAGGCTTGAGATTTAAAGTTTACTCTCTGAAGAGACTTGGTACTAATATCTTCTACAGTCTACAGTCTTGTTGGATAGTAATTGGTTTACAGAGAAAAAGAGCATGGTGAATGTCATGTATTAAAATTTCAAATTATTTTAGTCATCTTTGGACAGCCTCTCTGCTTCTGTTGGATGCTAAAAGAAAAAAAAGCCCTCTTAACTACCAAGACCTGAATAACTCATAGTTGACTCTCTAGCAGGTTTTCTAAGATTGTAAATCACGTGGCAGGAGACTGCCTAGATTTCTCCACTGAGCCGCTCCTGAATGCTACTTTCAGTAATGATCACACTTTAGGTTAGCAGTGCAAAGCACTATGGATATGACACCATAGCTAACTAGGTACTTACTGAAACCCTAGAAAACATAGTTTTCGTATGAAACTTCCTATCTTCCCTCATCTTAACTGTCAAAGTGGGATTAGTTGGTCTCTAGGGTTCCCTCCGGATTTGATTCCTATTCTAAGACATCATCGTAGATACAAGGGCTAATTTTGTTAGGAAGTCAGGTGTTGAGTTCTCACTTCTCCTACACCATATTCATTCAGTTGTAATTCCAGAACCTCGTATTTTTTCACAGAGATTTAAGAGTCCATGAATTTGTAAAGATCCACGAACTGGGGATAGGGTGTTAATCATAGGGTTGCATAATTCATTGCGTGGATGGGTTGAAGGAAATGGGAAGGATCTTTTGTAAAAAACAATGTATTCAAATTTTGTCAATAAATCAGAGTAATATAAAAAATTAAAAATTTAAAAAACAAAAATAAAATTATAAAATACAATTTTTAACAAAAGTTTTACTTCCGTTTTTGTAGTTGTTATTAAGTTGATCTCACCATAAAAATTTAAAATATACATTTCAAGGATATTGGATTGCCACATGTTTGTGTTAGATGTTCTTGAATAAGTTTGGTTTTATATATCTAAGTCAATGAATGCACGTAATTTTTCCCTCTCAATTTGTATTTCTGTCTTGTTTCAGGAAGCCGTACTTAATTTCTTTCTTTTTCATTAAGCAGTTTTCTAAGTCATGCTTTCAGTAACTAAACTACTGAATTTAATATAAATTGATCTGTTTGGATAAGGAGCCAACCAGAAGACATGCTGTTCAAATCCACCAGCTTCTCCACAGAAGAAAGATGGGGAAATAAGATGGGAAATGTAAGATTTGCTGCCTCTGAAAACACACTGGAGGGTCAGCTATGGGTGGATTCCTACTCCACAGGACACAGACCACCACCACCCATGGCCTTAGACTTAACCATATGGCCAGGGGGAAGTGTATAAATAAAATAAATCTTCTGTGGCTCTCTCAGCCAAGTGGATACCAACTAACAAAAGAAATTTGTTTTTTCACAGTTATGCAGAAGATTACACACACACACACACACACACACACACACACACGCCATGTATGTTTGATGAATGAAATCCAAACAGATTTCCCACTCCATGTATTCATCAATCTTCAGGATGAAGAATTAAGAGTCTTTTCTTCTGCTACTTTGGGACATGATTTACAAAAACACTATCCATTTGGAATGAGTGAAAATCTAGATGCGGCATGGATGTCAGACCATAATCTCTTGGTAAACCCTAAAGTTTAGTGTGACACCTCAAAACAAGTATCACCCCACCCACACATCGAATTGTACAACCCTATGACTAACACTCTACCCCCAGTTAAGGACAATAGGACTTTTCAAAGAAAGAGTGACAGATGAATCTCGTTCTTAAAGTCCAAGACCAAGTTTTTACAAGGTGAACTGCAGTTATCCAGGAAATGGGTACATGATGCATTGATAACCTAACCAAAAATGATGCAAGAATGAGACAATAAATAAGAAAAGTGCAATGAGAACTAGGTAGAATTAAGCAAAGTAGTACAAGGGAAATACAGGCAAACCCATTGTTTTCAGTAGCTCAGTCTTTTTAAAGGTTGAGAACAATTAGAGACTTCTGTTTTATCGGCTTCTGTTCTGTACTAGATTCTTCTCTCAGATTCAGTGTGTGATATTCTGAAGAATTTAGGAACATGATTGTCAAAGAGGTGGCTAAGAAGGGAGTTTGTAGTCTCTCCATATTTGTAGTTCCAAGAATAATCATTCTTTTAAAATATGAAGGAAATTCACTAGTTGCTCTCCAAGGAAAAGATGTGACAATTTCCCTAAAGATTTACACCTTGGAAGCCTGGGAAGGACGATTCACTATATGGTTATCCAGAGTTGCTGTGAGTTGGAATTAGCTCAATGGCAATGATTTTGCAAATGACAGACACATTTACTGTGCCCACTTTTATCTAAATCCAATAGTTTCAGCTAATGCATCAGTTCATTATTGTTGTTGTTTTTCCAAGGTGATTCGACACATTTCTTTTGTGCTACAAAGCCAAAAATGAATTCAAGCAAATCACGAAATAAGCATATAATGTGTTGATGTGCCCTCTCCCGTGTTTTCTGTGTAGAAACTAGGAAATAGTTCAAGTTGCTTCAGCCCTTCTCCTGGATGCGATGAGGTCTCCATCTGCTAACCATGATTCTCTACTTCAGCTCATAACTGATTGGAGAAATCATCCTCCACATTGTCATCTTTTCTGTTATCTTCCCAGACATGTGCGTCTTCATATTCGCCTACAGCAGCCCAGTATTCAGCAGAGAACTCTTTAAACTCATCATCCTGCTCCAAGACGTCCAAGTCGACCAAGTTCTCTATATCTGACATGGTGCTGCCTTTCTTTGAAAGCCACCCAGGCCGATTAGACTAGTTGGTCTCTCACACATGCTGCCAGCAGCTGCCACCTAGGCTTCCACCTCTGAGATGCTAAGAGCCATCCCAGAACACCAGTTCCTTTTAAGTTGTATGTCCTATCAGCTACTCCTGTCATAAATGTCTTGAATCATAGAATATCATCACTCATGCCAGAGTAAGTTTATTTTATGATTGGGCTGGAAATTTTAAAGTGAGAGAAATCAATGGTTGGAAATAGAGAGACATGTTGATAGGAAGTAGAATGCAGCTTGTGTTTATTTGCGAAAGGTTCTGGTAGTAACACACCTCAAGTTAATAGGTAAAACCTGTCACTTTTTCTTTTAAAATCTAAAATAAGGGAAGTCTCAAATGACTTTGGAAGTGACTCTGGAAGTTCAAGCACCCTTTAAAAATAAATTGAAGCACATTTTACTTCTTGGGACTGCTTCTAATGTCAACTAATACAGACAACAAGAATTAAATAGACTCTCCACAGGCCAAAAAATAATATAAGAACTTTTAAAAATCTTTCAGGATTTGAAAGGAATAGACTAAAATGGAACTTTCTTGTTATTGCTTGAAAATGAAAATTTGGTTACTGTTTCTTTAGGGTTTTTTTCATCCACTTCAATCTATTTCTAGGTTTTCTGCTTCTGGGTGAAGAATCCAAATTTCAAAGGTCCATGGAAAGGATCATTTAGGATAATAATTGACCTTGAATAAAAAGAGAATGTGCTTAACCTCATAATGTTCAAATGAGTCATTCGATGATCTATTTTTCTCCCACTTTTCACATGTTAATGGAGTGAGGAAGGGATGATGACTGGAATGGTCTTAGTCAGGAACTAGTCACCTGTGTTCTCTTTCCTTTTTCCTCCATTGCTGCCAACTATTTCTCTCCCTCAGGGTTCTGTGAGCATTTAAAATACCCGGTAGCTCTACCTTATGAGATGTTACTTTGGAATTTTACCACATTTTACCTTTTCATCACAGTAAATAAGTTACTATTTCTTTAAAGGATGAGATGTTTCCATGCTTATTTTCATCTTAGTTTAAATTTTAAAAGAAGAAGAAGAGGAGGAAGTTTATGACTTCGGTTGTTTTAAGTATCATAGTGTCAACTACAACTCACAGAAAACCAATAAACAGCAGGTGGAAACCTTGCCTTCTCCTTGGCCATTCTCATGCCTTCCATCATGTCCAGGCCCATTGTTGCTGTCATTATGTCAATCCATCTCGGTCAGAGTCTTCCAGTATTTAGGTGACAGACCAAAATAACAACCTTACATTCAAAGTTAGGTTGGCTGCTTGGAATGAAATAATTAAAATGATCAAGAGTCCCTGGCCCGTAAAGCTGTTTCATATACTCAACTACTAAAAGGTGGGAAATTAGCTCCCGCCCATAGCCGCTTAAGAAGAAAAGCCTGCTCTACTTCTAAGCACTGGTCTGTCCATTTGCTGTACAGAGGTAACTCATGGTTGCTGTGATGCTGAACACTGTGACACTGATGTGTCAAATGTGATAATGGTCACCCATGGTGGACAGTGTTTGGTTGAGCTTCCCAATTAAAACAGGCTTGGAAGGAGTTGGATCCACTTCTAAAATAGCTTGCTTCTGGAAACCCTATGAACTTGTAAAAATGATGGAAGTTATACAAGGGTTCATGTCTTTTGTTCATAGGGTCACTATGATTCATCTATGACACAACATCACTTAACAACAACAGCATAGAGAGAGCTCAGTTGGTTTAGTAGATAGAAAGTTATTCTCCCAAGCCAAAGGTGGGTGATTTTAATCTGTAGCCCTCAGGCCTGGTTTTTATCGGTTTTGGTCAAACATCCTTCTAAGTGGTATAGCACTGGTCTGTCTATTTGCTGTACAGAGGTAACTCGTGCTTGTTGTGATGCTAAACACTGTGACACTGATGTGTTACATACGATAATGGTTACCCATGGTGGAAAGTGTTTGGTGGAGCTCCCAGATTAAAACAAACTTGGAAGCAGAAGCAGCATCCACTTCTGAAATAGCTTGCCTCTGGAAACTCTATGGACTTGGGGAAACGATGAAAGTTATATTGGTTCATAGGATCGCTATGAGTCTTCTACTACTCAACGGCACTTAAAAACAACAACAACAACTTCCTAAAGTGCAGTCATTGGTTCTATTCTGACCCACCTGAAGTCGTCATGAGTGGAACCAACTGACAGTCACCGATTGACTCTCTGATGTATGGACAAACTGTTTCCACAAAAGCTATAGAGAAATGATATGTCTTGTTGTCAAGACCAAAAATGGCATAACAAGAAAGTACTCTTTATTTTCTAAACAGAAGAACAGAAGTTGACATGTAATTTTTAAAAAGAAAATTGTTTTTTTCTTAAACTAAACTTACATCTGCAGACATTTGAAGGCCACTGTTTACTGGAAAAGTTCTCGACCTTCTTACTCCTTGCTTGGCAGCATGGTTAGGTTCCAAAGACCAGGTTGTTATGTGAAAATTGGCATTATGGGAAATGGAGCATGGCCACATCAGATCGTGAAATGGAAGAGCCCATCACTGTCCAACTGGCAGGCCACCGAGAAAGACGGCCAGCCAAGCAATCATGTAATCTTAGCTGTAATGCTTGTCTTGCACCTACGTGTTCAATTGTCATTACTGCCAAACTTTTGCACAAAATGCACAAAATACTCACACACTACTCTAAATGCAAAGTGCTTGATAATGGGATAGTCCGTAAGTGAGCTATGGGTGTATATCACGCCATCACAGAAAGTTTGCTCTGATGTGGCAACTTATATTCAATGTTTGCTCTTTTGCATACTGTAGAGTCAAGACTGACTCATAGTTGACCCGAGGCTTTAAATTGCACAGGAGAAGATTGCCCATATGTTTCCTGTGGTGTAGCTTGTAGACTGGAATCGCATGCCTTAGTCTTGACACTGCAACTTCTAACACTAGACCAGCAAATTTGTCATAGTAAATTCTACCTCCTCCTAAGCATTAGATAGGGAGATCTAGGGGCCTTGTGGTAAGAAGCTGTGCTACAATCCCCAAAACAAGCAGCTCGAGTCTACCAGCTGCCCTACAGGAGAAGGCTGAGCAATCTCCTTTCATGTGATTAAAAGCCTCTGAACAGTCATAGGAGGATCAGCTCTGGGTAAGTTCCAGATACCGCTCATTCTTGAAACTACCATCAGATTAAAGGGAGGCAGTCCTTAAGGCGGAGAGAAGAAATGAGTAGGACAAAGGGGGGGGGGAATTATTAGAATAAAAGAGGTAAATTTAAATTAAAGACTTGTTAGTTTCTGACAACATTTTCCTAAAAATGTGATCTCATTCCTCAAAAAAAAAATTATCTTGCTGACTAGTTCAAATAACAGCAATCCAAGTGTGTCAGAATAGAATATGTTCAATAGAGTTTTCAATGACTAATTATTTGGACATAGATAACTAGGCCATTCTTCTAAGGTGCCTTTGGATAGACTCAAACCATCATCCTTTTTGTCTTTTTTTTTAATAGTCAAGTGTAGTCAACTTTCTGTACCTACTTGGAGTTCACAGTGCAAGTGGTGAATTACTTCGGTTATAGTTTTTAAAACCCTATCACGATGGGAAAGTCTGCTCTTCGGGACCTCTCTAAAGTACTCAAGAGCAAAGGTGTCTCTCTGGAAACTAAGGTGTGCCTGATACAGGACATGGTCTTTGCAATCGCTTGTTATGCATCAGAGAGCTGGACAATGACTAAGGAGAATTGAATAGAAGAATAGAATAGAATAGAAGGAGAGTTGATGCCTTTGAGCTGTGGTGCTGGAGAAGAGTATTGAATGTACCATGGATTGCCAGGAAAACAAACAGATTCATCTTGGAGAGGATTAAACCAAGCTACTCCTTGGAGGCAAGGATTCTGGGGCTTCGTCTGACATACTTTGGACATGTTGCCAGGAGGGACGGGTCCTTGGAGAGGGACATCATGCTTGGGAGGGTGGAGGGACAGCGCAGGAGGGGAAGACCCTCTATGAGATGGATAGAGTCGGTGACTGGGGTAATCGGGATGGGTGTGTCAGAGGCAGTGCGGCTGGCGCAGGACAGAGCAGAGTTTAGGGCTGTCGTTCATAGGGTCGCTATGAGCCGCAAATGACTTGACGGCACATAACAACAACAACAGATTAAAAGTTATTTTTGGTTTTGATCATTCAAGTTCTACTGGGACCTTACTCCACAGACCAGAGATCTTCAACATTTTGTTAAAAATTAATGTTATAAACAAGATTCAGGGGCAATAAAATTTAAATTATAAAGCCAAGATTAGGGGAAACAGGTAGTGTGTACTTTCAAAAGAAAGCCATCAAATCCTGAAGTGTTAACTTTACGGTAGATCTCTTGGTTTTTCTCACTTCTTCCTCTTAAAATTTAGATTGTTTAGCTACCTTTCCAAGGTCTGAGTCTCCTTTTTGCTCACGTTGGTTATAATAGGAATGCTTCTTCTCCATGGGATCGTCTTTATGTAAAAACACATCTCTTCTGTCTCCATACCCACTGTAGGCTCACATTACCATGAATAATCTTGTTCTTGATAGAAGCACTTCTACCATCCTTCCCTTCAAATCTAATGTTTTGGATCTACCTACTATATGAGTCAATGAGATAGAGATTTCGATGGCAGGAATCTCAGATTCAGAGATGAGTAGGGGTACTTATGTTCAGGCCAAAGTTCAGTGGTTCAAATCTACCAGACAATCTCCAAGGAAGAAAAATCAGGCAATATGTTCTCATGAAGATTTATAGTCTTGTCAACTTAAACTTGGTCACTCTGACTTGGAATCCGCTTGACAACAATGTTTGGTTTTAGCTTAATACTCAGGCTGAATGAAGCAATTGTTCTGCCAATGTAAAAGTATTTGGTTCAAATCTACCAGCTGCTCTATGGGAGAAAGATAGGCATCAACTCGCACATAATTTACTGCCTCTTATAAACCTGCATTGTTGGGGAATGTTGGGGAGGAAGGGAGGGCCTCTGGCCAGCATGGATCGCCTAGCTCTGGATAAGTGCAAGCCTCCCAAAGACCTTTAATATGGGGTAGAAAAAGCTCCCCTGTATTTGGCCATTCTGTCTTGAGAAAGCTCGCCACCTGGGAAGACCGCTGTCGCATCTGTTGAGCTGGGAGTGGTCCGCACGAGGCTGAGGTTCTCCTATCCAATCCGCATGTCCCGATGTCTGCAAACCCACCCTATCCTGTCTTCCTGTCTACTTGAATATTGTTACTTTATTGTTAGATGCTATGAAGTCAATTTCAACTCAAAGCAACACCATATGCCTGGTAGCACTGCCCAACATGATTTCCTAGGCTGGGTTCTGTATTCAAGTCAATTATCAGATCTTTCTTTCCCTTGAGTTTTAATTGTCAGTATTTCCATTATCAGCCAAACACGTAACAAGGGCTGCTTCTTGTTGTTATACTACCAACCAAAGAAGTGGTAGTAATTAAGTAACATGACGTGCCTAGTTCATACAGAGCTGAAGGGATGATTACACCAGGAGTATCATTCAAGTGCCTAGATAAAGATTAAACTCTCAATGAAAATGAAGCTTATTGGATGAATGCTTGGAATGGAGGAAATACTATCTCCATCATAAAACGATGGTAACATTCCTAGAGAGGTACAACAGTGGGGTGTCTAGCCATAAGTGGGAAAAAGACAGGAGAAAAGAATATTACTAGATCTTAGAAAGAATTTTATGTTTATTGGAGATAATCATGCAGAACAGTTAAAAAGAGATAGATGAACAGGAAACTATACGTGTTTCGTTTTGGGGGTTTGTTTGTTTGTTTGTTTTCATCTTTCTGATGGTTATTCTTACTGGAAGAAGTCAGTAGGAGCCAGAAGGTAACTTGAAGCCATCCAGTCTCTGCAGGGAAGGTCTTTGGTTAGAAATTAGGCAGAGAAAGACCAAGAAAGGATGAGGGAGGGCAAGTGGAGAAAAAGACAAATGAACAGAGACACTAAGATTTTACTTTTCACAAAGTACAATATTATAAAAGGTCATTCACCACTTAATACTAAAGAAAGGTGCTTCATGGAACTATGGAACTCTGTAGATTGGGGCTTGGAGCTTTGACTTTCAAAATATATTAGATGACTGGTATTCCCCAAACGCCTGTAAAGATAATCTTTAAATCCCTTTATGTTTACTTTCGAGCAATAGAAAGTCCAGTTTTCTGTTAAATAGGAGATCATTAATTCACAGTTTCTAATTAACATGTAGAGACTTCTATTAAGATACTCAAGCATTCATTTGGAAAAAAATTCTATTTAGAAAGCTAAAACTCCAAAATCTACAGAAATTAAATTTGATTACATAGATATGCATCATTTAAAGTTAGCGCAGAAGTAGTTACTATTGGGTTTCAATATCAAGCTCTATTTTAAATAAATGTCCCAATTTCACTTGTCTTATTTCAAATTATACGTGACCCACTTGAAAATGGTGAGCACTTTACAGATATTTTTAATCCTAACTTCACTGCTTATCATTTCTAAAGACTTTTCAGTTGAGATCTAACGCCATCTCCAATTAATTTTGGACAAGTGTTTACTAGTATTTAATGTTTGCATCTTAAATTATTTTCCTCCAGGTCATCAGATAAATAGAACCAATTTCCTTTTAACAAGTTGTGCCTACTACATTCACAGTACTGGACAATTTAATGAGACAATTTCAGGGAACCGAGAGATTAATTTCTCCTCAAACTAAACACGAAATTTCTTGGAATGAGATACCGTGGCTAAATGGCCACACAATTTGAGGGTAGAAGTCTTCTATGACTAGTACCAGGCCTTGCACAGATCATTTATAAAGCAACTGTTCCCCATCTGAGTAGATTTTTTTTAGTAGATTCCAAGAGTGAAAATTAAATTTGCAATTGTTAATACAAGTAAACATTTATCACATAGTGGAAATGGTATTACTAACTATATTATGACCAGCTTTTTTTTTTTCGGGGGGGGCACTGGGAGTAGTAAAGAGTTAAGATCAAACTCTTATACAATGAAAATCACATCTAAATATACTAAGTAGTTTGGCTAATGCCATCATTCAAAATCCCATCTGTCCAAACACTCAGTCCAAAACTTGTCCCATTACTGAAAGAAAATATAACAAAAATTCAAAGAGAAGATCAGGAAGCATTTGACATAATGATTCTACCACAATAAAATATTTATGATTCTCTCTTTCATTCAGGAAACCATTTGATCCCATCATGGGTTGAACCAAGCCGGAAACAGGGGAAGTGTATTGACGTCAACACTTAATATATTAGTGAAATAAATATGGAGGAAATGGTTAGGGAACCCCATGTCAATAAAACCAGTACACATTTACCTGGAACTAGACTCCAGGGAAATTTTACAGTTTTGTTTGATGGATGATAAATTTAAAAAAAAAAATTAAAAAAAAAAAAAAGGCAACATGGACTTGGGAGGAAGTATTGAATAACAATGAAAGAATTTTTTCTTTTACTTTTCAAAGAGAAGAACAAATAGAGGGAAGGGGTGGGCAGGGAGA
>NW_006399798.1:11692053-11722884 GCF_000299155.1 Elephantulus edwardii | reverse complement strand
ACTCTTCTCCAGCACCACAGCTCAAAGGCTTCAATTCTCCTTCTATCCTCCTTGGTCATTGTCCAACTCTCTGATGCATAACAAGTGATAGCAAATGAATAAATGGAAATCCAAAATCTCTGTAAATTTTCATTAAAATTAATAATAATAATTAAAAACAACAACAACAAAAAACCCACAAAAAGTGCTACCATTGAGTAGACTCCAATTCATAGCAATCCTGTGGGACAGAGGTGAATTGCTCCATACACTGCAGGCCTTACAGAAATAGGCTGTCACACCATCTGATCTCAGAGCGGCTGGTATATCTGAACCACTGATCTTGTAGTTAGTGGCTGATCATTTCAGCTCCTGCATCAGCAGTATGACATTCAGATTTCTGTTAGAAAAACAGTCTTAAAATACAATTGCTTACAGACTGCCAGCAGGACAGATGTATCTCTTTTGCAAGAAGTAGAGCCCGGTGTTTCTTAGAAACCAGGAGGTGAGACTCTGCCTCAGACCCTCCCTGTGTGCTGTCAGGAGAGGCGTATCCCTGGAAAAGAACATTATGATTAGAAGGAGGGGTTAACAGATAATAGGTGGTTGTTGTTATGTGCCGTTGAGACTCATAGTGACCCTATGTACACCAGCCCTAAACCCTGCTCTATCCTGTGCCAATCGCATTGCCTCTGACACACCCATCCCGATTACCCCAGTCACTGAATCAATCCACCTCACAGAGGGTCTTCCCCTCCTGCGCTGTCCCTCTACTCTACCCAGCATGAGATAATAGGAGGCAAAGTAAAAATTCTCTCTCTTTCATTTTGACTGGGCAAAGGCAAAGATTTACTAAATCAATTACATTTTAATCAAGTTTGAGAATGGAAAGGGCTTCAGGAATATGAAACTCTTACATGTTGTTGCTGTTGCTGCTGTTGTTAGGTGCTGTCAAGTTGCCTGTGACCTATACAGACCCCTATTTAAAGCAGCTCTGAAGCCTTAGCCCTGTCCTGAGCCGCTCTCACTAATTCTGACACACCAACCCCCATTGCCCCAGACACTGTATCTATCCATCTCATCCGGGGTCTTCCCTCTCTAAAGGTCAAGGTTGCGATATTTAATCCTAATAAATTGCCACTTTTCTCCTGTGTCTGCCTGTGAAATTGAAGTTAGCTCGTTGCACCAGCTGTCAGCCACTCACTCTCAGTGCTGTGGTCTTTTGGTTTCTTGACTTAAGAAACTAGCTGGAGGAAAAAACTTAAAGAGTGAAGGATACAAAATGTGTATTGCTTGTTTTTCTTTCATATCTAGATGCAACCTTAAGTGATAATGGACTTCACAAATTATAATAGAGTCCAGAGATCCATTCTCTATTTTTTTGCTTGCTTCTTGGTGTTGTGTATTACTGAGTTAGAATCAACCAATTCTGATTGGTTGGTAGAAAAAGGAAATAAGAAAAATGTGTATTTCTACTGTGGGAATCCCACCACTACAAATGTACTTCTTGGTCTTTTTAATGGAAAAAAGAAAATTAGGTTTGTTCTCTTCTGTATTTTTTTTTTTTTACAATGAGTCTTTTAGGAAGTTTTCCATAAAATGAATTTTTCTAACATATTTTGCTGTTTTTGTTCATTAAGACAACTCTTACTCATAGCAATCTTATGCACAAGCAAGCAAACTATTGCCCCGACCTGCACAAGTCTCATAATCCTAGCAATGCTTGAGGTCACTGTTGCAGTCAGTGTGTCAAACCATCTCAGGGAGGGTCTTCCTCTTTTCAGAGGACCTTCCACATTACCAAGCAAGCTGTCTTTCTCCTGGAACGGGCTTATCCAGATAACATGTCCAAAGAATTTTCCAAGGAACATTCTACATACACTTCTTCCAAGTGAAATTTATGTTTTCTTCTGGCATGAAGAAGAGTGGGGAAAAAAGGGCATAATTAAGAATAAATAAGACTAAAATAAGGCATACTGTCAGGAGAATACCAGGTAGCAAAAGTGCAACTCGACAATCCCAGGATGTGGGAAAGAAGACTTAAGGATTTCTCAAGTGAAAAATTCAGTGATAAAATATCAAACTTGCAAGGAATTTTAAGAGTTGCAGAAATGGGTTTAAACATTTAATTTTTTGTCAAGTACAAATCCTATTCATTTGCTGAATTTGAAGGTAACATAAAGTAGGATTTTAGGATGATGGATGCAACTGAGGTGTGGATTGTAAATGTTTCTGCATTTTTTAATAAGGTAGGCTGAGAGCAATGAAATATAAAAAGGACTAAAGAGCAGTCGTGTGCACATCAGAGAAAAGAGTAATCTGGACGTAAGGAGCAGTTCCTTTATATATGGAGGCAGGTGTGTGTGTGTGTGTGTGTGTGTGTGTGTGTGTGTGTGAGAGAGAGAGAGAGAGAGAGAGAGAGAGAGAAGCAAGGCCATAGAGTTGAAAAAGCAATTTCCTCCCCATAAATAGTTCTAGCCTCACAGGTTCAGAAATCTAATAGAGGGCTTCTCTCATTTGGAATCTACCTGATGACAGTGGTTTTGATAAATTAGGGAGCTCTGGAAGTTCAGTGGTACCAGTAATTAGCTTCCTTGATTTCTAACTGAATGGTTGAAAGTTCAAATCTAATTGAGACCTGATTCTGAAAATCAGTCACAAAAATCCCAACGAGCACAGCTCTTAGTGTCCCCATGAGCTGAAATCAACTTGACAGTAAGTGTATTTTTATTTACATAGGCCAGTTATTAATTGGTTTTGGTCAAATGTTCTTCTAGGTCGTATAGCCCTGGTGTGTCCACTTGCCGTACAAAGATAACTTGTGGTTGCTGTGAAGCTAAACACTGTGACACTGAGGAGTCCAAATGTGATAATGGTCACCCATGGTGGACAGTGTTTTGTGGAACTCCCCGATTAAAACAAGCTTGGAAGCAGGAGTGGCATCCACTTCCATAATAGCTTGCCTCTGGAAACCCTATGAACCTGGAAAAAGGATGAAAGTCACGCAAGGGTCGAGGATTTAAGTTCATAGGGTCGCTATGAGTCACCTATGACTCAACGGCACTTAACAACAACATAGCTAAAATCTTCTTGTTCTCTTTACACATGTGCATACTGTACCAATTCCTTGCAGCCACCCATATAAATAATCACCAACGAAATTTTCGTGCCTTCATCTCTCAATGTTTTCATTCATGGGCCACTTTTGTTATTAAAGTCCACTTCTTTCCATCAATCTAAAATCCCTCTTCCTAGAACTTCTCTTCACCAGACATTATTGTTGTCATTTGCAATATAGAGAATTGGCTAAATCTATGTTTCGCAAATTGAATTTTCCATTGAAGGTGTGCTATAAGCTGGAAGCCTAAAGGAGATTTTACAAATTACACAACTTAACCAAAGGCTGGGACTGCCTATGGACCAGAAGCAAACATTGGTAGTAAGAGGAAGGAAGAATGAAGTAATAAAGTAGTGGGAACACACACTTATGTGGGCTATAAAAGGAAACTTTACATTTCACATTGGGCAATGGTATAATATCATCAGAGGTGAGAGACTGGTTATTAAGAAACGGGAGGTCCAATCTGCCACTGGCGAGAGTGGCCATTTAGAGTTATTGAGAAATCCAATCTGGAGAGGGCTTAACACCCTCTTGCTGGTTTCTAAGTGGTCAACTTCTGTCACAAGAATTATTTTTAGAAATGGTATCTCATATTTTCCATGCTTTTCTAATTCTTGTGCCTTCTAATTTTA
Organism: Elephantulus edwardii; assembly: GCF_000299155.1. Lineage (NCBI taxonomy): Eukaryota > Metazoa > Chordata > Mammalia > Macroscelidea > Macroscelididae > Elephantulus > Elephantulus edwardii. The sequence continues at coordinate 11,719,152 of NW_006399798.1, read as the reverse complement.
CACCTGATTTCCAAGAGTGGGTGTATAAGGGAGGACCCAACAGACCAAAACTCCCTTGCCCTCAACTGTCAGACACGAATAATCTTTCACACCCATAAATATGACTCCTCCACAAATGAAAAGTGTTTAATAAATTGCAAAGTTCAATATGTCATAGAAATGAACATAAAAGGATATCACATTTGTAAATAAATTAGTGGGGAGATTGGCTGTGTTTGTTGAGAAGAACCCAGAAAGTATAGGGATAGCTTTGTGCCTCTCCTCTCCCTGAAGCAAAATTCCTGAAGTATTTTAGGGCAGGTTCTTTTCTTTTTTATCTTTTCCATTTTTTTTTTATTCCTTTTTTGTTGCTTGTTTTCTTCTCTCCCTTTCTCTTCCCCCTCCCTCAGTCCAAGCTACAATGCGCCTCTTGTTCAGATCACTGTCTTTTAGGACAAATTCATTGTGATAAAATATTTTAGTGCTGTAGTTGTTGGGTGCAGTCGAGTTGAGTATTACAAATGGCGACCCTAAGAACAATAGATCTGAACCCTGTCCTATCTCGTGCCATCCTCACCCTTTCTAACACACTAGAGCCTGTTGCAACAGTCACTTTCAAATCATTTGACTAAGGGTCTTCTTTTCCTTCGCCAACCCTCCAGCGTTCCATGCATAATGTCTGTCTCCAAGAAACAGACTTTCCTAGCAATATGCCCAGCTCCTGTGAGAATAAAACAAATAGTATTTCATGAACAATTTCTCATTCAGCTTTTTTTTTTTTAACAAGGGGACTGAAAGTGTATAGATAAGAATTTGCTTTTTCTTTCCTCTAGAAGTCTGTAACATGTGGTTGCCTTGAAGTGGAGTCAACTTGGTGGCACTTTTTCTTGGAAGTCACTCATGGAGCAAAACACCATAATTAAGAATCTCTATCCTCTTCAATAGTCAACCATTTAGCTTGTCAATGGTTCTGCTGGACGGGAGAAAGATTGCACTTCCCTGGAGAATCAGAAACTCCAACTCGCAACCTACAAGTGGATTCCAACTCATAGTGACCATCCACTGGGTTTCTAAATCCGGAAGGAAAAGGGAAGAGGCTCATGATCTTTCTCCCACAGAGTTGCGGGTTCAAGCCATCGGACAATCTTGAAAACTCTGTGTTATAACTTTATTCTTTGGAGTCTCTGTGAGTCAAATCGACTTGATACAACACAGACACAAAAATCTAAACTGACACGTATACCAGTACAAATGAAATGTAAAATGTTAAACGCCAAACTAAGACAGAGGGACAACAATATTGAAGTCACTGAAAAAGGCATCCCAGTGTGGTATCGATGTGCAAAAAGATATCTAAACCTTAAGGTAGATGCGTCTCCTAAGACTGGAAACTGCTGACTTCCCCTGGGTTCTTCTTTTTCCTTTATTTCCCCAGCCAGACTAAACTCAGAAGGCACACAACCAATACAGTTTAATAAGGCATATATAGCATCCAATTCCTCAACACATGCCCCCAGAAACTCTAGGAACTTTGATAAATGTTGACAATTGTTGAGGGGATTCAGGTCTTTTGTTCATAGGGCCTCTATGAGCTTGACTTAAGGGCATTCAACAGCAACAACAACAACAGTAGTAATAAATACAACTGCCCCTTACCAAACCCATTTCTGCACAGTCAATGGAGACTGCCCATGGAGACCTGCCATTGGGTTTCCCAAAATATAAAACTTTATGAGAAGACACTACATAACTTTCTCCTGTAGAGCAGCTGGTAGACCCAAACCATTTCTTTCTATTAGTAATCTAATGTTTTCAAAGTCTTTCTCATTTCAATAGTACCTAGTATTTAAAATGGCTTTATCCACTCAATGAACTGTCCTTTTTACAAAACAAAATAAAGTCACAATGTTTATTACAAAAGGATGTCAGCTCCAAATAAAATTGCTTCTTCTAATATTCACATTGTATACCCCAGGAATCTCTAAGATTGCCTCTGTGCTTCCTTGAAAATATCTAAAATTATTACTTTTTGCATAAGAGGAAAATATGAAAAGAGTCTATTTTGATTTTTAATGTGGTTTTCAATTATGTTCGCCTGGTGGGATAGTTAGAGCAAAGATATTAAAACTGAAAAGTAAACAAATGACCTGGTGTTACTCTGAGTTGGAACTGACTCAGTGGGAGGGATTATGGCTTTTTTGTTGTTGTTTTAGGTGTCACTGAGCCACGTACAACTCATAGCAGCCAAATGAACAACAGATCTAAACCGTGTCCTCCTTCGCCAACCTCACAATTCCTGACACACTTGAGCCCCTTGCTGCTGTCACTGTGTCACTCCACTTTGTTCAGAGTCTTCCTCTCCTTCACCATCCCCCTACCTTTCCAAGCATGATGTCTCTCTCCAAGGATTAGCCTCTCCTAGCAACACGCCCAAAGTGTGTGAAACAGAGCTTTACCCTTCTTGTCTCCGAGGTGCAATCTGGCTGCACCTTCTCCAAGACATAAATATTTGTTCTTCTGGCCATCCATGGACACTCCTCTCCAACATGACAGTTAAAAGGCATCAATTCTGCTTCTTTAATCCTTATTTATTGTCCAATTGTCAGCAAGACAGCAAGTGATTTAAAAGATCATGGTCTGAATCAGGCACACCTTAGTCTTCAAACTAACATCATTGCTCCTCAGTAATTTGGAGAGGTCCTTGACTGCAGACTTTCCCAGTGCAATATGTCTTCTCATCTCCTGACTGCTGGTACCAAGTGTACTGACTATGGATCCGAGTAAGATGATGTCATAGGCAGTTTCAATCTTTCCTTCATCCACCATGATGCTGCTTTCTAGTCCAGTGGTGAGATTACAGTTTTAGGATATGTTATGCAATGAACATTATACAGTACATTAATAAGGGGCTCTGCTGGTCTAGTAGTTACAAAGTTATACCGCTAATCCCAGAGAGTTAACCCGCTGCTACATGGCATCTCCTCTCATGCAATTTAAAGCCTTTGAAAACCTCTGAAGTGTCAGCTATGAGTTGATTCTGACTCAACAGTTACTAGAGAATATTTTGAATATGTTGTTGGTAGGTGCCACTAAGTCAACCATCACTTACAGATACTCTTTCAACAACAGATCTTAACTTTGTGCTGTTCTGCACCATCTTTATAATCTCTGCCATGTTCAAGCCCATTGTTACAATTACTGTGTCAATCCAAAAAGACATCTATATAGAGCATAAATATAGAATGCACACGTAGCATGTGTGTGTACTTACAAGCCCTGGGGTTGCAGAGTGTTAGCTGTTGAACTACTTACTAGCAGTTAGTGAGGAGAAAGATGGTCAATCTTGTCCCATGAAGACTTAGTTAGAGCCTCAGAAACCCATGGAGGACCACCATGGTTGAATTCACTTAAAAGCGATGGGTTTGCTTAGGGTCTTTGTTTAAGGTGTGTATGTGCTTAAAATATGTAACAAGAGGGAGACACAGTGCAAAATATTTGGGTAAGAATGCTTAAACAACGAAGCCATCTGGGCTGCAAAATCCAGCCTCATTGAATTTCATTAGAAAATTCACAACTTCTATTTTTCCTTTCAAGTTTATTTTTATGAGTATTGTCAAGCCAAATGAAAATCTCTTGGTATAATTCTTTCCATTTTTCATTTTTCCATTTCACATGTGATAATGTGGAGTTTTATTTTTTTCTTTTTTGGTCATTTTCATAATAGTTGCAAAAAATCTTTGTAGATTAGAGTTACAAACTACAGGAGAAAAGGATACTTCTGGAAGTGAAAAAGGTTGAAACAAAAACAAAGAAAAAAAAACACCTAAAAGAGTTCTTTCTTTTCTTTCTCCTTCCAAGACCCTCCACGGGTGACATAAAATTATAAAGATAATTTGCTTGATATAGTGGCCAAGTGATAGGAATATCATTAATATTTTCCTATCTGGCTGCCACACATGGCATTAACTGATCTGGAAAAGAATTTGACCAGAGGAGGCATAGGGGACTGGTCAAGAAGGATGGCACAGGTGCATTTGGAGAGGCTTAAGGTGATAGGTAGCCTGATGATTCCTGAGAGCTTTGATGGCAAATGCTGCTTCCAGTTTTCTTCCCCCCCCCCCTTAAACTGTAACCTTTTATAAATGCTATTGTTAAAAATGCAAGCAAATAAGCCAAGTTCAACCCATACCTGCGAAGTCCATCCCAACTCACTGGGGTTTTAGAGAACAGAGTGAAACTACCCATACTGTTTGTTTCTAAGATTTATAAATCTTAATAGGAACAGACTGCCACACCTTTCTCCTGCGGAGCACGTGGTAGATTAGAACTTCTGATCTTTTGGTTAATAGTCCAATGCTTACTCCGCTGTGTCACCACGACTCCTTATAGGCAAATAAAGACCTTAGTTTGGTCATTAACCTCGCCTTGACTTTTCTCTCCAAGGCTTTCCTTGAGGACACTTGTTAAGTTCTATTACTCATTAAGAGTTGATTGTTGACTCATAGCTACCTCCAATGACAGGGTAGAAGTGTCCAATAAGGTAAATTTTACAGACTTAGATTGTCCGGGGCCAACCGTCAACATTGTTATAAGCAACTGATCCTTAAGTACCATGTGATGTTCTTTGGGGATACTTACTAGATAAGCTATCAAACTATATTAGTTTATTAGATAAAGGATGATAAATTCAGGAGTATTTTATGTTTGATAAAAGATCAGAAATGAAGGAGCTCTCTGTTTGTTTGAAAATGTATCAAAAAATAGTGTCAATGTCAACTTGCCCTAAAAAATAGTATCATCATAATCATGATAATTCTCCTTTGTTATCTAAAGGGCTTTGGTAGAATGGTAAACAGCCCAAGTGGAGTTGCATTGTTGTTATGTGCTGTCGAGTGGCCTGCAACTCATAGCGACCCTACGTACAACAGCCCTAAACCCTGCTCGCTCTATCTATCTATCTATCTATCTATCTATCTATCTATCTATCTATCTAATCTTTGCCAAACTTAGTGTCTCTGACACACCTACACCCATAACCTAAGTCACTAAATCAATCCATCTCATCTAGGGTCTTCCTCTCTTGTGCTGTCCCTCTCACCATCAGTTCCATGGGAGAAAAATAAGGTCATCTGCTCCAGTTAATATTTTGTCGCTGTTAATATTTTAGTTGCTTAGTTGAGTATAACCCATAGATACATTATGGACCACAGATCTGAGCAATGTCCTATCCTGAGTCATCCTCACACTTCCTGACACACTCCAGACCATTTCAGCGGTCACTGTTATAATCCATCTGGTTGAAGATCTTACTCTTTTTTGTCAACCATCCTCCTTCCCAAGCATGAAGTGTCTCTCCAAGGAATAGCCTCTCCTAGGAATAAGTCTGTGTGATGAAGCTTTATCATCTTTGCCTCCAAGGAGCACTCTGGCTGCACTTTCTCTAAGACACATTTGTTTGTGTTTTTGGCAGTTTATGGGATCTTCAATACTCAGGGTTACATCCTCTCTCCATACCTGCTCAACCTGTATGCTGAACAAATTATCCAAGAAGCAGGAATTTATAAAGAAGAATAATGTGGCATCAAGATTGGAGGAAGACTCGTCAATCACCTACGTTATGCAGATGATACAACCTTGCTTGCTGAAAGTGAGGATGATTTGAAGTTCTTGTTCCAGAAGATCAAAGAATACAGCTTTCAATATGTATTGCGTCTCAGCATCAAAGTAACAAACATTCTTACCTCTGAACTAACAGGCAACATCATGCCAGACGGAGAAGAAATTGAAATTGTCAATGATTTCATCCTGCTAATGTTTAAAGTCTTGGAAACGTCAAGTTGCTATAAGTTAGAATCAATTTGAAGGCAATGGAGTGGATTAAAAGAGAGTGTGTGTGTGGTACTCTGGTGGCCAAGAGGTAAGAAGCTGCAGTGCAATCCCAAAGAAACACGGTTCAAATCTATCAGCTGCTCTGCAGGAGGCTAGACAATCTCCAGATGCGGGTTTTACTGCCTCTGAAAACCCTCAGAAGGTCAGCTATCAGTCAGTTTTGACTCAACAGTGTGTGACAAAATAACACCATCACCACACACATGCACGTGCGCGCACCCCCCCACACACACACACATTGGTTGTTGTCTTTTTCCCATAGAGCTGCTGGTGGGTACAAACAAACTGTCTGCCTTTGAGATGTAACTCCATACCAACTACGCCACCATCAGTATCCGTGTACATATAACCATATATATAAGGAGAGTGTGTGTGTGTACACACAACAATATGTATATGAGAGAGCGCTGGTGGCTTAGTGATAAGGAATCATGCTGTCAACTCAAAGATATCTACTATAGGAGAAAGACAATCAACTCCCATGTGGTTTACTGTCTCTGGAAACCTGCTGGAGGGTCAGTTATGGGTTGGTTCTGACTATCTATGATGCACAATAACAACACCCTATGTATATGCATATGTGGTGGTGTTGTTGTTAGGTGCCATTGAGTCAGGGATGACTCATAGCGATCCTAGGAACAACAGACTTGGAACCTTCTGATTCTCTGTCATCCCTATTATCTCTGACTTGCTTGAGTCCATTGCTGCAGTTACTTTATCAATCCATTACTTTGAGTTTCTTCCTCTCTTTTGCCTACTCTCCATCTATCCAACAAGATGTCCTTTCCTAAGGAATATATTCTCCTGACAACATGTCCAAAGTAGAGAGACAGAATTTCATTATCTTTGCCTCCAAGAAGCACCCTGGCTACATGCTTTCCAAGACTGGTTGATCCGTTCATTTGGCAGTCATGGAAGACCTAGTACTCTTCTCCAGCACCATGCCTCAAAGGCATCGATTCTTCTTCTGCCATCTTTACTCATTGTTCAGCTCTTAGATAAGATCATGGCCTGGATCACACACACCTTAGTGTTAAAGCTGACATCATTGCTCGTAAGTATTTTGGCGAGGTCTCCAACAACAAACTTACCCAATGCAATAGTTCTCCTGATTTCCCGGCTGCTGGTGTCAAAGGTGTGATTGTTGGTCAAAGCAAGATGAAATCATTGATAGCTTCAATCCGTTCTCAGTCTGTAATGATGTTATCTATTGACCCCCTTAGCGAGGACCTTTGTTTTCTTGATGTTGAGATGTAATTCAGATTGCAGGCTATAGTTTTCATCTTCTGTAGCAAACATTTCAAGTCCTCCACACTTTCAGCAAGCAAGGTTGTGTCATGTACATCATAAAGGTTATTGATAAGTCTTCCTTCCATTCCTGATGCCACATTCTCTTCATACAATCCATCTTCATCAATTCTTTGCTCAGCATATAGATTGAACAAGTATGGAGAAAGGATACAGCCCTGAGGCACACTCTTCCTGATTTAAACCATACTGTGCTCCTTTGCTCCATTCGGGCAATTCTTAATATAGATAGTCACATGAGCACAATTAAATCTTCTGGAATTCCTGTTCTTAATGTTAGGTATAGTTTGTTATGATCGTGCATTAAAGCACCTTTGCAAAGTCAAGAAATACCAATACACATCTTCTGGGATGTGTGTAATTCCAACTCATTATCTTTCAATCAGGAGCCACTCCTACTTGACTCTCCTCTGGATTTCCAAGGTTGTAAATTCCACAGGAAAAGCTTACCCGTCTTTCTCCCATGCACCATGGAGCCATACATAGACTGACCTAGGGGATTTAAACAACTAAAATAAAACGTGATACATTAAGTAAAAATAAAAACAAAATTAGGGAAGAAAGGATGCCTGGGGGACCATATTTATTGCTAGCCTTCTCAACAAGGAAAGCATTGTTTTACACAGTGAATTTGAACATAAATGAACCCAGGAGCTGTTCCAGAATTACTCCCTTAGGTCCTGTGTGAAAACACAAGTTTAATATTTGTCTTTTGAAAAGGACATCTAACTAAGTAGAACAATTCTTATTTATAGTTTGAAATTCTTGTAACATAAAGCTTTGGCTATTTTTGTAGCCTGGGTTTTAAGCTGTCAGAAGCAGAGGGAGTCTCATATAGCTACATGGAAATACATATTCTGCTGGAAATACCAAAATTACCATTACGCTGTGTAGATCTAAGATAAAAATTGTTAATTGAACTTTAGGTTTGGGTTTGGTTTATTTTTATTATTATTATATATAATGTTGTTGTTGTTGTTATGTGCCATCGAGCCGTTTCTGACTCATAGCGACCCTATGCACAACAGCCCTAAACCCTGCTCTATCCTGCGCCATTCGCACCGCCTCTGACACACCCATCCCGATTACCCCAGTCACTGAATCGATCCATCTCATAGAGGGTCTTCCCCTCCTGCGCTGTCCCTCCACCCTCCCAAGCATGATGTCCCTCTCCAAGGACCCGTCCCTCCTGGCAACATGTCCAAAGTATGTCAGACGAAGCCCCAGAATCCTTGCCTCCCCTCCACCCTCCCAAGCATGATGTCCCTCTCCAAGGACCCGTCCCTCCTGGCAACATGTCCAAAGTATGTCAGACGAAGCCCCAGAATCCTTGCCTCCAAGGAGTAGCTTGGTTTAATCCTCTCCAAGATGAATCTGTTTGTTTTCCTGGCAGTCCATGGTACATTCAGTACCCTTCTCCAGCACCACAGCTCAAAAGCGTCCACTCTCCTTCTGTCCTCCCTAGTCAATGTCCAACTCTCTGATGCATAACAAGCGATTGCAAATATCATGGCCTGTATCATGTATATTATATTCACAATATTCTATCACGTTATGTATAATATGTTAAATAAACTTTGTATTAAGTATATCTAAATTCAAATTCCAGCTCACTACAAATCACTTAACCTCATTGAACTCATCTGCAATATGAGCTTTTAAAATACATCTGACTACAGAGATTTAAATGAGCTGACATACAGTTCTTGGCACAAATTGTTACTCAATGAATATTGTCTCTCGTCTTATTTTCATGGAATTGCTGAGACGAATCAAGCTAATCGTTTCAGATTTTATCTTGACATATCAAGCCAGTAAACATCTCAGTAAATCTGAGACTTTTCCAAGTTCTCAGCGGTACTTGGACCCAGCTTCCAGTTTCTCTCTTCAGAGCACTTAGCAAAATTAGCAATGCCTTGGTTTATGCATTTGTTTCCATGTCTTTTCATCTGTCTCTCCAACCAGAATCTGAGCTTCAGAACGGAAGTATTGAAGTATTTAAATTGGGGTTGTTTACTTTTAGAACTCCAGCCACGGACCCAATAGAACCTCATTAAACATTAATGAATATTTATACTAATGGCATCGCTAAGTGACTCCGTAACTTTGTGAAATCACTGATACGGGACGTTGTTGACCTGTCCTGGGGAGGCATGCAATCTAATTTCCCTACTGACGTGCCTGCTGCTGATACAGAGTCTTTTGCTCTCATTTTTCTTGGCATTAATTGAAATTTTTAGCTCATCATGACTTTTCTCTCCCTGTGGTCACAGGTATTACTCAAGCTGCAAGAGCTCAGGAATACAACAGAGATTCAAATGAAAATCCTTCTTTTTAGTCTCATAATTTTTTTTCACTCACTGATTGGAAAATCAAAATGTCAGCCTCTTTCACTTTCTTTAGTGAAAATAAAAAAAAAATGACGAGGAGTAGGGGAAGGAAGCCAGAAAGTGGAAGCTGTGAGTATCTTTCAATTTCCAATTTCATCTCTCCCTGTGGCCTCTAACTTCCAGATAACAGCTCAAATTCTTTTTGGCTGATTACCCCAGCACTGCCTCGGGAATTGCTCATTTCACTTGCTTCTGAAGCATCAGCATGCAGTAAGACTTTTCAAGTGATGGCCTGCTGTATTCTGGCCCTTCCACATCTGCTAGGAAACTAGAAACCTTAGGTTTAAAAAAAAAGATTAAGGGGTGTTTGAGTTGCAAAAACATTCAGAAATCCTCAGAATGTAGGTATTCCTCAAAATTATTATTTTTTTTTTTTACTAATATCAATGCACATTTACAGAGATTTTGGATTTCCATCCATTCAGTTGCACTTTTCTCCCCGCCCACCCCACCCACACCCCAAGTTTGCTCTTCTCCTTGAAAAGTAAAAGCAAAACTCCTTCATTGGTACACAATCCCCTTCACGCCTCCCACCCCCACCCTGCACTACTCCACTCTACAACCCTCATTCCGAACTCTTATGATAATCTTAATGCCCTAAAATACACTACTTTTAAACTGTTCTTCAAAATTCTTACAAGGGTCAATAACCAAAGACTGATTCCCACCCCCACGCAGGCACCATTGGTAACTTGCCCCACTACTCTGTTAGTTATTACTGTTTGTTGTACTGTCTGGTACCCTGCATTCCATGATTTTCTTTTTCCTTCCTGAATAACTAGATAAAGACCATGCGTGATTATCAGGGTAACTGTGTCTGTGACTCAGGGGAAGGTGGAAGCTGCCACAAACCTTGTCATTTCTTCTGTAACTTCCAGCTCTAAACTCGAGCCATCTGTTTCTCCCAAGGACGTGAGGCTCCTCCCTGCCAGTCTTTCTTGCCATCTCCTTCTTCAGGGCATCTTCTCTGTCTTTCAGTGCTGCGGTGAGGGTCAGTGCAGTACAATGTTTCATTCTGGGTTGACTTGTTGTTGTTGTTGCTTATTTTGGGCAAGGGTGCATATGAAAAATCTCCTAAATTATTGTTATATTCATGTAAAGCAAACCATGACTAAATTGATAATTAGAAGATGTCATTTTTATGGCACCAGGAGTCAGGAAATCAAAAGACGTATTGCGATGGGAAAGTCTGCTATTAATGACCTCTCTAAAGTACTCAAGAGCAATAGTGTCTCTCTGGAGACTAAGGTGCGCCTGATACAGGCCATGGTCTTTGCAATCACTTGTTATGCATCAGAGAGTTGGACAATGACTAGGGAGGACAGAAGGAGAATTGACGCCTTTGAGCTGTGGTACAGGAGAAGAGTATTGAATGCACCATGGACTGCCAAGAAAACAAACAGATTCAACCTGGAGAGGGTTAAACCAAGCTACTCCTTGGAGGCAAGGATTCTGGGGCTTTCGTCTGACATATTTTGGGCATGTTGCAAGGAGGGACAGGTCGTTGGAGAGGGACATCACGCTTGGGAGGGTGGAGGGACGGCACAGGAGGGGAAGACCCTCTGTGAGATGGATTGATTCAGTGACTGGGGTAATCTGGACTGGTGTGTCAGAGGCAGTGTGATTGGCACAGGATAGAGCAGGGTTTAGGGCTGTTGTACATAGGGTCGCTATGAGTCGCAAGTGACTCAACGGCACATAACAACAACAACATTTATGTATATTTTCGAAGAAATGCTGAAGGGGCAGCTGGTGCATTTGAACTGCTGACCTTTTGGTTGTCAGCTCAATACTTAAGGTATAAAGCTACCAGGGCTCTTGCAGTATTTTTTTGTGTTATTGTTTTCTCTAGAAGATACTTTAATGCTTGTAAGATGCCTTAAGGTCTTTTCAGCTTAAGGAAAAACAGACTTCTAAGGTGAAACAGCCCAGGGCATCAGGGTGGACTTCATTCCTTAGAACAAAGGGGCGGCCTTCACCTAGAGATAAAGCTCAGAAAGCAAGAAGGAATGGGATAAAAAGGTTGATAGGAAAAAGAATCACAAGGAGCAAGTGTCACATTGTGGGTTTTACAATTAGTTTCAGAAAATGATTGCTTATGAGTGTTGCTGTTATGTGCCATCAGGTTGGCTGAGACCTATAATGACCTCATGTACAACAGCTCTGAACCCTGCCCTGTCTTGAGCCAGTGTCACTGGCTCTGACACACCTCCCTCCATTGCCCCGGTTACTGTATCAATCCATCTGATCCAGGATCTCCCTCTCCTATGCTGTCCTTCAACCCTTCCAAGCATGATGTCCTTCTCCGAGGACTGGTCCCTCCTGGCCATGTGCCCAGAGTATGTGAGACTGAGGTGCAAAATCCTCGCCTCTACATTATTCACCATTGCAAGACCGCGGAAACAGCCCAAATGTACAACCATCATTGAATAGATTGAAAAACTGCGGTACAGTCACACCATGGAATACTATGCAAAATGCAAGAGCAACGATTTTGTAAATTACTACCTAACTTGGGAGGGACTGGAGAGCATTATGATGAGTGAAATAGCTCAGTCCCATTAGGACAAATACTGTGTAAAACCATGATTGTAGAATGAGTTTGAGGATCCTAGGGGTAGAGGTGGAAGCAGAGGGGAGAGGATATTGGCTGAGGGGAGAAGATGTGGTGATGGTGGTAGTGGTGGTGGTGATTAATCATAGGGTCGCACAATTTGATGGGTGGAGAGGGTGAAGAAAATGGAAAAGATATGGTTTGGAAAAACAATGTATTAGAACTTTGTAAGTAAATCAGTATCTATCTATCTATCTATCTATCTCCTTGCCTCCAAGGACAAACTTGGTTTCATGATCTCCAAGATTTTTCGTTCTCTTGGTGGTCCATGTATGTTCAAAACGCTTCTCCAGCACCACAACTCAAAGGCATCAGTTCTTCTTCTGTCATCCTTAGTCACTGTCCAGCTCTCTGATGAATAACATGTAATTATGAAAATCATAGATTGGATCAGGCACACCCTAGTCCTTAGACATCATTACTCTTTAGGACTTTGGATAGTTCCGTAACAGTTGACTTCCTCAGTGCAATTTGTCTTTTGATTTCCTGACTGCTGGTGCTAAAAGTCTTGATTGTGGAGCTGAGCAAGCGAAATTGTTAGCAACCTCAATCTCTTTTCCATCTATCATGGTGCTGCCAATTGGCCCACTGTTGAAAATCTTTGTTTTCTTGACCTTGAGCTTCAATCCACATTGAAGACTATAGTCCTTGACCTTCTGCAGCAAATAATTCAGATCCTCCTCAGTTTTGGCAAACAAGGTTATTTATAAATGACTGAATGGGAAACCATTTGTTTCTATAAACTCACTCAGATCACAATGTTGTTATTGTTGTGTGTCATTGAATCACAACTTACACAAAGCTGACCCTCTAGCAGGTTTTCAGAGGCAGTAAATCCCACAGGATGGGACTTGCCCATCCTTCTCCCACAGAGCAGCTAGTGGATTCAAACTGCCTGACTTCAGGATTACAGCTTCTTACCAGTAAGTAGTTTCTTACCACTAAGCCACCAGAGTTCCCAGAGAACTAAAAAGATAAAATATTGAGACAACAACCACCAATATTAATTTGAATGTCATTTGTTTCTACTACAAAATCATATTCCCTATTTATAATAATATATAATATTGAACCCTAGGGGAAAAAAATATTATCATTCTAAGCAAACATCTGAGACTGCATAAGAGATTTTTCCAAAGTTCTGCAGAGCAACAGTGTCAGTCTGGAGACTAAGGGGTGCCTGATCCAGGCCATAGTCTTTGCAATTACTTGCTATGCATCAGAAACCAGGACAATGACTAGGGATGATAAAAGGAGAATTGATACCTTTCAGCTGTGGTTCTGGAGAAGCGTATTGAATATACCATGAACTGCAAGAGAACAAATAAATTCTTCCTAGAGCGGATGAGACTAGGCTACTTCTTGGAGGCAAGGATCCTGACACTTTGTCTGCCATAATTTGGACGTGTTGCAAGGTGGACCCAGTCCTTGAAGAGAGACGACATGCTTCTGAGGGCAGAGGAACAGCACAAAAGAGGAAGACCCTCGATGAAATGGATTGATTCAGTCACTGGTGCAATGGGAGTTGGTGTGTCAGAGGCAATAAGATTGGCACAGGATAGAGCAAGGTCTAGGGCTGTTGTACGTAGGGTCACTATGAGTCGCAGGTGACTTGACAGCACATAACAACAAGCTGATATCTGTCATATTCAGTTATAGACTGTTTCTTACTGAATTCAAGAAAACATATATTTCTGAGCTAAGTAACACCTTTTTAATAGTTTATTTTCACTTGTTTTTATCTGTCTCTTGTGAGTTGAATGGCTGCCAATAGATTTAGCTCAGTAAAATATTTCTATTCCATTCCTCCTTTCTTTATAATCTACTTGTAGGTTCTAGTCACACCTCAAAAATATTGGCAAAACAAATCGAATCTTTAAAATGCTGGAGCAGACTGATACCTTTTCAGCTGGCAAAAAAAAAAAAAAAGAAAAGAAAAACAATACTAAGTAGGTCTCATGTTTATAAACTTTTATTATAAGGTTGTTTGGGCTACAATATCCTGTAAATCCCACAGTCTGTTGTTCTTTGAAATCTGGTGGGTTTGAACTGTCAGCCTTTTGGTTAGCAAGCAAACACTTCACCTACTACGCCCTCAGGGGTCCTAAAGGCATATTTGTGCCATTGCTTATGGAAGAAGAAGATTTCATTCCTATAGGAAATTTCAGGATTCTTTAAGTCAAACAACTATTGTGACCCTATGAGCAACAAATGTGGTCCTTACCCAATCCTGCACTAACCTCAAGAAGACAGCTATGCTTAAACCTATTGTCACTCTTAAGCCATTTCATCGAGTATCTTCCTCTTTTACACTGACTCTCTATCTTTTCTAGCAGATGCCTTTTCCCAGTCCACTTGTGGCAACATGCCCAAAGTATGTGAGGCAAAGTTTCACCATTTTTGCCTCTACCGAGCACCTTGATAGTGCTTCCTCCAAAATACATTTCTTATTTTGTTAGGACATGGAATATTCAATATCCTTCTCCAAATTCCATTAATTCAGAAACTTTGGTCTTCTAATTCATTGCCCAACTTTCAGAAGCAAAGGAAGCAATAGACAAACAGTAGACAGATTTATAAGGTGAAAAACAACATCAAGAAGTGTCGAGTTACCTCAGTCAGGCTAAGTACAAGTGATGCTTAATATTCTCAAATAAGTTTGTGTTTTTTTCTGCACGATGAGAGAGAATTGGAATGAAAGGAACTTACATATTGACTCTGACAGAACAAACGAGGGGAAATTGAAAAGAAACTGGATGGCAAACATAGCTATTGATCTGGTAAAGGGCAATCATTAAGGCGTCTGGCAAGTATGCTGTTGTTAGGTGCCATCAAGTAGGCTGCAACTCCTCTCATCCTGTATACAAAAGACATAAGCCTTGTTTGATCTTATGTCATCTTCAAAATATGGATTGTGCTAAAAATTACTGATGCAATCACTGTGTCTGTTTTACTGGGAGTCTCTTTTTCCTCTTCAACACCCCACATTTGTAAGCATGTTGTGCTATTCCAGGGACCATCATTTTCTGACAACATACCCATCCTTGCCTCTAAGGAACAGTCTGACTGTTCTTCTTCCCAGCCACATCTGTTTATTCTTTTGCCAGTCTGTGGCACATTCAATACTCTTCATCAGCACCACAGTTCAAAGACGTTGATTATTTTTCAGTCTTCCTCATGGTTCCTTCATGGTTCAACTTGTACAAGTGTACGAAGCAATTGAAAACACAATGGTGGGAGTCAAGGGCACCTCAGTCTTCACATTGGCAACCTTGCTCTTTAACACTTTAAAGATGTCCTTGACAGCATATTTGCACAGTCCAATTATGTCTTTTGATTTCTTAAATGCAGTTTCCATGGATGACAATTTCTGGGAAATACACTCAAGGAAAGAAATGTTAGTACACCGCTCCAAATGTAGATTTTGCTCTTTAGAGAGCTTGATTGCTAATGAAATCTACTGCCATCAAACTGAGGAACAGTGAACAGTCCTGGCTTTATCACAGTCTTCATTTCCTGAGTGTTTGGTATCACCCTGAGCACTTATTACCTCACCATAGTCGGGACCGAAATAGATATTTTTTAGGTAATGCCCTTAAGATTCTTGTGGATTTTTCCCAGGTTGGCTGCACTCCCTTCCAAATTTTAACTTCTCAGTGAAAGAAAAAGGTTGTTCACTTGAAGATCAAGGACACAGGCTGCTTCTCCTGTGTCCTCCTCAGGCTTCATTGTACCTTTCCCCTGCAAGTGCTGCTTTCCATATCTGTCCCTCACATCAAAATGCAAATGCCTTCAAAATCCCAGGGAAATCTCAGACGTACAGTGTATGGTTAAATTACCCCAGAGGAGACTTTTAAGACTGTTTTTATGCAGTTAAGCAAAATGTAAACCTAATATGTGACGCAGCATTTTGAGAATTTAACCAGCCTCAAGAAACTCTGGACACCTGTTGTTCTTATGTGCCGTCGAGTCACTTGCGACTCATAGTGACCCTATGTACAACAGCCCTAAATCCTGCTCTGTCCTGTGCCAATCACACCCTCTCTGACACTCCCATCATAACAAACTGTGGCTGACTCTGAGAAGAATGGGAATGCCGGAACACTTGATTGTTCTAATGCAAAACCTATACTTGGACCAGGAGACAGTCGTCAGAACAGAGCAAGGAAACACTGCATGGTTCAAAATAAGGAAGGGCGTATGCCAGGGATGCATCCTATCTCCATACCTTTTCAACCTGTATGCAGAACAGATTATCCTGGAGGCTGGGCTCTATGGGGAGAAATGTGGGGTCAGGATTGGTAGACGATTTATCAACAATCTGCATTATGCAAATGACACAATCCTGCTTGCTGAAACTGAAGAGGACCTGAAGCGCCTGCTGCAGAGTGTCAAGGACTGCAGCCTACAATATAGATTGAGGCTCAATGTCAAGAAGACAAAGATTCTCACCACTGAACCAATTCGCAGCATCAGGATGGATGGTGAAGAGATTGAAATTGTTCACAACTTTAGTTTGCTTGGCTCCACAGTCAACACTCTTGGCACTAGTAGCCAAGAAATTAAAAGGCGCATTGCCATGGAAAGTCTGCTGTTAGGGACCTCTTCAAAGTACTGAAGAGCAATGGTGTCTCTCTGGAGATTAAGGTGCATCTGATACAGACCGTGGTCTTCACAATCACTTGTTATGCATCAGAGAGTTGGACAGTGACCAAGGAGGATAGAAGGAGAATTGATGCCTTTGAGCTGTGGTGCTGGAGAAGAGTATTGAGAGCATTTTCCACATATACAGTTCATCGACTGATTATAGCCGTCATCCGCAATCATCACTACTACCTAATAGGAAAATATCAAACCAAAATCATTACTGTTGAATCCATTCTCATTCATGATGACCTTCCATTGAGTTTCTAAGGCTGTAAATGTTCACAGGTGAAGAGTGTCTCATAGTCCTCCTGAGACATGCCTACTAGATTTGAATTGCTGACCAGTTTGTATCCCAACACTTAGCCCACTATATTTCTAGGTCACCTTGACAGAAACCTAGTGTCCCATACAGCAATGATGCCTCTTTCTTCTTTCTTTTCCATTGCTGGTAACCACGATTCAACTCTGGTCTCAATATATTTGCCTTTTATAGCTATTTTACATAAATGAGATAATACCGTACTTTCCTGTTGTGAATGTCTTATTTCAGTCAGCATAATGCTTTTAAAGCTTGGACAAAGTTGAAGTTCAGTAAAAGAGAAGGAGATTCTCAACAAGAATGGTTGGCTTAGAGACTGCAACAATGAACTTGAGCATGGTGGAGATCATGAGGATACCATCAAATATGGCAGAGTTTCAGTAGGCTTTCTGTGAGTCACAGGTAACTTGAGTGTAGCTAACAACATACTTTCTTTTTTTGCTTGCTTATGTATTTTTTTTTCCTTTCTTTTTTGTTTTATTTTATTTTTACTGAGTCTGATCTTTCTCCATTTATTAGTTGCTGTTATTGTCGTTAAGTGCCATCAAACTAGCTCCCACTCAGAGCAAGCCTAAGAGCAACAGATCTTGTGAGCCTTGGCCTTTGTGCGCCATCTTGATGATCTCTGTCCTTAAGTCCACTGTGGTAGCCACTGTGTCAATAATCTATCTTATTAAAGGTCTTCCTCACTTTCATGGACCTTTCTCAGCATGATGTCCTTTTCAAAGGATTGATTCCTTCTGAAAATATGTCCAAAGTAAGTGAAAAGAAATTTCCTCATCCCTGTGTATAATAGAGCATTCTGGTTGCATGTCTCTTTTTTATTATTATTATTAAGTCTAATGAAAGTTTACAGAGACTTAGGGTTTCCAGTCATTCATTGTTGCACTTTTCTCCCTGCCCACCCCCACTTCCCGCAATTCACACTTCTCCTTGAAAAGTGAAAGAAAAACTCTTTCAGTGTTATGCACTCCCTCCCCCCAAGTCCACTCCACTATGCAACCTTCATTCTAGACTCCTGTCATGACAATAACACCTAACCACATATCCCTTTTAAACGTTCTCTCCCTCATCTGTTTTAATGCAGTATACATATCCCCTCTCTCAACCCCGATGTCAGTCCCGTTTTACAACAGTGGCAGTATGCAGTATTTGTCCTTTTGTGACTGTGATATTTCACTCAGCAGGGTCACCCATCTTGAGTAATATTTCATGAGTTCTTTGTTTTTCAATGTTGCATAGTATTCCATTGTGTGAATATACCACAGCTTCTCCATCCATTCCTTTCTTGATGGGCACTTGGGTTGTTTCCAACTCTTTGCTATTCTGACAACATGTTTTCAGGGTTTATTTATGCTGTAGCTAGTATCAGGACTCCACTTTTTTTTACTGTACCACTGCTAGTACGCATTACCATTGAGTTGGAACCAATTCATAAGTGATCCTCCAGCAAATTTTCAGGAGCTAGAAATTACACTGGAGGAGATTGTCTATTTCTCTTCTATGGAGCAGCTGGTAGATCTGAGCCAGCAAAGAAGGTTAGTAACATAACCCTCATGGTAATCATCTTGAAGTGGCCATGGCAAGTGGTTTTATAAGTTCCATACTTTTGAAATGCCTAGAAGTGAAATTGTTGGGTAATATGAAAGTTCTATACATTTTAAACATATGCATACTTTGCTTCCACCAAAGAAATATGCTACTAATGTGGGTGACAACTCATTAGAACAAAGTGAAATAACCCTAGTGTAAAAGCAAATGATTAGTGTATATTACTTGAGTATATGTAGTGCTGTGTCCCTAAATTCCTTTTCATCAAGAACTTTACTGCCAAATAATTGTCTTTGAAAAAAGAAGTCAACATCCTTATGTAACCGAATAGAAACACACACATTTTGCCTTTTAAAAACCTGTGAAATATAAAGCAGTAAGCAAGTAAGGGTTTTGAAGAGAGCAAACAAGTAAGAATCAAGATATTGATTCTTTCCTAATGAACATCTCCCTTAATGAAGTCAGCAAGAGGTTAGGAAGTTGTACTTCACGCTGATGAAAATAACAGGGAGAATGCAATGTGTTGAATATTTGCCTTTAATTTTATTGGTAACAGAAAAGAAAGAAAAAAATAGTCCATGATTTTGAATTTTAAATTACTAACGATTGGGATTTTGCTTTCAACCCCTCATGGTGACACATAAGTAGGAAGAAGGCCTCCCTTCCTTGGGAAAGGACATGCTCCATTGAGGATAGAACGTGACTGTCTTTCACAGATTGAAGAAGTGTGGAGGAGGGAGGATGGCAAAATGCTTACAGATCTAAGCATAACTTCAAAGTTTGCAAGCATTTTATTTTATTCTCCTATTTCTGACTTTAGTGACCAAAAATATCAAGCCGTATTTATGCATAGCATTTCATATACTGGATGTTTTTCAAAAGGTAGATGTGAACTTTAAATGTAAAGAAACAGAAAAATAAAGAAAAAGTTCTATTTGTGCTTTTAAAAGGGCTTTTTTTTTTCTTAGAACTTTCTGATTTTAGCAAAGGAGTGAGAGCAGAGCTGCTATGATAGGATTAACTATTCCTGTCCTTCAATGTAGGATTTTGCCTGTTGCTTCCTTTTCCAAACTGGTAGGTCGCTCCAACCACAGCTTGAACATTTCTCATTCACAGGAAAGGTTTAATCTGACAAACTTCAAGGCAAAAACATCAAGGAATATGAGTTTGATCTGAAAAAAAAATCTTCAAACCATTTCTTCATCTCAGAAGACTCTTTTGAAGATATTTCTATTTCCCCAAAGTAAGAGACAATAATGTCATACTGGAAGAGACAGTATAAGATTACTGTAAAAGGTAATTTGCATAAAATGAATATAATTTCCTGAGGTTAAGACATTAGAGATCTTCTCAGGCACTTAGATGTTTGGTACATGATTTTTCTCCATCTTGGTGTCCAGAGAGCACAAATGGATGCATGATTTATGTAGATATATGCAAAGGCTCTGCCAACAGGTATATGTGGGAGAACCCAAGTCTGCTGTCTCTGTGCATTCCTTTCCCCTCCACCTCCACTTTTTCTTCACAAGTCCTCTGTGCTGTAAAGGAATTATTTTCCCCCCACTGCACTCACTTTTGCTTTTATATTTTACTGCTCCTGTTGTTACCTCCATTTAAACTACCTACCCTGTTCTTATCTTTGCAACCAAGCATGGTATCCCTAAGTTCCAAGTAAAATGAAATAATATCATTTCCGTAAAGCTTTCCAAAATTCATTTTATTAGCTCAAACTCAGGACATCAGGTGGTCCAGTGGTAAGGAGCTGGGCTCCCATTTCAAAAGCATAGGAGTTGAATTCTCCAACAGCTCTACAGAAGGAAAATAAGCAATCTCCTCTCATGTGATTTACTGTCATGTGATTTAAAATCTGCTGGGAGGTCAGCTATGAGTTGGTTCCAACTCTACAACACACAATAACAACTGAATAATTTAGGACTTTTCCCATGCTCTCTCTCTCTCTCTCTCTCTGTGTGTGTGTGTGTGAGAGAGAGAGAGAGAGAGAGCGAGAGAGAGCGTGAGAGAGAGCTTAGTGGCACTGTGTTAGTTATCGTTTCTCATGCCACTTCTGAGACAAAAGAAGACACTAGACTTTAGTAGAAAAGATATCAGGAGGATGCCCCACCTCTGCTGTGTAGGAACACCAACATTACAGAGGAGTGGAGAAGTTGGTGGATAGAAGTGGGTGGAGGCCTAAGCCATCAAACCAGGATTGGCTAGGGGCAGGAAGTGGGAGGTGCTGGAGGGGATAGGAGAAGAACTGAGCTGGATTCTAGCAAAGAAGGGTTAGGAGTGGGAATATGACACATGCACCTAAGGGGGTGAGGGGTGGGACCAACACCTGATCTGTCACCTGAATAACAGGAAAGGTCTCTTATCTGCTCTTTCAGGGAAAAAAAATTCTTATCTGTCAAATGTCGCTCTAGAGTTGAGCATCCAAATTAAGATGGACTAAGGGGAAGGATTGACTATCCATTCTCAAAATAACAGGTTTCAGGAAACCCTATGCACAACAGAGCACACACTTAGAGTAGACTAGCAGATATGGAACGACAGGCAGAAACTTCTTACTGGGAATCACACAAGAAGAGAATAGTTGCAAAGAAACACCATTGATTAGAATGTGGAATGTGAGAAGTATGAATATAGGAAAATTGGGGATTGTTAAGGAAGAAATGGAATGCATAAATATTGACTGCTATGCATCTTAGAGCTAGGCAATTATGAAAGGAGCAGAGACAACCTTGGGAAAGTTGAGTCTGACTTCTACTCCTTCATAAAGTGAACTTTCTCCATCAATAATATCCCTAGTTTCATACAAATAGCTACATGGCCAGACAAGACACAATTCTTCAATTGGTTCAGACAGCTTCTCAGTCAACAAATGACAGCCTAGGTTCAGTTCAGCAGCACTAATAAACCTCTGGTTTCCTCAAACATCCAGCAAACCTTATCTCAGAGTAGTTAAAAGTCAGCTTATCTTTCAATCATCCAGCAAGTAAAACCTTTAGCTGCTTCCATTTCCAAGATTCCTCTGGTTACACCTTGCCACACTTATTTCACAGCAGTGTCACAGTCTCTTCACCCTCTCTCTCACAGTGTCTTCACAATCTCTCCGCCATCATTTTTCACAGTGTGGAAAGCACTCTCTTGTATTCATCCCACAGTTCTTGATGATTTTTCCACAGACTACTTGTCTGCAGTTAAGATAGCTAGGTACCATATTACATAGTGGGAGCTAACACAATAACCAAAAAAGCCAATTTTCAAAGATTCTGATACCCTAGTAATGAATAAGGATGACAGAAAATTAATTGATGCCTTTGAGTTGTGATGTTGGAGAAGAACATTGAACACCTCATGGATTGCCAAAAGAACAAGCAGATATCTTTTTTAAAAAAATGTACCACAGTGTTTCTTGGAGTACAGGATAGGAAAACTTTGTCTTAAATACTTTGGACATATTTTAGGAGAGGCTATTCCTTTATAAAGGACAACATACTAGGAAAAGTGAAGGATGAGAGAAGGAGACAAACTGACAAAGTGATAGCAGGGATGGGCTCAAGTGTCAGAAATGATGAGGACGGCACATGATGGATACGGTTCAGATTTGTTGTTCCTTGGGTCCTTATCAGTCATACTCAAAGGCACCTAACAACAACAATAATATAAACCTGATGACTTGAGTTTACAAGACCAGAATGATGTTTGGAGGCTAGTATGAAATAAGCAATAATACTTAAATAAGAAACCAAAAACTCACACTTACTGGCAATGAGATAGTTCCAGCTCACAGAGATCTTCCATTGGAAGGAGCTAAACCATAACAGGAGGAAACTTCTCATCTTTTTCTCAAGGAGCAGCTAGTGGATTAGAATCATCTGAGATGCAACCTTTTGATTGGCAGATAACCCACAGACTATGTCCAAAGAAAACAAAAATCAATTTGCCTTGTTTTGTTTTCGCAACCATTAGTTTCATTTCTGTCATTCATAACAAAAACTTACAGATACCATATTTTAAATTTATTAAACATCTCTATTTGCACCAAGGACAATTTTTGGTACCTCTAATGTTTCATTTTAATATTTCTGCTCAGTCCTACTACTCCTAAAAGTGTCTGACTTAGATGACAGATTGTATGGTGACCTTACAGGGGCATTTCTATCCCAAAGGTTTCTAGGTGGAAAAATATTTATGGAAATGAAATCTTTCCTGGGAACATTAATGTAAAACAGCTAAAAACGGACTTAATGTCATTCAAACAGAATTAGAATCGTTAGAGCTTTAGCTAGTAACCACAGGCCAGAGGCTAAGCTTGAATTAGAGGAATTGACATATTTGCTTGTTTATTACTCATATGGGGTGAGAATATCGAAAATAAAACAAAATTATATTGTTAAAGTTGAAGGCTCTTTCTTAATAATGTTTTAATGATGTCTTGGGTAAGTGTGTATAGTCTCTCAATTATACAGAAGGAAAAACTGACGTTCATAGTGATTTTCCCGTGGTTACATTGCTGTTGTTCTTAATTGCCATTGAGTCAGCTTCAAATGATAACTACGCACAACAGAACATAATGGAATTCAATCCGGCCCCTTTCTAACCTTCTCTGAGGTGCTTAAACACATTTCTGTAGCCAATCTTTGTGAATTGTAGCCAACAGGATGCCACCTGATAACAAAGGCAATAATTCTCCTCCAAAATAGTGATGTGTGAAGAAACAGAACCATCAGAGGTAAAGACATCATGTCTTGCAAAGAATTATGAGAGCAGTGCATGTTGAAGACATTTTCTTGATGATATTTATGACCACTTGATACTCATATGGTCGTGTGACAAAAACAAATCATTTAGGGAGCAGCTTTCTAAGCACACTTATATACAGTAGAGATACATTATCCCAAGAGTCTCTGCAGAGATTACCACAAGTACTATGCATATCACAGTCAAACTTTATCAAGGGTTCCAGTGTCCAGTAAGGGTGGCATCGTGAGTGAGCTAAGGCACGCAGGAGTGCAGACCATTTTAGACACCAGCACTGAAGATTCTGAGGAAGGAAGGTGGAACTGAGACAGGAGGACCCCTTCTGAGAGATGGAGAATATTGGTAAGGAATTCCAGTGCAACTTGCTGAGTCTAAAACGAGCTGCTTCAGCTCAAAAGATTGGATCAGGAATGATGGACAAATGAAAGGGGGGGGGAGACATGATTAAATCATAGGAACCAAAATGAGGATAATTATAAAGGAAGCAGGGAAAGGTGACTTGTCGAAGTCTGAGCAACCAGTGAGATTATAGCAGTAGCTTGTCAAATGTCTGTTGCTATGTTTAAGGTTGAAGAATGCCTGAAGGTATAAGGAAACTACGTATGAATCTCCAAAATCACTCACTATTGCTTGAACATCAGAGGAAACACACCCAAGGGACTGGTAGAACTCCATTTGTTCAACGTGAACATAACAAAAATAATAAAACTTCATTAGCTGGCAAAGAACAAAGCAGAGACAAAGCTACTGATGAAAGTTCTGTAGAGTCAGAAGAAATGATTAAAGACTTGAGTTTTGGTCAAAAGAGTCCTGGGAAGACATACAAAAGCTACATCACATAGTCACCTGGCAACTTTGCTTCGGGAGGTTATTTCTGGCCAAAGCTGTCCATGAAGTAATTTCAAAGGCAATATCCTACGCCCTCTGGTGGTAGTCATTTTTCTCCCCAATTTTGACATAGAGGAAAAACCATGGAAGCAAAAACCATGGAGTGTCAAATACAGAAATACCTGGGTATGAGGTGTGCTGAACAGAGAGAATTGCTTGTATTCTAATCCATGCTGAAACGTGTCAATCCTTGGACAATAAAGCAAAAGATGACATTTGCTTTGCTAATTGGTAGGAATTTAACTCTTCCTATAATTTTCCTCATCACTTTACAGGAACTTTCCCACTATATCTCTTTTTAGAATATGTTTGAAGTTTTCTGGAGTCTGGCTTCATCTGGGATATTCTTTTAGTCAGATATTCATGGGTTGGCTCCAACCCACAGAGATCCTCTGGACAATAACACATTGAAACCTCACCTAATCCCAGGCCACTTCACATCCTCTGCTGTGCAGAAGAGTATTTGCAGTCACTGTGCTAATCCACGGGAGACCACGTGTGATCACGCGTTAGTCACTCTCTGACCTCACCTGGTAACATGCCCAAAGCATGGGAAATGAAGCATCACCATCCACACTTCTAAGGAGCCCTCTGGCTTCACTTCATCCAAGATAGACTTGTTTATTCTTTTGGCAGTCCAGGGAAAATTCAACACTCGCCACTGATACGACAATTCAGAGATATCAATTCTTACTCAATCTGCATTCTTCATTGTCTAGAGTTCACATACACATAAAACAAGTAATAACCTGACTGTCTCTCAATATGTTTTATGTAAAAGCCTTTTAGGTCTTGAAGAGGGGGTTCTTAAAGAAACATCAGATCACCTGATAATTCATTAATAAGCTTGAAAATGCCTGAACAGAATTTAACCAACATATGTGTTTCCCTTTTTTGTGTGTCTGACAGCAGGAAGATGGTCTGACCTTTATCAAGAATAACCTCCACTCAGTTATGTCAAGTGATAATGACTGTTATTTATGCCAACAAAGAAAGACCAGTAGTACAGAACAAAAGAGCACTTCTGAAAAGATGAGATGTAGCATCGCATTTTACCAACATAGATTTAACAGAATACATTTTCAAACACACATACACATATAACTCTCTATGTTGTTGTTGTTATGTGCCATCGAGTCACTTGCGACTCATAATGACCCTCTGTACAACAGCCCTAAACTCTGCTCTGTCCTGTGCCAATCACACTGTCTCTTACACACCCATCCTGATTATCCCAGTCACCAAATCAATCCACCTTATAGAGGGCCTTCCCCTCCTGCACTGTCCCTCCACCCTCCCAAGCATGATGTACTTCTCTAAGGACCGGTCCCTCCTTACAACATGTCCAAAGTATGTTAGACGGAGCCTCAGAATCCTTGCCTCCAAGAGGCCACCCGGTTTAACCTTTTCCAGGATGAATCTGTTTGTTTTCCTAACAGTCCATTGTACCCTCAATACTCTTCTCCAGCACCACAGCTCAAAGGCATTGATTCTCCTTCCATCCTCCTTAGTCACTTTCCAATTCTCTGATGCATAACAAGTGATAGCAAAGACCATGGCCTGTATCAAATGCACCTTATTCTCCAGAGAGACACCATTGCTCTTCAGTACTTTGGACGTATAAAAATCTATATATTTACATATAATAAATACATTTTCTATCTACCTAGATTTCCTCTTCTATGTAATAAAACTGTTAGTGAGTATTTAGACATACTATTAGGAGACATCTGTCTCTGCTGCAGGTAGTGAGGAAGATAAATGAAAAAGGGAAGACTTTTAATGAGATGGGTTGGTACAGCTGTTAGAAAAATGGCCTCAAACACATCATTGATGGTGACAGAAGTACAGGACTGGGTAGTGTTTAGTTCTGTCGGGTGGGTTACTAGGTGTCAGAACTGACTTGAAGGCAGCTAATGACACACACACACACACACACACACACACACACACACACACACACAGTTGTTAAGTGTTGTCTAGTCAAGTAAGACCCATAGTTATTCTATAATCTGAACCCTGTCCTATGCTGTGCCGTCATCATCATCTCCAGTAGACTTGAGCCCATCACTGCAACTGCAGTCACTGTGTCTGTCCCTCTCACTGAAGGTCTTCCTCTCCTCTGTTTCGCTGGCCCTCCACTTTTTCAAGCATGATGTCCCTTCCTGTGGCATAGCCTCTCCTAGCAATATGCCCAAAGTACATGAGACAAAGCTTGGTCATCGGCTTTGTTATCTTTGCCTCCAAGCAGCATGGCGGTACTTTCTCCAAGTGCAGCCAGAACAATATCTGTTGCTCTCTTTTGTAGTTCATGGGAAACTCATACTCTTCTCCAACATCATAGCTCAGACGCACCAATTCTACTTCTGTCAACTCTATTCATCGTCCAGCTCTCAAGATGCAAAGCAAGTGATGGAAGAGACCATGGCCTGAATCAGGTGCACTTTAGTCTTCAAAGTGACATAGTTGGTCCTCAGTGATTTGGAGAGGTCCCGGACTGCAAACTTGCCCAGTACAATACGTTTCCTGATGTCCTGGCTGTGGGTACCAAGAGTGTTGATGGTGGATCCCAGTCAGACTAAATCTTTGACACTTTCCATCTTTTCTCCATCTGTCATGATGTTGCTTCTTGGAACAGTGGTGAGGATTTTTGTATTCTTTATGTTGAGATAAAACCCAAACTGAAGGTTGTAAGATGAAACAGAGATAGAGATGATAGATTGAGATAGATAGATGATAGATAGATAGAT
>NW_006399798.1:11684572-11691843 GCF_000299155.1 Elephantulus edwardii | reverse complement strand
CAATCCCCTCCCATGCCATTAACTACCTCTGAAAATCTGACAGAGAGTCAGCTATGGGTGAGATCTGACTCTGTGATATACAACTTTCCTCTCTATATCTATATCATCTATATCTATATCATCTCTATCTCTATCTCTATCATCTCTATCTCTATCTCTATATCTCTGTATATCATATGTATATCTGTATATCTATATCTATACATCTATACAGCTATATATCTGTCTCTATCTATCTATCTAATGCAGAGAGAGAAATTATTATATCCAGACATTGTAAAGTCATTGGCTCACTGACCTATATTTTCTTCTTTTATAATAAAATCCTTATATCTGATTTTTATATTCAAGGAAGTCTGTAAAAGAAAGAAAATAACAATTGTCTTGTGTTGTGGGGATATATCCAGCATAAAGGTTGACAAATTGATGGGAAGATCAACAGATAGATGTTGATTTTTGCCCCTGTGTGGTCTTCTACTCTACAGTTTGTTTACCCAGTCTGTTGTTGGTAGTCATTTCTGTCATTTTTGGCATTTGTCTCTAATAAATGACATTGTTAAGAACATTTTTTGCACAAGTCTTTTTGAGTACATATATTTTCCTCTCTCCAGGGTAAATACTTGAGATTTGAATTCCTGGTTCATAGATTTAATTAATTTTTGGAATAAAATTGTATGTCAAAGTGCCTAGCAACCACAACAGCATGTTTAAGCAAGAAGAATAGAAAGAAGAAAAAAATACTTCCTGAGTTCTGGAGTCGGAGTGTCAACTACTGCATTATTTAGACATTTCTATTTGGCAGGCAACTTGCTGGACTTATGGGAATTTGGAATTGCCCTTGGCATTGCATGTGGTGGCATAATTGTACAGAAGCTTCTGTGGACATTTTTGTTTCCATGAATATTTCGATCTGCCAAAATTAAGAATCACGCTCTCTGGGTGAACTCTCACATAGCTGAAGCTAGTGTCACAACAAGACTGCCTAAGGCTTAAAGAAAAAGGCTGATTCAAGACAAGAGATTTTTCAGAATGTGACCCAAAGACCACCTGAACACAAAATGCTTGGCAGCTGATCAGACACATTTTTAACAGACCTTTCAGGCACCTTTATGCAGAAGTGTGAGAATCACTGTCTTAATCTAAAGGAATAATTCGGAACCATGACAACACGTTAGCATTGCATCATGTGCTTTAAAAATCTACATCCCTGACACAGTCCAGACAAATGAAATCAGAATCTCTGGATGTGGATACAAGGTGCCTGCACTGCTTACATCTCCCTAGATGGTTTTAAGGAACCGCCAAGATTAAGAGCTATTAGTTCATTCTGCACCATTTCATACTAGAGCTAAAAACTCAGCGATCTCTACCCTGGCCTTGGCTGTGCACTCCTCAAAACACATCATTCTGAGCACATTGGAAGTGAACTTAAGAAAAAGACCTACATTATTATATTGTTGTTGTTGTTCTCCTTCTCCTTCTCCTCCTCCTCCTCCTTCTTCTTCATTTTAATGAAAGTTTACAGAGACTTTGGATTTCCATTCATTCATTGTTGTACTTTTCTCCCTGCCCACTGTTTCCCTCCACTACCCCCCCCCATTTCCCTCTTCTCTTTGAAAAGTAAAAGAAAAATTATTTCATTGTTATACAATCCCCCGCCCCCAAGTCCACTCCACTGTGCAACCTTCGTTCTGGAATCCTTTCATGACAACAATACCTAATCATACAGCCTTTTAAAAACAATTCTCTCCCTCATCTGTTTCAATGCAGTATATATAATTTATCCCATCTTTCTCAGTCTCCCCCTAACCCCAATGTCAGTCCCATTTTACAACAGTGGCACAGTGCTATATTTGTCCTTTTGTGACTGAGATATTTCACTCCACATAATGTCCTCCAGGGTCACCCATTTTGAATAATATTTCATGAGTTCCTTGTTTTTCAATGCAATGTAGTATTCCATTTTGTGAACATACCACAGCTTCTCTATCCATTCGTTTGTTGATGGGCACTTAGGTTCTTTGCAAATCTTTGCTATTGTGAACAAAACCACAATAAACATGGTTATGCATGTTATATTTTCTTAATAATTACCTTGAGTTAAGTGGAAGTTTCTCAGATGCAGTGTTATAATTGTTTACCATAGTTTTATTTCTTGTGAAAACTATACACATATGTGAAGTCAGTAGTTTTTTAGAAAAGTTAACTATTAATATTTCATTTGTTTAATAAAAAGAATGGTATCTAAAGTCATCTATATGGTCCTGTTTCTTCTTAATTACAGTTATGTGTTGAAATGAACCTCTTTGTTGAACAGCAAAAGGTAGAATCTGGAATTATTGTCTCCTTAGCCCAAGTGCCCCCTGTTGAGCCAGGTTTGATATAGAAAATGCTGTCTCTCTTGAAATGTTTAAAATATATATTTAACTGGTGAATTTCTCTAAAGCATTGGTGTCTGCCTTAATCTATAAATATCCATTGTACATGCAACTTTTTGATAATACATATATGTATTTCAGAAAGTGAGATTTACTTTCTGGGGAGCAGTGATGAAATGATCCTGTTATAACTCATGAAGTACCTGATAATTTGAATTTCTGCTATGTGTGGCTGGAGTTCTCATTTACTTTTGACTACTCATTTTGGGAATTTGCTAATATTGGCTGTATAGTAACCTATCTACGAAGTAGCGTAAAGAATTTTTCCTATTTCCTGCTTTAAATGTAAGCTCTTCTCTACCAATCTTTATTACACTGAAATCACCTCCCAATTAAGTGGATTGTATTCTTCCAAGAAGCGTGAGATGATGATGAAACGCATTTATGCCCATTTAAACCACTTCAATTCATCATGCTCACCAAACCGTCCATTGCCTTTAACAGAGAAATGTCTTTGGACATCCAGGTAAGAACTAATCACTCTTTACTACCTAATATAACACAGTACCAGAGCCTACTTGGAAATAAACAGATAAAACTTGAGCTTGGATGTTCACAGTTACATCCTTTCACTTTTCAGTGGTCATAAAGTGATCACTCTGAAGGCACCTTTTATCCTGTCACCTTCGAATGTGGTTTAGGTTACCTATTGGCCGAGAGAAGCCCTGTCCTAATTGGAGCACACGCAAACCTTCAATCAATTGTTTTACTAGCCCTGCTATTCTATTATCCACAGAGGCTTTGAACTACAAATGAAAGAATAGTTGTGTTGGCACAGAGTGTAAGCATGTTCGGTGTCTTTAAGAGCTTGGCCACTGCCCTCCATCTGTAACCACGTGTCAATCATGTCTCTTTGGAATCTCGCAGGCCTTTGCTGTGTGCCCTTTAAGTCGCCCCGTCCATCCACCATGCTGTTGGCCCCTAGCCACCCTCTCGAGCACTCCTCAAGCAAACTAGAATTGGCATTTGCTTGGCTCAGAGGCAGCTGATTTCCTTGCTACCTTCCCCAGTTGTCCTAACCATCGGATGTCTGGACAGTTGGCAAATGATGACTGTGGTTCTGATATGTCACATAAAATCAGCTGGATGAATATTTTCCTCTAGGAAAGAGTGAAAGTGAAATCCCATCCTGACCCACCCTCTTTCCAAAACAATAAACATTTCCTGGCTGCCACCATTTCCCCTAATCGTTTAGAGCAGTACAGTTGTTACAGAGCAGGCAGCTGAACCTCGGACTTGCCTCAACCATCTGTTCTGGCATTTAGTCTCTAAGAAGATTACGGGAGTGACTTTCATTCACCGCAAAGAGGGTGAGGACCGCCAGGGAAAGTGTTCAGATGTTGTGTCACAGAAAACCTAATCTGGAGACTCTGGAGGGACTTTGTTTTACTTAACAAAGTAAACAAAAACAAAGTCCTAACACCAGCATGTGAGTATCTCTTCTTAAATTCAGAGGTGAACTAGTCTCTAAAATGTGTGATATATGTTAATTTATTGACACAGCTTCAATGGTGTTAGAAGATGGTAAAATATTTTCATTCCTCTGTTGAGACACATTTTCCGGTGTATGATAGAACCCCTAGTATAGAAGGACAGATGACTTTAACAAGTGACATAAAATATCTTTCTCTCTCTCATTGCCATCAAGTCAGAATTGTCACCTAGCTGACTCCCCAGAGGGTTTTCAGAGACGACACATCACATTGTAGGAGGTTAGCCATCTTTCTCCTGAAGAGGAACTAATGGATCCAACTGCCTACCTTGGGCTTGGCAGCACCACTTTCAACTAGGTCATGGGAGCTCCTTTATATTATCAAATTGTTGCTGTTACGTGTCCTTGAGTCGAGTATGACCCATACCCTAGGAACAACAGATCTGAGTCCTGTCCTATCCGGTGCCATCCTCACACTTCCTGACACATTAGAGCCTATTGTGGCTCTAACAAGTTACCTTTTAACCCATCTGGTCAAGGATCTTTGTCTCCTTTGTCAGCCCTCTGCCTTTTCAAGCATCAGTGCCTCTCCAAGGAATAGCCTCTCCTAGCAACATGCTCAAAGTATGTGAGGTGAAGCCTCGTCATCTTTGCCTCCAAAGAGCACTCTGGTGCACCCTCTAAAAGACATAGTCATTCTTTTTTTTGGAAGTCCATGGGATGTTTAGTTCTCTTCTCCAACACCACAGCACACTTACTCATTCTCCTGCTCTCAGATACATAGCAAGTGATCAGAAAGGCCGTGGTATGAATCAGACACACCTTTGTCCTCACACTGACCTCATTACTCCTCAGTAACTTGGAAAGGTCCCTAACTGCAGACTTTCACAGTGCAGTACATCTGCTGAAACTGAGGAGGATCTGAAGCATTTGCTGCAGAAGGTCAAGGACTACATTTTTTAATATGAATTGACACTTATATCAAGAAAACACAGATTCTCACCACTGAGCCAATTGGCAACATCATGATAGATGGAGAAGAAATTGAGGCTGTTAGTTCAGCTTGATAAATTCTACAATCAACATTCTTGGCACCAGCAATCAGGAAATCAAAAAAAGAATTGCACTGGGAAATCTGCAGTAAAGAGACCCCTCCAGGGTACTGAGAAGCAACAATGTCAAGCTAGAGACTAAGGTGCTTCTGATTGAGGCCATGGTCTTCCCAATTAGTTTCTATACATCAGAAAACTGAACGATGATTAGGGATGACAGAAGAAGAATTGATACCTGAGCTGTGGTGCTAGAGGAGAATATTGAGTGCACCATGGACAACCAAGAGAATAGACAGGTTTGTCTTAGAGAGAGTGAAACCAAGTTTCACCTTGCAGGCTAGAATTTTTAAGCTCTGTCTCACATACTCTGGCACGTGACCATGAGGGACCAATCCTTGGAGAAGAACATCATGCTTGGAAGGGTAAAGGGACAGCGTAGGAGAGGAAGACCTTGGATGAGACTGATTGACACAGTAACTAGGGTAATGAGGGTTGGTGTGTCAGAGTCTCAGTGGCTTCAGAGCTGTTGTGCACAGGGTCGCTATAAGTCACAGATGACTCAATGGCACATAACAGCAACAAGAAACATGAAGCACTATCAAGAGTCAAGATTAATATGTGATTAGATTTCAAGAACAAGAGGAGTCAAAACACAAACCCCCCAAAAGAAGCAGAAGGTCTTGGAAAGAATTGAGGGGTGGGAATGTAGAAGAAAAATGAGATTCTCAAAATATATCACATTTATTGGTCTGACAGAAGTTGGAAGAACTCCCAACACCATAGCCCAAATACCCTTCTGACCTAGAACTGAAATCATTACCAGAGGTCATCTGCAAGCCAAACAATAAATCTGTCTATAAAATAAACAAAAATGACGGAGGAGGACATGTTCCTTAGAATAAGAATAATCAATTATATAAGCTCAAGAGAACAGTGTGTGCCCAAAAGCAAAGATGAGAAGGCATAAAATATGCCCCCAAACCACCTCTGTCAATTTCTAATAGGAAAGGGTAGATGAGGGTAGATGAGGCAGACTAAAAGGAAATGAGAAACCCAGACAGAAAAGTGAGGATGCTTACACATTGTGGAAGGTGCCATCAACACCGTGGAATGCTTTGCCGAGAAATTATAGAGTGGGAGACGAATCTTCTCTATAAACTTGCATCTAGATGGTGAAGCGATTGAGAGTGTTCACAGCTTTAGTTTCCTTGGCTCCACAGTCAACACTATCTACACCAGCACCTAGGAAATTAAAAGATGTATCGCGATGGGAAAGTCTGCTGTTAAGGACCTCTCCAAAGTACTGAAGAGCAATTGTGTCACTCTGGAGACTAAGGTGTGCCTGGTACAGGTCATGGTCTTTGCAATCACTTGCGATACATCAGAGAGCTGGACAACGACTAGGGCGAATAGAAGGAATATTGATGCCTTTGAGCTGTGGTGTTGGAGAAGAGTATTGAATATACTATAGACTTCTAAGAAAACAAACAGGTTCATCCTTGAAAGAGTTAAACCAGGCTGCTGCTTGAAGGCAGGGATTCTGAAGCTTCATCTAACATGCTTTAGACATGTTGCAAGGAGGGACTGGTCCTTGGAGAAGGGCATCATTCTTGGAACGGTAGAGGGACAGCACGGGAGAGCAAGACCCTCTATGAGGTGGATTGATTCAGTGACTGGGGCAATCAAGGTGGATGTGTCAGAGACAGTGAGATTGGCAGAGGATAGAGAAGGGTTTGGGGCTGTTGTATATAGGATCACTATGAGTGGCAGGTGACTTGATAGCACCATAGAGTGAGAACCAACCCATATCTGACCCTCCAGGTTTTCAGAGGCAGTTAATTGCACAGGAAGAGACTTGCCATCCTTCTCTCCCAGAGCAGCTGTTGGCCTCAAATCATGTGCCTTTGGGATTGCAGCACAGCCTCTTCACCTTCTTACCACTAGGCCACCAGAGCTTATACACGCACGTACACACACACACTTGCTGTACAAAGGTAACTTGTGGTTGCTGTGATGCTAAACACTGTGACACTGATGTGTCAAATATAATAATGATTATCCATGGAGGACAGTGTTTGGTGGAGCTCCACGATTAAAACAAGCTTGGAAGCAGGAGTGGCAGCCACTTCCAAAATGCTTTGCCTCTGGAAACTCTATGAACGTGGAGAAAGGATGAAAGTTATACAAGTGGTCAGGTCTTTTGTTCTTAGGGTTGCTATGAGTCTTCTATGGCTCGACGGCACTTGACAAAACAACAAGATAGATGAGATAGATAGATAGATAGATAGATAGATAGATAGATAGATAGATAGATAGATAGATAGATAGAAACACATATATATACTTATA
>NW_006399798.1:11677914-11684472 GCF_000299155.1 Elephantulus edwardii | reverse complement strand
ACACACACACACACACACACACACACACACACACACAATCACATAATTAGAGACCAAATATAAGAGCATAGGAGAAAATAAACTAAAAATTTTGTGTGGGTTTTTTAAATTTTCTTGGATTTTTTTTTTTAATTTTAGTACAGAACAGTAATGCTGAGATCTTGAAGCTGCACTGCTAGTCGTTCGAGTCTCTGGCAGAATCAGAGCAGTCTTCTTCCATGTGATGTAGGGCCGTGGGAGACCACTATAAGGTCAGCTATGAGTTGGTTCCAATTTGAGGGCAATGCTTTGGAGAATATAGGACAGCATAAAGTTCTGTGCAGGATATAACCCTAAACTTCTATGATTTACAAACAATATAGACATGGCAACACCCCAATATTCACAGAAGGTCACTTTTATGAGATCTCATATCATAGAAACACAACATTCAGTTCAGTCAAATACTTTGTATGAGAGTACAAATATAAGAAAAAGCAGTAGATGAGAGTTACTTAGCAATAACTGTTCACAATATAGGAAGACTTTTGAAATGATTGTCAAAAATTTCCAAAAAAATGAAATCATCTGCCTCCTCAAGTGCCACCTAACCCCAGCTAAGAAATACTAAAAACAAAAACAAAGCCAAAGAACCTCCAGGGATTCTTGAAATTATATTTCTACTTCCGAGGAGGGATTGAAGCTCTAATTCTGTGGTGTTGAACAAATTGTATCTTACATATCTTCTCTCTTAAGCGCCGTCAAGTCATAGAGGACTTAGTGACCCTATGAATAGAAGTCCTGAACATGTCTAACTTTCATCATTTCTCTTTGTACATATAAATGTGGATATTGAGGGTGAGAAAATAAGTAAATATTCAGATTATCCTTCTCCTTAGTGACTACGCATTAACTAGAAGCCATGACCACATAGAGATGAAAATTTCAGAAATAACCAGGAGCAGGAAGATACAGATTAAAAAGGTCAGCAATATGTTGTTGTTGTTGTTGTTGTTGTTGTTGTTATGTACCATCAAGTCACCTGTGACCAATAGCGACCTTGTGTACAGCAGCTCTGAACCCTGTCCAGTCCTCAGCCAGTCTCGCTGATTCCAACACAGCAACTTCCATTGCCCCAGTTACTGTATCAATCCATCTCATCTCAGGTCTCCCCTCCTGTGCTGTCCCTCCACCCTTTCAAGTACGATGTCCTTCTCCAAGGACCGATCTCTCCTGGCCACAATGCCCAAAGTGTGTGATTTTATAATGCTGGTTGGCATTTTCTTTTGTTTTTTAAAAAAAGTAAGTTATTTGTGAAATGTCGACATCATTTAGAGTGTTGTTTAAAAGATGAGTGCTTGATCACACTGTAAAGACAGTTTCTTAGCAACTGTGGGTTGTACTGGGCTGGTTGGTTAGAACCAGGGCTTTGCAAGAGTTCATTCTGGTTTTTTCTCCTGAGAATTTGCAGTTCTATCCCAGGAAGACAAAAGAATCACCTGGGCATCTTGTTAAGTGAAGATCCTGAATGGACGGACACATCTGAGGTCCAAATGCAGATTCTCAGCAGGAGGTACAACTAAATTGGACCCAGGTTATAAAGAAGGCTCCCCAGTTATACTTAAGGCAAAATGAAGAGTAGGTACTGTGCCAGTTTCTGGGGAAGGGGGAAGGAAATTGTCACAAATAGCCAAGAAAAGTAATAGCTAAGAGATACACAATCTGTTGTTTGTGCCACTTTTTCTTAGTTATTATACCCCGTTTTGTTGGAATTTATAGTGGACCAACATTAAGACTACATCACCCAGCCTCATTTGCAGATGAGGTGATCACTGATTGAGCTTAAGTCAGTGAATTATAAATTGTTGTTGTTAGGTATTGTCAAGTTGAGCACGATTCACAGAGCAGACCT
Source organism: Elephantulus edwardii (assembly GCF_000299155.1). Classification (NCBI taxonomy): domain Eukaryota; kingdom Metazoa; phylum Chordata; class Mammalia; order Macroscelidea; family Macroscelididae; genus Elephantulus; species Elephantulus edwardii. The sequence goes on along the minus strand of NW_006399798.1, from coordinate 11,682,581 downwards.
AAATCTTGACTCGTCCTGTGCCATCTTCAACATCTCTCACACACCTGAGTCTATTGCTGCAATTGCTACATAAGTAGGTGTTCCTAGAATGGAGCCTCCAGAAAGCTCTTTGGGGTTGACTCTGCTAACAAGTTCTCTTCACTTTAAGTCTTTTCTGTTTTCTGAGTATAGGACAGTCATTTTGAAAGGACAGTGACACAGAAGGTAGAAGGAGCTTTGGTTCCCAATGACATGGTGTAGACTTTGTGACAGCCTGAGGTTTCCCATCTCAAGGATTATTTGTTGTTGTTGTTGTTTGGTGCCATCGAGTTATAGATGACTCATAGCGACCCTATGAACGAAAAGCCTGAGCACTGTTCATACATAGAGTTTCCGGAGGCAAGCCATTTCGGAAGTGGATGCCACTCCTGCTTCGGATTATTTTATATGTGAGGAAAATAAATGAATACATTTAAGCCACTGTTTTCTGTTTCTAACTGCTGAAAGCACTTCCTTACAATGAGAAGATCAACGGCTTTGATCTCCACAACATGAGTTTATTTTTCTGTTGTGGGAGGAACATTTATATTTTCTCTAACTGCAGGCTGTTCTTTCTGTTAGAAGGGGAAAATCGCATTTTAACAATTCAGTTTAGCATAGAAAATTGATTAGTGAAAAATTTGCAGAAAAAAAACCTCATGCAACCCAAAAAAATAATTTTGAAGGCACACAAGGAAGTCAAAGAGGAAAATGTTTTGACTAAATTTTTGCTAATATAACTAAAAGTTTTTCTAGATGTTAAAACTACTTCTCAGTTTTAAAAGCTGCTTATCTCAGTTTCTCATGCTGAAAATGCTGTCCAAGATTCGGAGAACTTGTTATTGAACTAAGAGACTGAGTCATCTTGAAGCTAAAGGGTTTGTAGGAAATCCTCTGCTTTCTTGGCTTGTTTTCTCACAAGGCTTCTCTACTCCACCCAATACTTAGAAGCTCACAGCACTCATAACCATAATATGTGTAACTCAGTGCATTTGTGTATAAGTGTACTATATTCTGATTTATGATAGGTACTCTGGGAAAAGCTGTAAGAACATGCATAGACGAAACAAAGAGCTGATTCAACTTGTAAATGCCACAAATCACTTCTGCTAAGTTTCAGTGGTAGTTTATAGACTCAAGACAGAAAACAATTGGGACTATCTGTACTGTACTCCTCAATCTTTAGTCCCTAATTCATAATGATAAATGGACCACTTCTTTTTTTTTTTTATTTGTCCAAAGAATCAATTGTACAAAAAAAGTAGATTCAGAGGGGAGGAAGAAATTACTTGATAGCAGTTCAGGAAATCGTACAAACCAACAAACAAGTAAAAACAAGTAAACAAAGCAAGTCAGTCCCTCCTTCTCAAAACAAAACAACCCCTTAAATAACCCTTTAATAACCTTAAAAAACCTTAAATAATTTTCTCTTCAGAAAATTTCCAATTCTTTTTTGGACAATGTGCACTATGTGTGAAAGTTATATGTGAAAGCTAGGCAAATCAGTAGGGTATGACAGTGGCAATACAAGCAGACATTTATTGAACACTTAATAATGATCAGGTTAAGTCTCTCTGAAGAAGCTCGAGTGTCCCAATGGTTAAGTGTTCTACCTGTAACCAAAAAGCTAGTGCTGTAAACTCACCCCATGGCTCCACGTGAAAAGACCTGGTGACCTGCTTTCATGAAGATTACAGCCCAGAAAGCCCTATGCGGCAAGGCTACTGTGACAGAGGGGGTTTCTCTAAATGGAAATAAATTTGACAGCAATTAACAACAATATGGCCCATATTTATTATATGTGTTACCCGTTTAATAATAGACATAATAACACCAAAACTAGTTAATAGATTTGCAGAAATCATCTCCCCAATCATAGACGGCAGTCTATAATGTTGAATAGCCTACTTCTCATGTGTGTAAGATCTTGCCAGAAAGTGATGCATTTAGAATATTCAGAATCAGTGTGTCCAGATCATTGCTCCATTCTCTTCAATTCACTAAGAGCAACTGATTTTTCAGTTGCCACAGAGGCCATTCACTTCAGATACCATTGAAATATGCAAGTCTTCTGGTTTGTTGTATTTTGGAAAATGCTACCTTGATATGAACCCAAGTCCTCACAGATATTTTCTGAAAACAATGACTCTCTTTCTCTATAAGTAGCTCTGGGCAAAACATACAACTGGGACTCTGCAAACATAACGCACAATATTCCCTCAGACTTTCTGGTTTACATGCTGTGGTTTTGGATCATTAAAATAAGAAATTCATACTTATTTTTTTGGTTCCTTAGTAAAAGCATCATCTCACATTTAGAACACTTACAACAGGGTCATTTTTCTCGGCTGCATCTGTTCACATTGATCAATAATCTGTTTAGCTCTCAACTATGTAAAGGATTTACTCTCTCTTTCCACTGGAAACATTCTTTGGAATCTACACAGTCATTTTGGGATCTCCCATAAAATCCCTTTCTGTGCCATTTATAGAAACTTGAGCATAAGCACTGAATGTTTCTGGCATGAAATAACAATTATTTTAAAAAATATTACTCTAATCCTATCATTAACACCTCTAAGTCTTGAGTCCATTGGATTAGCATTCCATTAGCATGGGCTGGTTGGGGTTTTTGTTTGTTTGTTTGTTTTGTTGTTTGGTTTTTTTATAGGAATGACCAAGAAGTATTATTGCTATTATGGTCCTGTCCTGTTCTTCTCTTGTCATTAATTTGAGCTCCCCCCCCCTTTTATACTAGTTTATTTACAAAATTCTAATACAAATTTGGACAAATTCTTTTGATTTCCCTCACCGCTCCCACCCATAATATTGTACAACCCAATGATTAATCCCCTTTTCTTCCTGTACATCCAAATCCCTCTGCTTCCAGCGTCTCCCACCCCTCCTCGATCCTTACACTCATTCTACAATAACGGTCTTATACAATATTTATCCTTGTGGGCCTGAGTTAGTTCACTCAGAATAATGCTTTCCAGTCCCGTCCAAGTTAGGTAATAATTTACAAAATTATTGCTCCTGCAATACCCTGCATATAAAGATTACATTTCAAGGTTTTAGCTATAGATTCTTCAGAAGAATGTAGTCAAGAATATTTCAGGCTGTGCTTTTAGCTACATCTATACACAAAAAGCACCTGTTGTATGAATATGTAATCAACTCAACAATGGAACAATTATTTATCATGGAAATAGGATACATGCCTCACAAGGAGTTACTCTTAACAGCCAAATGATGAATAACGATGATGAAGTTAAGTAGCATCATTTTGGCAATGAAACCAAACCAAACAAGCATTCCTATGAAAAGATTCTTGTCTTTTAAAATTACTCTAAAACTAATAATAAAAAATTAATTCTAGAGATTATTTTCTAGAAATATTTAGAAAATCTGAGTTTAATGATTGGCTGGGGGTTTGTTGGTTTGTTTGTTTTAAATATGGAAAAGGGTCCCTAGTGAGATAGTTCATTAGGTGTTGGCCAGCTAAAAGAAAGGTGAAGGAAAAGTCAGTTTTTTCTTAATAGGATTCAGAGATTCAGAAACCCGACAGATGACTAAGCATCTACTCCAGGCCAGTGAATTTATGTAATAAAGGAACATGGGGGATTTATGTCGAGTCATTTAGCTACTACCTAAAAGGCTACTGCTTAGAACCCACCACTTACTCTGTGACAGAAAGATCAGACAGTCTGCTTTTTAAAAGATGTAAAGCCCTGGAGACATTATATGACAGTTGTACTCTGTCATAAAGAGTACCTCTGAGTTGGAATTGACTCAGTATCACTGTTTATTGGGTTTGGGTTTTTTTTTCCTTCTGCTTTGCCTGTGATATATCCAAGAGCAAATTATCTCAGTTCTCTGTGTTCCACTTCCCCTTTACAAATAAATATTCTAAGATGTGTAATCTAATTAATATGCCTTTGAACTCCATCCGTGTAACTGACCTATAATTTCTTTGAAACATATTGGATATTTTTAAAGGAAATGACTTTTACAAGCTCAGTATCTTTAAATATATCTAAGGTACATTTTGTATTTAGATAATTCTTCCTCAGGTCAGTGTGTGTGTGACTGTTAAACTGTGTCCTGTCAACAGATAATGATAATTGACTTCTTTAATTTCCAATAAGAATTCCTGCCATGTTAATGAATCAGAGGAAGAAGAAATTATAAACTGTTGATACCTTATTGTGGAAAATATGACAAGCTCATTAAAATAAGAAACATGGATAAAGGGCTTGGAATGGCAAGGAAAGAGAGAGAAAACGAGTTTCTGATTTTTTTCTCATTTACCACTTCAAAGGTCATTTGTAAAGTTTATATTTAACAAGAAACCATATCCATCATTTGCAAAAAAATATTCTGATTGGTAAAAACCAATGTTTTTTTTTAAATTTTAGAGGTAGAACATGTACCTGACAATGAATGTTTCCCAAAACTTCATACCATTTATAATGAACATTTTATCTATTTAGTTGGCTGGGCTCCTGTTAAAAATCCAACTATTGCCATGCTTCTCTGAGCATAAAACTCCAAGTACCAATTTTCCCCCCATCCTTTGAGAAAATGGAAGCTTTATCATTCTTAGCGTCCTATCGAATTTCTTGGAAAGAGGCAGTCTTTGTTTTTTT
>NW_006399798.1:11662056-11677814 GCF_000299155.1 Elephantulus edwardii | reverse complement strand
TCTTTGTTGCTGTTGTTTATACTTAACTTAATATTATTTTTCCCCCTAGCAAAATGTATGCATACATAAACTCTTCTGAATTCTTTCTCCTTTCCCCACACTAAATCTTTGCTTTCTATCCCGCCTCCCTATATCTGAAAAAATGGAATGGATCATGCAGTTTCTAAGATCTACTAAAACTATTTTCAAATAAGTAGTTTTATACGCATACCTATTTTAAATTTAATTTTTTAAAATTTTATGTAGTAACAAGTAGATCACTTGTTATGCATCAGAGAGTTGGACAATGACCAAGGAGGATAGAAGGAGAATTGACGCCTTTGAACTGTGGTGCTGGAGAAGAGTATTGAGAATACCGTGGACTGCTAGGAAAACAAACAGATTCATCCAGGAGAGAGTCAAACCAGGCGGCTCCTTGGAGGCAAGGATTCTGAGGCTCCACCTAACATATTTTGGACATGTTGTGAGGAGGGACCGGTCCTTGGAGAGGGACATCATTCTTGGGAGGGTGGAGGGACAGCGCAGGAGGAGAAGACCCTCTATGAGCTGGATTGATTCAGTGACTGGGATAATCGGGATGGGAGTGTCAGAGGCAGTGCGATTAGCACAGGACGGAGCGGAGTTTAGGACTGTTGGACATAGGGTCGCTATGAGTCGCAAGCGACTCAACAGCACATAACAACAACAGCAAGTAGATAGAAGTTGAAGAGCTCTGATGGCTTCATAGTAAAGAGTTGACTGCCAACTCAAAGTCACATGGTTCCAATTCACCAGTTGGTCCATCAGGGAAATATGGACCATCTTGTCTGACATGGTTCACATTGTCTGGAAACCCACTGGAGGGTGAGCTAAAAGTTGGGCCCAACTCAATGACACATAAAACCACTTATATCTAGCCAATTTTCCAGCTAGCCAGTGTTCAACTCTCCCTTCAAAAAGAAAAGAACAGTATCATCCTCCAAGTATTTTCTTTTACATCTTTTGCAAGCATTCCATGTTGTCTAGCATACATTATGGTTTGAGAAGAGCAGAATAGCTGAGTGTCGAATCCCCCAGCTGCTCCGTGAGAAAAGGATGGACAATCTCCTCCCATGCAATTTACTGGCTCTGAAAACCTGCTCCAACTCGATCGTACACAGCAACAAGACAGAAACAGTACAAAAAAATCAAATCCAGTTCAAATCAAAATCGGTCTAGTTCAGAATGTGGCATTTGGCAGCAATAAAGTTCTCCAAGCTATGACGCTCACAATCTCTGCTTTTCCCTGACACAACACCTTTTACTGTCAGTAGACAAATTAAAAGAGCAATTGGCAGCAGTGAATAGGAAGGAAGGTCTTTAGACCTCTGGGTCTGGCATATATTTTTAGTATAGTTATGGCAACATTTCTGCCTATGCAGGTCTCTAATAGACCCACTGCATCAAGGAGACAGATTTCAGCTCAGGTCTGCAAAAAATCTAACCTCATAAATTAAATCCAAGGTTTTTATATAGTAATATCTTAATGGTGTCTTGGATTCAGGGTGAAGAAGCTTTCGCAAGCACAATTGAGCCACAGTTTTGCAAATTAAATGAGTTCAAGAAAGTGCTATGGAATCATATATTCTAATTATCTGATTTGCTAAACATGATTTCTCCATCCAGTGCATTCCATATTGAAGGTAATTTGACACAGGTAACATATTGATGACAACGTCATGGGTTTCACGGGAAGACTGTATACATAACACACATTTCCTGACTTCATGGAGCACAGGATGTGCTGAAGATTGAAAGAACATACATCTTCTTTTATAATGCAAGTCGTGATGCACCTTGTGAAAGCAAAATATCTTAAAGCATGACTAGTAAGCCATTGATGCGTAAGAGGTGTATTCAGAGAAAACACATGAGAGGGACTATTTTAATAGGATCTCTCATGACGGATTGGAGCTCAGAACTATTAGCCAGAAGGAGGACCTGGAGAAAAGGACATTCCTGAAATGCCAGGCCGTATTCATGGACCGGAGAGCAGTTTGACACAAAGGAAGTGAGGAGAATGAGGCTGTGAGTCTTTAAGTTAATCATAGTATTAAGAAAACTTTGCCAGTTGTGGAAGTTGTCTATATGTTTTTTCTGAAATAATAATTTACAATTAGACATTCTATTTGGGTAATTGAATGTCACGTTTTTGATGTTGTTGTTGTTGTTATGTGCCATTGAGTCGCTTGTTGCTCATAGCGACTCTGTGTACAAGAACCCTAAATGCTGCTCTATTCTGTGCCAACCTCACCATCTCGACACACTCACTCCCACCACCCAATCACAGAATCTACCCATCTCATCCACGGTCTTCCTCTCCTGCGCCGGCCCCTCCACTCTCCTAAACATGATGTCCCTCTCCAACGACCAGTCCCTCCTTGCAACATGTCCAAAGTATGTCAGACGAAGCTTCAGAATCCTTGCCTCCAAGGAGCAGTCTGGTTTCATTCTCTCCAGGATGAATCTGTTTGTTCTCCTAGCAGTCCATGGTATATTCCACACACTTCTCCAGCACCACAGCTCAAAGGCATCAATTCTCTTTCTCTCTTCCCTAGTCACTGTCCAATTCTCTGATGCATAGCACGTAATATATACTGATTTTTTTCCCACATTCATGAAAAATGCTTTTTAGTGTCAAAGCCACAATTCAAATCTGAGCATTTTGATCAATGAAAAAATTTCTTGCATGCTATTATTAAAAAATATAGACGAAGTGTGCTATATATGAGTGACTATGTGCGTTTTCCTCAGACATCAACAATTAAGGTAGAAAGCTTTTTTTCCTCTACTCTAAGGCAGCTTCTTAAACTTCATTATGTATAATAATGCTGTTAGAGACCACAGATTCAACCTCAGCTGCAGAGATTATAATATTCCTTCTGCACCTTGAGTCCCTACCTAAGGATAATTCTATTGATGGAAGATTATAATGATGGTTATGATTCACCATTCTTTAAAAATAATTTTATCTTAAACTTCATTTTGCTTTTCTTCACTCTGTTTCTCAACTAACACTGACTTTTTTTTCTTAATAAAATTAAGATTTTTTTTAGAGATAATAACAGGGATAGTCAAAGTGAGAATGTTTAAAACAACTCAATTCCTATGCATACATTGACCATAGAGGTACATTAATTTGTCTAATATTTTTAAATCTTTGGAGAGAAAACTCTAAAGCTTATATTTGCTAAATCTTGGGAGTGTAGATAAGTTGCTCACTCACTGATTCTGAGGCAGATAGTCTTGTCCTTTTCTGTGAAAAGCTGTGATGCTAAGGTAAACTGGATCTCTTCCAACACTTCTAGCAATTTCAGAGACCTTAATAGCCCTCGTTATCACCAAACTGCAGACTACTTCAATTAAATCACAATGAATTTATATCAATGGTGACTGCACCTATAAGAATGGACTGTATTCATCCAGGTGTTTGAGAAGTAACATACTGAGTGTCCCAGTCAAGCAGAATTCCCCATCATAAAAATGCAGATAGGACATTAAAAAAATGTGGATGTCCTCAACAAACAGGTGAGCAGTTAGTTTCTTTGCACACATTTTACTAGTCAAGCAAGATCAGGGTTATTTAAACTGAAAAAGATTGTAGGTTTCCTCCAATTCAAAGTAAAAATGATTACATCTGCAAATATTACAGATAAGGCAGCAAGGTACAATATTTTGAATTGTACATTTCTCCAGTTGTATAATCAGTAAGATATGTGGAAGGTACAAGCTAGCGAGGTTATGCGACAACACCAAGGCTGTGAGTTGATTTCTTCACTCATTTGTTCACTCAGATAGTGTTAGAGAAATGTTGTGTGTATGTACCAGACTGTATTCTTAGTAATGCAAGATGCAAACACCAAGAAAGTGTGATCCTTGTATGCCCTAATCCACCCTTCTCTCACCGGTAGAGGAATTATGCCAGGGGCAAGAGATTAGAAAAGGAGGTGGTGCCCAAGTACCAAGGCAGTGCAGTGTGCGGTGATTCTGAGGTTTCCTAGGAAAGCCGACTTAAGCGCTGGAGCATTAAAGCACAGGAAGGAGAAATTAAAAAAAAAAACAAAAAAACAAATGAAGAGGCAGTGTTGTGCCTACGAAATGCCCTTCAAAGAAATCCAGAAACACGTCTGAAATTTCAAGAGCGTTTATTGTTTAATTTTTCCATGCGTGGGGGCTTTTCCGCCTTCCTCAGAAAGGTGGTGAAGGGGAAAAGCCCCGAGTTTTCCCTCCTACTTGCTTTTATAGCTTTTTCTTGGGTGCCCCTGCTAGCGCTAAGAGATTGGCGGGCCAGGGGGTCAGTCATTTGGTCGGCCTTTGATGGGCTGGTTACTTTGATCACCTTTACTCTTTTTGTGTCACATAGACACAATTCCTTACTTTTTCAAGGACAGACTGGGCTTTACTAGGGGCACTCGTGTTTGCCCTAAGCCAAGAATTTTTATGGCCCGCTTCTGCCTCCAGCGCTAATGGGGGGTTATAAAAAAATGGGGTTTCTGCTGCCCCTTCAGCAGAAGTGAAGGCAAAAAGTAAAGGTGGATTTATTAGGAGTTACAAAAAAACAAATGAAGAGGCAGAAGTGAAGGCAAAAAGTAAAGGTGGATTTATTAAGAGTTACATTCCAAAAGGAAGGATCTCCATCCTTGAAAGATGGGGAGGCAGTGTGCTTAGAAGGTGGGCTTCTGTTTCTAGTCTCTTTTTCTGGGTGGGCTTTGGGGCTGGAGTCTGAGCCAATGAGACGATGACATGGAAAGTTCAAAGTTTAGTGGGTGGTTCTCATCTCATCCCTGTTTTCTGATGTCATTCATGTGACCAAAGTGTCCCCTGCTCCTGACATCACTCCTGTGCCCACAGCACTAACTCCATGCATATCAATATCAGCTTCCTGGTTCTGATAGCTCAGTGTTTCCAAGCACAGACTTCTGCCTCTTACCTCTTTAGCTCTAATTCCAACAGTTCCTGCCAATAGCCTTGCCTGAAGCAATACGTCTCCTGATCTCCTGACTGCTGTTACCAAGGATGTTGCTTGTGGATCCAAGATGAAATTGTGAACAATTTTAATCATTTCTCCATCCAACATGTGTTTCTTCGCAATCCAATGGTGAAGATTTTTGCCTTCATGGTATTGAGATTCAATCCATTTTGAAGGCTGTAGGGTTTGGTCTTCTGCAGTGTTTTGAGTCCTCATTTTCAGCAAGCAGGATAGATATATAGATATAATCATTCTTTTCCTTACCAGTACCTCTCTATGTCTGAATCATCCCTTCTGTCATCTCTAGTAGCTTTGGAAGTTGCATTTGGGATCTCAGTTCCATCAATCCCAGAAAGCCTTGGGCTCCTAAGAATTGTCACTATGTCTTCGTGGGCATGTACTTATTTTGTACCTGTTGCCTCTGATTCAATTTTGCCTTATTGTGACCCCATTGTGTCAGAGTTGAATGGCTGATTTTTCTTTTTCCAAAATTAGATCACTAAAACTTTTTTCTACTGTGGGAGTGAATCTATGAACTTTTGGTTCTCAGTCAGGCTTGTCCACCAATCAGTGGCAGCTTCTATGCGTGTTAAGCTTCAAAAGGGTCTCTTTTACTCTCCTGCCAGAAAGTGATATATTTACCTGTGACGTGACACCGAAGGGTTAAAAAGGTAGAAAGAGTTCCTTTCTCTAGTGCTGCTATTACAAAACCCCCACAAATGGATGGTTTTAACAAACAGAAACTTCTTTTCTTAACAATTTCAGAAACTGGAAGTCTGAACTTGGGATGCTGGCATAGGGGATGTCTTCTCTCCCGTGGACTCGAGAAGAAAGGTCTTGTCTCCAGTTTTCTGCTCCCTTGGGGATCTCCAGATGGCTTGGCATCCACCTTCCCTTATCTTGAATTACTTAATCAACCCCTTTTATCTCTTTATATCAAGGCACATCATGCACCAGTCCTCATTATTCTCACAAAGACAATCAGTTCTCAGGTGGGATTGTAACCACAGATACAGAGGTAACAACTGACAATGTATTTGGAGAGGTCAGCTCATTCCATAGTACAGCACCTGAACTTGGTCCAAACTTGAGGTTTGTCACATCTATCATCAATAATAATAAGCAGCATATATAATTTTATGTTTAATAATATGAAAATGGCACAAAAAAGAGTTACATGTTTTGAAAGAGGAATGGGATATTTCAGATTTCAGTTTCAGAATAAATAAACTGGTCAGGGAACATGACTATTAAAAGCCGGAAAACAGAAGAGCCAACTATTAGAAGCTGCAGAGCGATGAACTCAGATAATTGCAGCAAACTGCATTTCATACAACCACACAGAGAGAGACAACCAGGTACACATACACACTTTGCTCCTAAGAAAGTCACCAATTCACAGCATAAGAGGATAAAGTTGTGGATGAAAACAGAAGTCTCACTAAATTAAGAAAACATTGATGGGAGCTTAGAATCTATCAAATGACTGAGACTTAAGAAATATTTGTGAGGAGAGAGAACAAACTGAAAAAGCGTATGCTGGAAAGGTTGAGTTCTTTCTCATAAAGGCATTTTACAATCCTAAAACACCTGCATGCAGAAAAAGAATGCAGGAAAACATGTCTTCATTCAAGTGTGTGTTCCATTGTATTCAGCAGTGGTTCATTACCCCACCCCAAAACCAAAATAGCCTGGAAATACCAAAGCTCCTGGTCTCCCATTGTCTTCTAGTCTCTGCGGCAGAGTGGTGAGGGTTCTCAGAAGGTTTTTCTGAGTCTTCCCAAATGCTGCCTATAGACCAGCTCCCTCCTTCCAAAGCTTTGTTTGCGTCTGTGTCTATATACCTTTCTTTAGCTTTCTGTAATAGTGCTCTTCCATAATATCTGTCCTTTTGTGACTGACTGCTGTCACTCAGTAAAATATCTTCTAAATTCACTCATGCTTATTCATCATCGCAAGAACATGGAAACAGCCCGAATGTCAAAGCACAAATGAATGTATTGAGAAATTATGGTGCGTTCACACAATGGAATACTATGCAGCACACAGGAGTAACAACTTAGTAAATTATTACCTAACTTGGGACTGGAGAGCATTATGCTGAGTGAACTATCTCAGTCCCACAAGGATAAATATTGCATAAAACTGTTACTGTAGAAGGAGTATAAAGATCCAGGAGGAGTGGGAGAGTCTGAAAGTGGAGGGATGTGGATGTGCGGGGGAATGGGAGGATTAATCATTGGATTGTACCATTTGATGGGTGGGAGGGTGAGGCAAAAGGAAAGAATTTGTTTGAATTTGTTTTAGAATTTTGTAAATAAACAAGTGGAAAGATAATTTTTTTAAAATTCACTCATGTTTGTTATGCAATGGTTTGCAATTTTTTTTAGTTGCTGCTAGGTGTTGCATGCATAGTATTCCATTGTGTGAATGTATCTTTGCATAGTTATCCATTTGTTGGTTAATGGACACTTGTGTTGTTTCCATTTCTTTAAAAAAAATGCTGCAGGAACACAGATTCTCATGGCAGAGATTGGAACGGGGTTGAGGAAGACAAAATTAGTAAATAGTTATTAGATGCATATGAGGATGGTTGAAAGGCGGGAAATATATCCCAAAGGTGTGATCAGCATTGCAATATCACTAAAGAAATGGAAGAGAAAGATGTAGAAGGATTCATTACGTGCAGGGAGTAAGTGAGAAAGTGAAGTAGTGAGTTTTTCAATTAATATGTCAGAACACAATGCGTAGGAATTGTTAGATGAAAAATTAATTTGCTTATAAGCTCATCTAACAGATTTAAACAAAAAGGGAAGTCACTATTTTACACAATTAATAGACTCTTTGATTATTTCTATCTCTTTCTCTCTTTTGCCAAGATTTCATTAGGTCACACATGTTTCTGTGTTGGCTGGTGGTGAGTTAGCCCTGCCTGTATCTTTCATTACTAGACACAGTTTGTGTTGTAGGCAGTGGGGTCCAGTCTGCTGGAGTACATCATCTCCAGTGATTTGTTGCCGCTGAACAAAGTTAATTTCCAACTGGCAACCAATAAAGCTGGCCAGATGTGAGAGTTAGTTGAGCTTTCACATTGCTGTCTTGGTTAACAACTTCTCCAAGTCCACTTTTTATCTCTTAAAAAAAAACCCCAAACACACACACACACACACACACACACACACACACACATTGTGTTTTGGTAGAAAATTTGCAGAATGAGTTCATTTTCCATTTAATTGTTTATACACATTTCTTTTGTGACGTTGCATGCAATCCTGACAATGTTAGCTGCACTTCTCTACTTCCTTCTCCACTTCTCTACTTCCTTCTCATGTTCCATGTTTTACCCACTCCAGTTTTTCCCTGCCATTTCCTGCCTCCTGAGCTTTTTTTTGAGGTGAGTGGTGCTTTTTTGGACTTTATGATTCTAAGAAGTATTTGTTCCTCTCTGATGTTATTGGCTTTAGTATATCTTTACAGATTTAAATTCTCTTGCCGTCTCATCCAAGTCCTTTTCTAGATCTTTCTAGATCTTTCTAGGCTTTCCTTCTGTAGTCTAACCTTTTCACATCATGTTAGGTCCACAAGGCAGAGAATGAGTATATTTCTGTTCATCTAGCATAGAGCCCAGCACAGAAGCAGCTTGATAAGCAATTAAAGTATAAATAAATTATCTAACAAATAATTGTCATGAAAATGAAACATAAATTCTGAAAAATATATTAAAGTTTAATATATAATTGTGTTTATATGACACCTGTACATAAACTAAGAAGTCATTGGAGCAGAACGCGGGGACGCAGCTTAGTTTAAAATCATGAAAGATGGACGTCAAGATTGTGTCATTTTGTCATATTTACTCAATCTGAACATTGAGTAATTGAGAAGCTGGACTACATGAGGAATGTTGCATCTGATTTTGGAGGAAGAATCAACAGCAATCTGTAGTCTGTAGATAATACAATCTTCCTTCCTGAAAGTGAAGAAGATGAAAGTAAGGTACTTTAAAGTAAGTACCTGATGAAGATTAAAGCCTGTAGCCTCCAGTGTGGATTATTTCACAGCCTGAAGAAAGCAAAATTCTCATAACTAGATCAGAAGGCAACATCAGAATAAGCAGAGAAAAGATTGAATTTGTCAAAGATTTTCTTCCACTTGGATCTATAATCAAAGTTCACGGTAGCAGCAATCGAGAACACAAATGCTGTTTTGCACTGTGTATACCGGGTGTCAAGAACGCCTTTGAAATACTGCAGAACAAAGACAGCACTTTGAAGCCTGCACCCTAACCAAGGCATAGTATCCCTAATCACCTCATCCATATATGGAAGGTGAACAGTGAATGGAGAAGATTGAAGAAAAATCAGTGCCTTGGGACTGTGGTATTCGTGATGAAGAACGCTGAATATATATATCATGGATTACCCAAAGAACAGACAAACCTGTCTTGGAAAAAAGCATCTCTAGAGAAGGAGCTAATTTGCTGGAGCTTTGAGCATGTTATCAGGAAGGGGGCCAGTCCCTGCAAAAAGACATCATGATTGGAAGACAGTTCCTGAAAAAGAGAAATACCCTGAAGGAGAAGGACTGATTCAGTGGTCGCAGTGATGAATTTAAACATAGCAAACACTGTGAAGATGGTGTGGTACTAGACCATGTGCGGTTACTACGACTGGGAACCAACCACACAGCCCTTAAAAAGTGCATATAGGGAAGTATTTAGATGTTACGCTTTCTCCTAAGAGATTCAATGCAAACTTACCATTATTGAGAGTGTCTTGCCAGAAATTGAATAATCAACTGTGATGCTAATTTGCATTATCGCCGCAAAACACCTGATGATAATTACTTCAGTGATAAATTTGAAAAATAGCCATTGCTCTGTTATCTGGAATTTAAGTTACCAATAAAGGATGCAATTCATTTAAATGCAAGGTTTCCTTTTTAACATCCTGGAACGTTAATCATGAAAATGTCAGTTTAAAAACACAAAGATGACCGTGAAATCAATTCTAACTTACTTTAAATTCATCGGTGACTGAGTAGAACCTTTGGGTTTTCTTGCCCATGATCTTTATGGAAACAGACTTCCAGGACTCTTCTTCCGTTACATTGACAGGAGAGTTTGAACTGTCTACCTTCTTTGTGATGTACTACTAACTGTTTTTATCACCCAGAGTCCTTCAATTGTCCATCTCATATGCTTCTGGCAAGGATTCGTGAATCTTTAGACAATTCTTAAGGCAAAAGTGATCCTTTAAACTTATCTCTTTCCCTTCAAGTAAAATATTTAATAAAGTATTAGAGGAAATAATCCCCTCAGCTCATGGGTGATGGTTTTAATCATGTAGCACCTTTGTTGATTTTTTTAAATATTAAAGAAACATATCCCAAAATCCAAAATTTAAAAATTCAATGTTCTTAAGGTATTTCCAACTCCTAGCAGGTGTCTTCCATCTGATATGTCTGATTCCCTTGTCGATGTTTCCAGTTCTATCACTGTGCTAGATCTCGTTTGATCCCCTTGATCTAGGTTTCTCCTTTTTCCACCTTCCTAAGGGCCCAGCAACCCTGCCCCATCATGTCTACGACATCTCCTGCTCTCTGGTTCTCACTTTGCCTTAGCAAAGGGTAATTTTGTTAGAGGGTCTGAGGGCAGAAGATGTGTGGTGATGTGATCCTGTTCTCTGGATTCTCATGTTGCCTCGTCCCGTCACGGCCTGTGTCCCTCTCCTGAGATCAACTCCTGCCGGACACACCTTTCTTCATGTACTTTCTCGAAAACAGTGGCCCTTCTTGACATTTACTGATTTCAAACTCTGCTTTGCAAAGTGTTTCCATTAGACAAGTTTCAATTGCCTCTTTGAATGTGTTACTTATACTTGTTACGACTTTCCTTGTTCATTTTAGTTAATATGACACAGAGCTCTACTTGAAAGAAAGGACCTGCAGTCACTGGACTCAAAGAGAAGCCTGGCCCTTCTCAGGAGAGCTGCCTTTTTTGACCACATCTCTCATTAATCTAAAACCAGAAAGTGCAGACAATAAAATAAACAATAAGGCCTGGAAACTACTCCTAAGCTTGGGTTTCTATTGCCTCAGTGGACATTACTTTCTCCATATTATAAAACAAGTGAAAAAGTAGACTCATTATTAAATATTTTGGGGCACAGATTGTATTTTTTTAAAAAGTGCTTTTTAAATTTAAATGTATTATGGCATTTGGACAACATAGTTGATTCTTATACTCTTAATCATATTAAGAATTCTAGTCAACTTCGTCAATATACATGGGGTTTTTGTAGTGGACATTTTATTCACAGTAAAAGATTGTAAAAGAAAAAGGTAATGTAACTATAATCATATACTTTCATGTAACTGTAATCATGAAAATTACATTACAATGCCAAATAAATCCACAAATACTGAGGAGAAACATAGTGAAAGGAGTAGAAATAAGTAAACTTATTAATAAAACATGGCAATTGAATGAAATGTCTCCTTCTGATTGACACCTTTTAAATCCAATGGAAGGTCAGTCCTGAGTTGATTCCAATTTGCTAGCAATGAGAAAGAAAATAAACAAGGCATTTGTTAATTGTTACACAAAGTTTTTTCTCCCTTTAATGCATTCTTGTTGAAAATATTATTAAAACATATTTGTTTTCCTATGTAAAAATTGCCCCAAAACTTGGTTATTAGAAGCAAACTATATTTATTATCTTAAAGTTGAAAGCCAACCCATTGTCACTAAATTGATCTAATATTGATCGAATAGGGCAAAGTAGAACGGTCCAGTAGGGTTTTAGAGGCTGTAATCATAAAAAAAGACAACTCCCCATCTTTCTCCAGCAGAGTGGCTGGTGCAGATTCGCCAGCCAATTGTCGTCTCTGATAGATTAAAAAACACAACCTGCCACAGAATCTATTTTAATGCACAGGGGCACTCTGCTGGGATTCCGAGGCCATCAATCTTTACCCAAAGACATCACTCATCTTTCTCTCACAGAGCACCTGGTGAGTGGGAACCATCCACAGTTTTCTTGGCAGGGCAACACAAAACACACAAGCAGCCATGGAAACCTTGCAGTTCGGTTCTTCTCAGTCCTATAGGGACACTCTGTCTTGCATTGGGAAAGTCAGCTGTGAGGGACCTCTCAAGAGTACTAAATTGCAATGACATCAGGCTGGAGACTAAGATGCACCTGATCCAGGCTATAGTCTTTGCAATTATGTGTTATGCATCCAACAGTTGGACAGTGAATAGGGATTATCGAAAGAGAATTGATGCCTTTGAGCTGTGGTGCTGGAGAAGAGTGTTGATTATACAATGGACTGCTAGGAGAACAAACAGGTTTGTCCTGGAGAGGGTGAAGCCAGAATGTTCCTTGGAGTCAAGGATTCTGAAGCTTCGTCTGACACACTTTGGGCATGTTGCAAGGAGGGACTGGTCCTTGGAGAGGGACATCATGTTTGGGAGAGTGGAGGGATGGCACAGGCAAGGAAGACCCTCGATGAGATGGATCGATTCTGTGAGTGGAGTGGTGGGAATGAATGTGTTTGAGACAGAGAGGTTGGCACAGGATAGAACGGTGTTTAGGGCTCTTATACATAGGGTCACTATGAATCGCAAACGACTCGATGGCACATAACAACAACAACAACGGGTAACTCTGTCCTATAGGGTAACTCTGTCCTATAGAGTCACTCTGTCCTCTACAGTCACTCTGTGCTATACGGTCACTGTGGGGCAGAATGAACTTGCTAGCAATGGCTTTAGTTCTGCTCTTAGGCAACAGTCGAGTTCATAAATGTTATCTGAATATCTAGAAAGATGGCTGCTTTTCCAGGAGATGAGCAATGCGTTCTTTACTCACAGAGAAATGGAAACCTATTAAGCATAAATTTACCAGCTAAATTGGGGTGAGAACTTTGTAAGAACAGAGAAAGATTTGCAACTAATTAGACTCATTTAAAATCCATTAGTTAGCTTTCTATCTGGCAAAAAAGAGAAAGGAGCATGAGACTTCATTGTTATCTAATTAAGCTGGAGTTTTGAAATGGACAATTTCAGAAAACCTTGATTTCCTAGAGGGTTAGAGTTGTCACTCCAAAGATAATTATTTTCTAGTCCGCTGTTAAGAGATACAATCAGATGAAACCTTATTTTTCTCTTCAATAAGAACAAAGTATTAGAAAAGTGAACCAAAACCACTTATCTTTTGATCAATTTTACTTATTTAGGAAAATTTGACTCATGGTGGCCGTGTGAATGGAATTGACCAATCAGAGCAGAATTGTACTCCCTTGGGGCTTTCTGTGACTAATTCTCTATATGTAGATCACCAGGTCCTTCTATCTCTGAACAGACTTGAATTTCTAACCTTTGGGTTACCAGTCAAGAACTTTAATGGTTTATACCCCTTAGGGAGTCCGGGAAATTGAAAAATATGTTAGAATGGCACAGAGAGTTCTGGTAGTGTAGTCTGTAGGAAGTTAGCATAGTTCACTCAAAGGCCAAGCTTTTCTGGTGGTTCAAATCCACCTGCACCTTTGAGAGAAAGATGAGCTTTCTTCTCCTTGGTAATTTATACATCCTTGGAAAACTCAAATGAGCACAGTGGTGAGTTGGTTCCAACTCAAAAGATAATTAGTGAATGTTTAGGTACTTAATTATGTTTAGAAAATAATACAGAGTCTTACTAACATCACATTTCATTATTTTGTTTTCTGCCCCATTTTAAGGATACATAGTCTTCTGTCATCAATAATAAAGATCTATGTTGTTGTTGTTGTTGTTGTTTTTGTTAGGTACCATCATGTAGCCTGTAACTCATAATGACCCTAAGTATAATAGCTCTGAACTCTGATCTAACTTGAGTCAGTCTTACTATCTCTGCCACATCTACCCCCATAAACCCATTTACTGTGTCAATCCATCTCAGCCAGGTTCTTCCTCTTCTGCACTGTCTCTCCATCCTTCCTTCAACAGAGACGGGTCCCTCCTGGCCACATGCCCAAAGTATGTGAGAGGGAACGTCAAAATCCTTGTCTCCAAGGAGCAGCCTGGTTTCACCTCTCTAGGATAAACCTTCTTCTTCTCTTGGCAGTCCATATGTTCAAGACACTTCTCCAACGTCATTGTCCAGCTCTCTGACGCATAGCAAGTAATTGCAAAGACTATGGCCTGAATCAGGTGCACCTTAATCTCCAGACTGACATTGTTGCTCTTTAACACTTTGGAGAGGTCCTTGCCAGAAGCTTCCCCCCCCCAGAGCAATTTGTTTCTTAATTTCTTGACTGTCAGTTCAAGAGTGTTGATTGTGGATCTGAATAAGCTAAAGTTGTTAACGACTCAATCTCTTCTTCATCTGTCATGGCGCTGCCAGTTGACCTAGTGATGAGAATCTTTGTCTATATTGCAATAGCCAATAATCATAAATCTGTGTCATACTAAATCATATATGCTGTTATGTGCTGTTGAGTTGGAACTGACCCACAGTTGACCCTACAGTTGGTTTTTAGAGGCAGTAAAGCGATAAAAGAAGGAGATTGACTATCCTTTTCCTGTGAAGCCACTAGTGGATTTGAACTTTATGGCTTTGGGACTGCTACACATGCAGCACTGATTTTAAAAAGCTATCATTTTTTTCCCTCTCTATATCTTATCAGCCTTCATGCCCCACACACAATAGGCTCATATAAGAAAATGATTCAGTCCTTTGTCCTTTATAAGATGCTGCTTAATCTACTTAATTCTTCTCCTTTATAAAGTGATTATTCATTTTTCTTCTGAAAAGTAAATAAGCTTTTATTCGACACCTTCAGTCTGCGTGTATTGGGAAAAGCACAAAGGAGCAGGGTTAGCGTGCCACTGCTTGCTGTTAGGTAAGGCTCTCATAATAAGCCGTGCGGTGCCTTTTGTATGTATCTATTCTCGAGCTGCTTTTAATCAGGTGAAGATGAGTCATTTCTGTTAATGTCAAAATGAGGCTGAGCCTGCAAATTCTGTTTTCTTATATGTGAGTTTGTGATCTAGGTGAATCTCATTCTCTTTCTTCATTTTTGGGGGGAAACTTTTTGCTAAATTGTTACTGGTACAAGTAAAATACACACATTTCATATTTAATTTGACCAATTTGACCAACAGACTTTGTTACAACGAAATCAAAACAAAGACCAGAATCTTATCAGAAATCCAGAATGCACTCGCTCTCTCTCTTGCAGGTGCTCTCTCTCTTGCTTTCCAAATTAAATCAAACCAAAGTCACTGCCATCACCTTGATGCCCACTCACAGTGATGCTGAGAGACAGAACTGAAGGAGAGGTGCTGCCAACTCCAAGGCAGACAGCTTGACTTTACCAGTGGCTCCAGAGGAGAATGATAGGCAATCTTCTCCCATGTGACTTGTTGTTATTGTTATGTGTCGTCGAGTCGCCTGCGACTCATAGTGACCCTATGTACAGCAGCCCTAAACCCTACTCTGTCCTGTGCCAATCACACTGTCTCCGATACACCCACCCTCGTTACCCAGCCATTGACTCAATCCACCTCACAGAAGGTCTTCCTCTTTTTCACTGTGACTTATAGCCTCCAAAAACCCACTGGATGGTCAACTGTGAGTCAGTTCTGATTCAATGGCATGTAACAAGAGTAACAATAGGACTTCTGAAGTCTTACGTTTTTTGTTTAGGTTTTTTTTATATATATTTATATTTAACATATGTATATATATTTGTTCTTTTAAAAAAATTATTATTAAATTTTATT
>NW_006399798.1:11661160-11661770 GCF_000299155.1 Elephantulus edwardii | reverse complement strand
CCTCCTCCCAGTTTGTTCTTGTCCAAATGCCACAGTGCTTGTCAAAGCCAGTTCTGATTAATCTTCTTTGCACAAAAATTCTTGCTGATTTTCGATCCTGGCAGAGCAGTATATGTTAAATATTGTGGTTAAACAACTCTTCTTTCAGAACAATTAAAATCGAGACTATTAAACCTCTAAAACACTTAACTCAAGCACTTGCTTGCCAGTTAGGAACTTCAACATGACCTTTTGGTTCTACTGTGATTTCTGTAAGAATTGAAGCTGACATGATGATAATGAATGAGAAATTTTATAATACCATATTAAGGGTATTTCTGCAAAATGTTCCATTTCCTGGTATACTTTTGTTAGTGAGTGAAAACAAATTGATGGTCAAAACTCAAACACACTGCTGCGTTGGAACCGACTCATAGCTGCCCCTCTAAGTGGGTTTTCAGAGGGTATAGATCACACAGGAGATTTCCCACCTCTCCCCCTGATGAGCCAGTGGAGCTTTCAAACTATAGTGAGACAATAATTTTTATTAGAAGCACTACTTCGTCCAGATTTTACCACTGAAACTCCCAAAAGTCATGGTATATTATTAAAATATTATGTATTTTTTAAA
>NW_006399798.1:11656145-11661060 GCF_000299155.1 Elephantulus edwardii | reverse complement strand
ATTATGTATTTTTTAAAAAAATATTATTACTTCTGCCCTCTGGAATAGATATATTTTGTATGCCAGTAGGGATTTGTAAAGGCCTATAAGGGGGAAAAAAGGATTCTTGTTGGTTTGCTTTTTTCCTTAAAACCGCCACCATTGCCAAAAAACCTTAAAAACCCTTCCCCCTTGGTTCATTGGTCATTTTCTTGTTGGGGGGGGAAAGGTTTGAGTTGTTGGCGGTTTTTTTTTTTCCGGCGTTCAGGTGTTCGGAAACCTTTTTGCTTGGGAAAATCTGCTGTCTAGGACCTCTCCAAAGTGCTAAGAATCAATGATGTTAATTTAAAGACTAAACTGCACCTGATTCAAACTATGATGTTTCACTTACTTGCAATGCATCTGAAAGTTGAACAACTAAAGAATGGCAGAAGAAGAATTGATCTCTTTGAATTGTGATGTTGGATAAGAGTCTTCCAGAATAAATCCGGAGAAGAGTCCATGGAATAGTCCATGGACTGCCAAAAGAACAAACAAGTATGTCTTTGGAGGCGAAGATAGCAAAGATTCATCTCACATACTCTGGGTATGTTGTTAAAGGAGTCCTTGGAAAAGAACTTCATGTTTGGAACGGTGGAGAGTCAATGAAAGAGAAGACCCTTTGGGGAGTGGATTGACACTTAACAATGCCAAAGTGACTATAACAATGACCACAAGTATATCAGAAACGGTGAGGATGGCACAGTATAGACAAAGATTTGGATCTGCTGTTCACGGAGTTCTACGAGGCACTTGACTCGACAGCATCTAAGAACAACAATAATAATTGGTAAGTTGACAGTTCAAATTCATCAGCCAATCCATGAGAAAACATAAACAGTTTCCTGCCATATTTTTACAGCCTCAGAATCTGGACAAATGGTTTTTAGTCAGACTTGACGTGATGAAATAGGGGTTTTTTATAGTCTGATTTGATGTGATGAAATGGGTTTTTTTATAGAAAAGCTTATGAGGCTGGTCTGAAATATTGGATGTAATATAACTTTTATTGTTGTTGTTGTGTGCTTTCGAGTCACCTGCACCTCATAGTGACCCTATGGGCAACAGCTCTGACTGCTGACCTATCTTAGCCCGGATCACTGACTCTGACACACCTGATTCCATTCTCCCAGTTACTGTGTGAGTCCATCTCTCTCAGGGTCTTCCTCTCTTGTGCTGTATCCCCACTTTTCCAAACATGATGTCCTTCTCGAACAATTGGTGCCTCCTGACAACATGCTCAAAGTATGAGAGACGGAGCTTCAGAATCCTTGCCTCCAAGGAGCAACTTAGTTTCACCTTCTCCACGAAAAACCTGTACTCATGGAAGTCTAAGGTATGTTCAATACTCTTCTCCACACCACGATTCAAAGGCATCGCTCCTCTAAAATCACGGTTTGTGTATATTAAGTCAAGCACTGAGAAAGTAACTGGCTGTTTCCTTAACAAAATACTTTCATCTTATTTAGAAAAAAATAGACTAGGTTTCATAGGAAGCAGATTGTTTTCTTTGTATGCTTTGCAAAGACAGAAAATTATTGTATATGGCAAGGAGAGAAGAATATTTCTTTCTGTTTGAAACAAATATTATGTATATGCTAAAAAGCTAGTTAGGAGATGACAACTGGCCAAAGTTTTCTGAAGTGAACTTCAGAAAATCTTGCGTTTTTCTTCCTTCCTCATGTTCTTCCTGGAAAAACCTTTCAAAGAATGTTCCCATGAAATGTTGGGTTGTAACCAATATGGAACCATGAGAAATTTTATTGTTACAGTAATGAACACCTGTAATAAATACCACAGTGAGTCATTAGACATTTGTATTTACACGTTAAGAGTCGTGTCTTAGCATATTTGTGTGTATGTCCAAACTCAAGAATATAATTATTATACATGAGTAACTCTTACGTTCTGACAGGAACTTCGGTACATAACTCAATAACTGATTGTTTATTGAAGAACTCGCACTTATATTGCTTTGTAAAGAAACCCGTCCAGTTGAGGAAGTAGTTAAGGAACTACAGAAGCCAATAATGATATAACCATTCTAAAAAGATCTTCATGGGGAACATGAAGTTAATAACAAAAATCTAATTACCATCAGATTTAATAAGACAGAATAGTAGTGGCAAAAAAAAGAATAACTAAATACACACACACACACACACACACACACACACCACAAGAAGTAATACAGAGGGAAAATTACCCACTTAACTCAAGGTGGTTGTGGTTGTTGTTATTGTTGTTGTTATATGCTGTCGAGTCGCCTGCTACTCATAGTGACACTATGTACAACAGCACTAAACCCTGCTCTATCCTGTGCTAATCTTATAGTCTCTGACACACCTACTCCCATTACCCCAGTCACTGAAACTATCCATCTCATCAAGGGTCTTCCTCTCTCTTTTTTTTTTTAATTTTTATTTTTGTGTGAGTGTACCGTCAAATCAGATCTGACTGGTACAGGAGGAGATTGTCCCTCCTTTCCCAGCAGAGCATCTGGTGGATTCGAACCGTGAGCCTCTGGGATTGTAGTTGCAGCTCCTTGCCACTAGGCCACCAGAGCTCCCCCGGTCTTCCTCGCTTAGGTTGTCCCTCTAACCTTCCAAGTATCACATCCCTCTCCAAGAACTGGTGCTTCCTTGCAACATGTCCAATGTATGTCAGACGAAGCTTTAGAATCCTTGCCTCCAAGGAGCAGCCTGCTCTCACCTGCTCTAAGATGAACCTGTTTGTTCTCCTAGTAGTCCACGGTATATTCAATACTCTTCTCTAGCACTGGAACTTGAAGGGAAAAAAAAAGAAACCAATTATAAAGACCTTCCCAAATTGTGTGGAAAATATATTTAGCAATAATCTAAGAGAAAGATTTCCTAAGGACTTGAGAATGATGAGATCTCCAGGAGAAATATATTTATAATGAAGAAGAAGAGAGTTTCAAATTAATCCTTACAATATGAAAAAAAAATTAAACCATCAGTAAAAGAATTGTTATGGCTAAATCACTTAAAAGACCACTTGCAGCAAGAAGTTGAAATCATTTCATCTCAACTCATTGTCATTAAGTTGGAACCGGCTGATAGGTGATTCCAAATCACGAAAGAAACTCTACCTTTGGGTTAGGAAGCAACTTCCTAAGGACTGTGCCACCAGAATAGAAGAGAAGATGAGGTTAGCACAGGACCTGAGTCTTGTCCATCGTGTTATTGCCACTCGCACTCAACTTGATACCATCTAACATCACCACCACTACAGCTTCCTTTAAAGGACTTTGCTGCCAACAAAAGGGAAATGCTGATGATCTTTTGGTAAAGAGTCGCCCTGCCAACGCAAAGTCAGGCAGTTTGAATCCACCAGCTGCTCTACAGTAGAAGAGTGAAAATAGTGGCAGGACTCTAAGAATGTGTGTGTAGAAGTTGTTGAATTGGCATAGATTCTGCTGCATGTATTTTAACACCAAATGCTGCTACTTCAAACACCACGACTCTACAGCAGTGAGAGTTTTAACAAATGTGGAAAATAATTCAGTAAATCATGTTTTGATATATATGTCTGTATAGCTATCCCTCTATCTTGATCTCCTATCTCTACATTTGTCTCTGTATCTTTTTTAAAATAAGTATCTATTTGTCTATCTCTATATTTTTTTATCTAACTGCCTATTTCCTTGATAGCACAGTTACATTATATGCACACTAACTATAAGGCTGGCAGTTGAACGCCCCCACCCCCTATGCCTCTGCAGATGAAAGGCTTGGGGATCTATTTCTGTAAGAATTACAGCAGAAAGTCCTGAGGAGAAGTTCTCCTGTATCTCACGGGCCACTTGGAGTTGAAATTTACCCCCCAGCACCCAACAATGAGCAGACACACAATTTTTAAGCTAAGAGAAATCCTAAATCGAGAGTATTGTCAAGGAGTCAGAGGAATTGGACCTGGCAGAGAAATGTCCAGTGTTATCCACCATATTAATAATATTCTAGTTACTAAATTGACAGGTAGATTTGCAGGTGGTGGTCTATGACTTTGCTTCATATATATCACGTCTTTTTTCCAATATCAAGTAATACATAATTAAAAGGGAAATACAATTGTCTGAAAGTGCCATATTCCTGTCATTCTGTGTATTATCCAGAACTTCTATGTCAGGTATGAGAGAGACTGTAGACATATGTGCCACCCGGCATGGCTTGGGATCAAGGAAATTAAAAAACGCTGGGGCACATCCAAAGAAATGGAATATTTTTTCAGAAAGTGGCTTTTTGTTCTTGAATATACATGTCCTAATCCCTCCTGTCATGGTGAGGGAACTGTTTTCATGAGTTGTGATGGACGTGTTTGTACTGGTTACGCATCTACGCCTTCTCTGCTGTACCATAGACATAATGGAGCTGGGAGTTCTCTTTGTGACAGGGGAACATTTTGTGTGTTACATCTAGCTTGAGAAGGAGTTCTCTTCTTATTCCATCACATTTTTGCCTTTCCTTAATTTGACATTTTTTTGCCCTCAATTTATTTGACATACTTTGTAATGTATAAAAAGATCTGGAATAAAAATTCTCTTTCCCCATTTTATTTATTTAAACAAAGAAACATGTAGAGGTAGCTATTCTTTTTGGCCACCATGTGCAAAGAGCTAGAGTCAGAAAATCAAAAGGGCTAAACTAGTTCAGCATTTCTTAATCTCAAGGAACTGAAGAACAAATTCAAACCTCGAATTGTTATAATCAAGGATGCTTTAGGCAGAATATTAAATGATCCAGAAAGTATTAAAAGAAGATGGAAGGAATATACTGAGTCATTGTATCGAAAGGAATTGGCACATACAGAAGAATTTAATGAAATAACATTTGAGCAAGAGCCTATGGTGATGAAGGAAGAAGTTCAAGCTGCTTTG
>NW_006399798.1:11642403-11647755 GCF_000299155.1 Elephantulus edwardii | reverse complement strand
CACATCAGTGTCACAGTGTTTAGCATCGCAGCAACCACGAGTTACCTCTGTACAGCAATGTCACGATAAGTCATCCACGACTCAATGGCACTTAACACCACCAACATATATATCTATATATACACGCAAAAAATGTGTGCATTCACTTTGATACGTATATATGTATATGTGAATATACATGTCTTTTCATTATATCTCTGCATAATCCCACTGTCACAGAGCCAATCCAAGCTCATGTTAATTTTGTAGAATGAGGTATTTGTTGTTGAATACCACTGAGTCAGAAACAACCCACTGCTGATCCTTTGGTGGGTTTTCAGAGGCAGTTAATCACGCAGAGGAGATTGCCCATCTTTCTCCAATGGAGCAGCTGGTGGACTCAAATGGAAGGCCGTCTGCCGTGTAACGCAGCTGAAGAGGCAAATCTTTCCAGGGACAGACTCCCTCCTCTCTCTTCCCTGGCATGGCTGGTGGGTCTGAGATGCTGATCTTGTTATTAGCAGCCAATGCTTAAAGCAATGGACTACTAAACAAATGTCATCTGCACTACTATCTAGTCTGTTTTGACTGATGATAAGCCTCCACTGGTTTTCTGAGAGTACAGATCTTTACAGACTCAGACTGCCCATCATTCTCCTACTGAATAGCTGTCGGGTTTGAACGGCTGACCTTCCAGTAAACCGTGAAACACATAACCAACCATGCCATGAAGGTTTCTTCTTTCTGTGTAGCTGTATCGGGTATAACTTGGAGCTCTGTGGCAGAGTACATAACTCTTGGAGTTGCTGAACAAAAGGTTGGTAGTTTGAATTCAGCAGATGCTTACCAACAGAAAGATAGGCTGTCTCTTCCTATCAAGATTTACAACCATGTAAGGCAACAGATGATCGCTAATGAGTCAGTATGTGCTCGATGGTGGTGGGTATATTAGACACAAGGTAGCCTGGTGGTGTGGTGTGTTTCACACTGAGTTATTAAACTAAAGGCTGCTGTTTACAGTCTACCAGCGGCTCTGAGGGAGGAAGATGGGCAGTCCCTTTTATAAAGATTTATAGCCTTAGAAACTGATCAAGGTTGCCATGAGTTAAACACAAAAGCAAGAACTCCCCCCGCAATCCCAGTTCGCTTTCCTCTTTGGAAAATTTTTTTTCATTGTTATACAGTTGCCCCCCCCACCTCAATCCACTTTACTATGCAGCTCTTATTCTGGACTCTTGTTATGCCAATAATACCTAATCATATATTCCTTTTATACAGTTCTCTCCCTCGTCTGTTTCAATGCTGTGAATATGATTTATATATAAGATATAAATATATATATAAATATGTTATTGTTGTTGTTCTGTGCCATCGAGTCTTTTGCGACTCACAGCGACCCTATGCACAACAGCCCTAAACCCTGCTCTATCCTGCACCAACCGCACTGCCTCTGACACACCCATCCCAATTACCCCAGTCACCGAATCAATCCATCTCATAGAGGGTCTTCCCCTCCTGCGCTGTCCCTCCACCCTCCCAAGCATGATGATGTCCCTCTCCAAGGACCCGTCCCTCCTGGCAACATGTCCAAAGTATGTCAGACGAAGCCCCAGAATCCTTGCCGCCAAGGAGTAGCTTGGTTTAACCCTCTTTAGGATGAATCTGTTTTCCTGGCAGTCCATGGTACATTCAGTACTCTTCTCCAGCACCACAGCTCAAAAGCATCCACTCTCCTTCTGTCCTCCCTAGTCATTGTCCAACTCTCTGATGCATAACAAGCGATTGCAAAGACCATGGCCTGTATCAGGTGCACCTTAGTCTCCAGAGAGACACTGTTGCTCCTGAGTACTTCAGAGAGGTCCCTAACAGCTGACTTTCCCATCACGATACGCTTTTTGATTTCCTGACTGCTGGTGCCAGGAGTGTTGACTGTGGAGCCGAGCAAACTGAAGCTGTGAACAATCTCAATCTCTTCGTCATCCATCCTGATGCTGCCAACTGGTCCAGTGGTGAGAATCTTTGTCTTCTTGACATTGAGCCTCAGTCCATACTGAAGGCTGCAGTCCTTGACCCTTTGCAGCAAGTGCATGAGGTCCTCCTCAGTTTCAGCAAGCAGGGTTGTGTCATCTGCATAACACAGATTGTTAATAGAAGTGGGATTTTGTGATATATATTACAAAGAAAAGTATTGAAACTAATATTCACATTTATTCTATTATTTGCTAAAGTTACATATTCATTAGACATTTCGAAGTATAGCAGATTATGGATAAGATGTGTGTTTCAAGCAAAGTTAATCTGTTTTATTATGTAGAAGTTTGAGACATCCCCTTTGATATCACACTTGCTGAAAATGATGAATGAATGAGTTGATATTTCATCAAATTCTTTCTCTACACCATATCCTATGTATACCTATTTGTTAGTTGTTCTTTAATATGACAAACTGTATTGATGTAGGTGATGTCAAGGGTATACTTTTCCAAATGGCTTTTTTATCCCTTGATATCCTGAGACTCCACCCTATCAAAGCTAATTAGTTGACCAAATAGAGCTATTATGTCTAACTGGGGAATACTCTCTGCTAGAGTTTATAAAACTGAAGGCATATAAGTCTCCTCTGTTTCCAGTTTTGATTGGACTTGCTAAATGGGAATCATTTGAATTGCCTGAACTCACTCAGGTAGTTAATTTGAAGCAATATAGGACACCTGGTAAACAGGAGGAAATGACAGTTTTAATTAAAGACTTGTTAAAGGCTGAAGTAGGACATGGTCCAAACTAGCAGCCTTAGTTCCCCTGGCGCATGGTCTGTTCCCCAGTGCTCCATCATCAGAAGATTGCCTTCAGAACTCTGAGGATGCTCCATCTTGGTTTGACTGAGATAGTCTCCTGACCTGAATCTGCTGTCTCATCTTGGCCTGATAGCATCACCAACTGGGTGAGTTTCTTGAGGATCTTCTAGCGAATTGCTGAGTCCAAAAAACACAGACAGGAGGTTTGGGGCCAGGGGGAAGAGGAGGAAGAGTATACTGCAAAAATGATGGAGTAGTTTAACAGATTGAATTTTTGAGACTTTTTAAAAAATTTTTATTCATTTTAATGAACATTTAAAGAGATTTTGGATTTCTATTCATTCATTGTTGCATTTTCCTCCCTGGCCACCCCACCCCACCCCAGTTCACTCTTTGAAAAGTAAAAGGCAAATTCCGTCATTGGTATACAATCCCTCCTCATCCCCAGTATATTTTTTTTACCTCTACCTTTTTGTGGTTAACTTAGTACTGATTTTTGTGGTGTTAAGAATCGTAAGCCTCTCTGTGGTTCATTTGGAACTGACTATTGTCTTAATGAGAATGGTAAGCCTTTTTTGTGGATAATATGGTACTCTTTTTGTTATTTTAAGAATTTTAAATATTACAATGTATTTTTATGTATCTTTTACTTGTTCTGGTCTAATGACATGACAATTTCCTTTTGGACAATTCTCAGTGCTACAACCTTTCAGCACAACCTTTCAGTTTGTATTTTGAGATGAGTTTAAATATATCATTTCCATGATAAACACAACTTGGTGATTTTTTCTATTTCTTTCCTTTTTTTTTAAATTCATTTATTCCATCCTTGCCCCATTCCCCAGCCATTTTGGAATGCACCTCTTGTCCCAGATTATTGTCATACATATAATGCCTAATCGTATATTCTTTTTAGACAGTTCTTTCCCTTATCTGTTCCAATGCAGTGTTCATTATTTATCCACTCTTTTCCTATTCTTTCCCCAAACCCCCATGTCAGAACTATTTTTTAACAGTGGTGTTATGCAGCATTTGTACTTTTGTTACAGATATTTCACTCAACATTATGTCCTCCAGGCTCATTCATGTGTAATGTTTTACAAATTCATTGTTTTTCAATGCTGCATAATATTCCATTGTGGGAATGAACCATAGTTTTTCTATCCCTTCATTTGTTGATGGTGGATATATATGATATTGGAAAAGTCTAAAACATCTACAGCATACCACTTCAAAGTGTGCTCTGAATAGAATTTCCGGTTTGTTCGGATTGGTCCAACAAACAACTGAGAATTTGCCTTTCCATTCCAGATATATTGAATCTGAACTTACACTTTTACAATACTCTCTGTTCAGTGAGGATAACTCACTCACTCACTCATTTGCTCACACATCGTCATGGAGTCAACACTGACTCATAGCTGACCCTTCAGCTGGTTTTCAGAGGCTGTAAATCACACAGAAGAAGATTTCCCACCTCTCTCCAATGTAGCAGCTGGTGGATTTGAACTGTCTGCTTTCAAATTGGCAGCATCACTCCTTACTTACTAGATCCCCAGAGCTCTCATGTCTAGGTACAAAAGGAAATTCTTAGTGAGATATCAAGCTGGAATACACCACTTCAAAGCCCTGGCTCCAAAGACCACTAATTCCATACAGTGCTTAACCAAAAGTGGTTTCCACAGTCAAAAGATACTTGGGGAGTACCATATAGTATGCCTACTTTTTACAAAAATCACAGTGCATCTTGTTATTATAAGGTGCTCTCAACTTGACTACAATTAATAATAATCCTACAAACAATGAATCTGAACCCTCCCCTATTCTGTTCCATCCTCATCATCTATGACATTCTTGAGCTCTTGTTACAGTCACTCTGCCAGTCCCTCTTCCTTCTTCTTTTATGCTGACACTCAACCTTTCCAAGATTAATATCCTTTTCTAAGGACCAGTTAATCCCTCCTAGCAACATGGTCAACATACGGGAGACAAAGCAAAACATCCTAGTCTCCAATGTCCACCATCTCTGTCTATTGTACTGTAATGTCTTGTATGTTGTGATGCTAAAAAGCTATTCCACTCATATTTCAAGTACTTCATGGGTCATCTATGTTGGAGAGATTTCACTAGAGCCTCCAGAATAAGACACGATAGGAAGGAAGGGCTGAAGATCTACTGTCAACAAAATTAGTCAGTGGAAACTTTTAGACAGAAGAAAATTGACGAGGTCCCTGAGATGAGCCTTTCAGATTAGAAGACACTTAAAACACGATCTGTCTTCTCAAACTAGAACCAAACTAAACCAAATCTACTGCTCTCAACTTGATTCCAAATCATGAATCTTTAAACAAAATAGAACTGTCTCGTAGGGTTTCCAAGGTGTGAATCTTGACGGTGTCTGACTGCCTTATAGTTCAGCCTTAAAGTGAATGATGGGATCTAACCACTTTTCTTTGAGTTAGAAGCATGACACTTACTCTGTTGTGCCCGTATTTCCTATATAGAGTAGAGTTAACCTTAATAACATGAATGGGAGGAGCTGCAACTACAATCCCAGAGGCACACGGTTCGAATCCAA
>NW_006399798.1:11639715-11642303 GCF_000299155.1 Elephantulus edwardii | reverse complement strand
CTATGAGTCGCAAGCGACTCGACGGCACATAACAACAACAACAACATCTTGCTACCTTAAGTCCAACTCCAGAGAGATACAGCAAAAAGGAGTGGCCATCCTGGTAAACTTTGGAATACACTGGCCACCCTTGACCTTTTCTCCAGCTTTAGAATTTGCAACTGTGAGTGAAGATATCCCTTATTTCTGAAACTGGTTTGAGTTAAGAGCACTATGTGAGGCACAAATTATGTTCACTAAATGTAGTGTCTAAGAACAATTGTCTTATGAGAAAAGGTGGTAAAACTCTTTGTCAGGAAATGCCACTTCTTTAGCAAGAAGATTAGCCTGAACATGTTGTTGTTGTTATGTGCCATCAAGTCCCTTGCGGGAGATGGGGGAGGAGCGTGGCGGAGTTTTTTTTGTTTGTTTGGTTTTTTTTTGCTGATTGCCAGATTTTACACAGGTAACCTCAGGCTGCATTGTCCAGGGCAGACCCCAAGCATTGGCTGAAAGGAAAGCCTGAACATACAGGAAGTTCATTGATAATCCCCATGGAGGGAACTGAATTGAAGAGAACACCCCTCAGGGTATTGAAATACTTCCCAAATACACTCCAAAAGGTGTTTCAATGAGTTTGTAGCCTGCCTGCTGGGCTTCCTCTGGTGTTTTTCATGTGTATTTTTTTTGAGTTTTAGTAGTTATTTCTTAACACAGCATATATTTTCCATTTCACTTTACTGGTTCAGTCATTCTGGTCATTTTGTTCCCATCTACCTAGCGTTATGTTTACCATATAAAAATATTATTTTATTTTTCACATGTTTACTTTCTTTGCTTCTTCAGATAGCATGAGGAGCCTTACTATGCAATTTTTATGGGTTAACCATAGAATATTTTTTAAATTTTATTTTATCAATTTTAGTGAACATTTACAAAGATTTTAAATTTCCATTCATACAGAATTTTTTAATTGTATTATAGAAGTGACTTCAGTTATAACCAAAAGTAATGTTTAAAGCTTTGAATAAATCCTAATCTTCTTTTAAAAATGTTAAAGGACAGTGGCTGGATATGCCTGGTAAACGTCTCCCTCCCTCTTTCAAAATGTTTGCCTTGAATATGAATACTTTTTTAAATAAAAATGTTGGTTAATTTGTATTAAAACCCCATTTCCATTCCAATCAAAACTGTGACCATTTTTCTGCCTATACTGTCAGCTTCTGATTTTCAAGCTTAATTCACGTTCCCCAAAAGCCACGCAAGCATTGCTTGTGCTGGAGCAAATAAACTTCTTCTTTAAAGTTTTCTCCTTTGCATATTTCCTATATTCCCTTTATCTCATTCTTTCACACACATCTTAAAAAAAAAACAAACAAAAAAACCAGACATGCACAAACGCCTGAAGTATCTCAACATTTAAGAAATGCATTTACCAATGAGACTTTGAAAACAAAATGCCTTCTATGGCAGGATTTTTTTTATAATCATAAATCTGTTCATTCCCAGTATCCCAAGGGGATAGAGCACATATTATTATTCCATTAAGGAAATGAAGATTCTCTGAGCCAAGCAGCCCTCAATTTAGCTCTCCCTTCGTAGTCCCATGTTCTCAGACTTTCTCTGTACACATGGCTCTCAAACCACAGCCAGGTTTCTTAAGAGCCACCACAGGGATGAAGATGAAACCATGTGGCAAGGTCCCTACATCTCATTACCCCGTTCAAAACGAAGCAGCTCACTTTTAATTACACATTGGGGTCTTGGCATGTTTTAATTTATTAACATTTCACTTGAAAAGCCAAAGAGACTCCATGCTTCAAACGTTAGAAAGTAAGTAGTCTGTTAAAAATTTCTCCATAAAAATAGCATTCCAGTTTTTCCTGGAAAATGAACTAACAGTAAGCAGAAGAAAATAACAACACCAGAAAGAAAAATAGTCAACTAGATGGAGGCATATGAACATTTTTGTAAAGTTATTACAATAGACTGAGAAACTGTCTTGGATAATTTCACTTTTTATTCATTTATCATGAATACACGTAGAATGGACTGTATTGTTTTGAACTGTAAGGCGTTCCCTTGCTCTGTTCAGACGACTGCTTCCTGGACCAAGAATAGCTTTCACCTGAGCACAATCAAGTGCTCTGGGATTCCTGTTTTTCTCAAGGATAGGCACAATCTATTGTGATTTACACAGTCAAATGCCTATGCATAAGCGTTAAAACACAAATAGACATTCTTCTTGTGCTCTTTGCTTTCAGCCAAGATTCATCCTGCATTGGCAATGATGTATGTCTGTACTGCCACAATCACTTCTAAATCCAGTTTGCATCTTTGACAGTTTGCTGTCAATCTACTGCTCCAATAGTTTTTTGGTTAATCTTCAGTGAGATTTTGCTTGCATGTGATATTAGTAATGTTGCTGTTGTTATGTGCCATCGAGTCGTTTGCGACTCATAGCGACCCTATGTACAACAGCCCTAAACCCCGCTCTATCCTGTGCCAATCGCATTGCCTCTGACACACCCATCCTGATTACCCCAGTCACTGAATCAATCCACCTCATAGAGGGTCTTCCCCTCCTGCACTGTCCCTCCACCCTCCCA
>NW_006399798.1:11638237-11639465 GCF_000299155.1 Elephantulus edwardii | reverse complement strand
GATTGCAAAGACCATGGCCTGTATCAGGCAGACCTTAGTCTCCAGAGAGACACCGTTGCTCTTGAGTACTTGATAATTTCCATACTCTGCTGGATCACCTTTTTGGGGGGAATGGGAATAAATATGGATCTCCTCCACTCAGTCAGCCAGGCAGCTATCCTCCAGATTTCTTGGCAAAGCCTGTGAGTATGTCCAGGGCGCTGTATCTGTTTGTTGAAATATGTCAATTGATAGCCTATCAATTTCTGGGGACTTGTTTTTTGCCAGTTCCTTCAGAGCATCTTGAAGTATCTCTTTCATCATCATTGTTTCTTGATCATGTGGTATTTCATGAAATTTTTCTGTGTCAGCAAATTCTTTTTGGTACAGTGATGATGTGTACTCTTTCCATCTTCTTTTGATGCTTCCTGGGTGATTCAGTATTTTACCCATAGCATCCTTAAGTATTGCAACCTGAGGCTTGAATTTGTTCTTCAGTTCCTTCAGCTTTAAGAAATATGGAGCAAGTTCATTCCTTTTGATTTCCTGTCTCCAGATCTTTGCACCTTTTGTTATAATATTTTGCTTTGTCTTCTGAGCTGTCCTTTAAAATCTTCTGTTCAGCTTCTTATTGGTTTCTTCCTTTTGCTTTGACTTCTTGTCATTAAAGTATAGTCTTCAGAGTCTTTTCTGACATCCGTCATGGTCTTTCCTTTTTCCTCTGACTTAGTAATGACCTTTTGCATTCTTAATGGATGATATTCTTTGTATAATTCCATAGCTCATCTGGTCTTCTTCCACTAGTGTTCAAGGCCTCAAACCTGTTCTTGAGACGGTTTTTAAATTCAAGTGGGAGAGACTCAAGGTCATACTTTGGTTCTCGATGATTCGTTTTCATTTTCTTTAGCTTCACTTTGAATTTGCATGTAAGTACTTGATGATGTGTTCCAAAATAGCTTGGCCTAGCTAGCATACTCTAATTATTCATGTTACCATAATTAGAGATTAAAGTCAGATTAATCTTAATCCAATTAAGAATTAATATTAAATTCAGATTATATAATCAAACTGTTGGTCTAAAACTAAGCATAACTAGAAGGCAATATTTTTTTTTCATTATTTAGAGAATACTTTATTAGTTTCTGTAATCAAACCCATGTAGATAAGACCTTACATATTTAATACAGTGCGTTACCCCTGTACAAATGGAAAAAAAAATTTAACATTTCTAGACCAATATGGCTGTTAA
>NW_006399798.1:11618155-11631390 GCF_000299155.1 Elephantulus edwardii | reverse complement strand
TAAACTTTAAGGCTCTTCACGTGCTGATTGAGCATAACTGAAAATTAGAAAAAACATTTGCAAATTTGCTCTTCACTGGAAGGTGGAAATCTAAGAAAATTAAAAGTCATTGAAACAACCTAGAAATCGAAGAAAATTAAAAGCTAAGAAAATTAAAAGTCATTGAAACAACCTAGAAATCGAAGAAAATTAAAAGTCATTGAAACCAGGAAAGATATGCATCAAGGTTGCATCTTTTCACCAATTTTTTATTACTTTTTTTTATTATTAGTTTATTTACAAAATTTGAATACATTGTTTTCCAGACCAGATTCTTCCAATTTTCCTCACCCCCTCCCCCCATCAAATTATAGTAGAATGAGTCTAAGGATCCAACGGGCGGGAGGGTGGAAGCAGGGGGATGAGGATGTGCTGGGGCAGAGGGGATTAATCATGGAGTTATACAATTTGATGGGGGAGGTGAGGGACATTGGAAGAATGTCACCAAATGTATTTAATCTGTATGCTGAACAAAGAATCCTAGAAGCTAGACTTTAAGGAAAAGACTATGGTCTCAGTATTGGAAGAAGACTCCTTGATAACCTATGACATGCAAATGGCACAGCTTTGCTTGCTGCAAGTCAAAGGAATGTAAAATAGTCACTGACACAGATTAAAGACTAGGGCCTTCAGGAGGGATTACTCCTCAAGATAAAGAAAACAAAGAATTTGGATAAATAAGCAACATTATGATAAATGTAAATAAACTGACAGTACAAAGGCTTGCATTTTACTTGAATCCACAATCTACGCCCATGGGCAGCAACCAAGAACTTGGACCACATACCTTATTAGGCAAAGCTCTAAAAGATTTCTGTGTTAAGAATTAGTGATATCACCTTTAGGACAAAGGCATACTTGACCTCAGTAATACATGGTTTACTTCCACCTCTGGTGGCTGAGTGGAAAAGAACTGTACTGCCAACTCAAAGGCACCGTGGTTCAAATCCATCAGCTGTTCCGTGGGAGAGAGATGGGCAGTATCCTTCTGTGCAATTTACAGCCTCTGAAAACCCTCGGATGAATCAACAATGAGGTGATTATAGCTCAACAACATATAACAACAACTTTCAGGATTTAACCTGAGCCCAAGAACAAGCTTTCATTGCAAGTAGAAAAGAAGAGCTGTAATTAAGACAGAAAAGTTGAACTTTAAATTTAAGATGATGATTGTTAAAAAAAAAAAGAAAAAAGATTGTAATTGTTTTTTCATACATGGGGTGGGGGGGCAGGGGCAAGCCTAGTACTGCACTTGTCCTACCAAAGCGCTATTCACCTGGAATATAATAATTTTAAATTTTGATTACTTTAAAAAAGGAACCTAGCGAAATTAACTTTTGTCCTATCTGTGCAAAAGAATTTAGAAGCAAATTAAAATCATGGGAGCGAGAAAAATTCTATGAACAGCATCATTTTTAAGCCCCTTTTTCGAGGCTGCTTCAAATCTTAATTGGAAATCCTTCTTATCTATCTGCAGAAGCATTTGCAAATTCTACTTAGCACTAAACCTGAGGTACCTTCTCCCTTGCCCGGCAGCACATACTGGTAGATGCTTTATAGAGAGATGGTTTTAAAATCACTTCTTGACTCCAAGGACACAATACTTCTTTTCTTTCTTTCAAAACACTTGCCCACTCAGAGTTCTTTCTGAACATTAGGATTCCTCATTATATTTTTTTTTCTTAAGGTCACAGAAAATGTCCAAAGTATTTCTAAGGCCTCCAGCAATGAGGATGTATGACTAATCACATCCTTTATAAGGTTTTGGTTCTTTTGAGTCAGAATCATGCAAAAGGATGGAGCCTGGTCTTTATTGAGCAGCTAATGTCTGCTGGGTACCATGATAGCAAAGTTTATAACTTCTAAGCTCACAAAAATCCTGTAAGTATCTGCATTTTACGAGCAAATGTCTAAAGGCTATTTAGCCAATAAGCGATAGACTTATTGGACAAGGACTCAAACTTACTTGCTTTAAGCACTCTGCTTCTCTCACTCTCTCACATGCTTTAATGTGGACAAATTTCTCACATTTTAAAGCATACTTTGATATTCTAGAATTGTGATTCTTAAAAGAAAAATGAGATGATCTCTTCTTTTACTTTAAAAAAATAATAAAGCCTCTTATAGAAAAGAATTGCCTTTAATCATCAGCTACTCATGAGAAGATAAGATTAGATTCTGATTCCAAATCCCACTGCTTTAATAAAAGAGCTCTGGGGGGCATGGCCCTGTTAGTGAACAGGGGGCTGTATTCCCACCCAAAGGCAGGCTGAAAACCCACTTCTTCCTTGGAAATGATTTTTCTGTTGTTTTTCATGAGCTTTTAAGATAGTGAAGGTCAAAGCGTTTTTGTTTCATTTTGTTTTATTTTCCTTTTTAACCACCCAACTCAAAATATTCTACAGAGCACCCTTTGCTAGAAGTCATTTTTGCTGGAGCTAATTAGTCACTGAGATGTGATCTTCTCATCAGCACCTGGAACTCTGTTGACTCACATGATAAGAGACTCTTGTTCTCTTTTGAAGAAACTCTTTGTAGTTACTGTGGCAACTGCTGGTACCAGACAGAATGAAAGCGAGGGAGTCTAGCCTGGACTTTATTTTTCATATTCATTTACTGTTTATAAAATTAAATTCATGACAAAGCTGGACTCCATAAAGTTAAGGAACCCAGCCTCTATTATAGTGAATAGAAAGATGCATAAGGCATTTGAGATGAGTTTGTTGATGTTCTTGATAGCCTCACCATACTTGCAGTAGTAGTGTTGATATAAACATTGTCAGATTTTTGTTTAACTTTCAAAATAAAAATGCTTATAAAATACACATTATTGTCCTCTTTTTTTTGTTTTGATCTTCCCAAGCTTGCAAAATCTGATGGTAAATTGTGATGTTGACCCATCTTTTGAGGGCATAGCCTAACAAATCTTTCTAGATTCATTAGAGACACAACAAGTAAAGGGCTCTCTGAACAATACTTTATTGTGCTTTGTCTTTCCTGTTACAATGGGAACTAAAGCACTTTGTTTCATAATGAATAGATGAATGATAATAGGATCCTCAATGGGACACTGTTTCAAGATCTGTTTTATCTTGGTGACTGGGTTTTCCCTTGTGCCCTAGTCAACTGGCTGATTAGTACCAGGTGTCAGCAGGACAGGAAAACTTGCAGAAGACTGGAAATGGGAAAGGCATTCAGATTTCAGGTGTAGACCAAGACACGCCTTTGGACCAAGAGGAAATTAACGTGAACTTTTGTTCTGTCCCCAGGACCTCTGGTAATTCTGTGGCTAATGCGAGGGTCAACCGCTTGAACCCACCAGCTGCTTCCCCAGCAGAGGAGGCAGGTTTGAAAAGTTTTACAGACTTGGAAGTCCCTTGGAGCAGTTCTGCTAGATCCTACAGGGTTTCCGGGAGTTGAAATCAAGCTGTATGCAAATGAGTTTGGTTTGTGGTTATGAGATTGCCTACAAGCCTATGAACAACAGAGCTGAACCTTGCCTTTTCTGCAACAGCATCTCTCTCTGTCAAGGTCAAGGTCAAGCCCGCTTTTATGCTTTGTCAATCCCCCTTGTGGGGAAGGTCTTCCTTTCTTTCTCTAACTCACTACCTCTTCCAGCATAAGGCCTTTTTCCAAGGACTAGCTGCTCCTAACAACATGCTAAAAGTTTGTGACATCAAGTTCACTGTCATTACATCTAAGCAGCTCCTTGGAGCACTTCCTCCAAGATAGATAGGTTTGTCCTTTTGGCAGACCATGGGATATGCAATACTCGTCACCAACACCACAATTCAAAGGCCTCGACTTATCTTTGTCTTTTCTTTTCTACTGTCCATCTTTCAGATGCAGGGGGAGCAACTAAAAATACCAGAGCTTGGATCAGTTGCACCTTAATCTTTAAACCTGCATCCATGCTCTTTAGAGGCTCTTTCAAGGGGCTCTTGACTGCAGTCTTCCCCAATGCAACGTGTCTTTTGATTTCTTGATTGTTGCTACTGTGAGTATTTATTATGGATCCAAGTAAAATGACAATTTCCATTTCTTCTCCATCTATCATGATCCTGCCTATGGACTTAGTGATGAGAAATTTTATTGACTTGATGTTGAGATGTAACACATATTAAAGACTGTAAACACTGATGTCCTTCAGGAAATGACTTCAAGTCATCTTTATGACACTTCTTTAAAGAACTCTAATGGTGCAGTCACTCCCTGAACAACCACGAAGAGATGCAGTGGTTAAAGCTCTCAGATGCCAGTTGAAAGGCCTAAATTGGGAACTCATCATGGTCTTTGCAATCACTTGTTATGCATCAGAGAGTTGGACAATGACCAAGGAGGATAGAAGGAGAATTGATGCCTTGAGTTGTGGTGCTGGAGAAAAATATTGAATGCACCATGGACTGCCAAGAAAACAAACAGATTCATCCTGGAGAGGGTTAAACCAGGCTACTCCTTGCAGGCAAGGATTCTGGGACTCTGTCTGACATACTTTGGACATGTTGTAAGGAGAGACCGGTCCTTGGAGAAGGACATCATGCTTGGGAGGGTGGAGGGACAGCGCAGGAGGGGAAGACCTTCTATGAGGTGGACTGATTCAGTGACTGGGGTAATCAGATGGGTGTGTCAGGCAATGCGATTGGCACAGGATAGAGCAGGGTTTAGGGCTGTTGTACATAGGGTCGCTATGAGTCGCAAATGACTCGACGGCACATAACAACAACAACAACAACAACATCAGCTACTCTGTGAGAGAAATGAGTGAAGAAGAGAGGTGCTTACTTAACAAATGATGCAGGTGAAGCTGGGAATCCATTTGCAGAAAAAAAGAAACAGGACCCATTATCTCCACCATATAAAAAAATTAATTCAAGATGAATAAAAGATCTAAATGTAAAGCTTAAAGCTTAAAAGATTGTCTAAGAAAATATAGGGGCAAATTGCATGGCCCTTATCATGTCATAAACAGATTTCAACACACACACACACACACACACACACACACACACACACCAGAACTAGAGAACTAGACAAATGAGAGAACTGAGCCCTTCTAACAATTAAACATTCAATGCACGTCAAAAAAATGCCATCAAAAGAGAACTTGAAAACTGTATTAGTAACAACATAACAAACTTGGAAACTTTTTAAAATAAAATTTTTATTGTAATTATGATTTTAACAAAAGTGTACAGAAAAGCTAGATATTCACTCAATCATCATCACATATTTTACCCCCTCACCCTTCCTCCCTTCTTTTCCAGTTCACTTTATATATATTTGTTCATTGTTGCACGATTACCTTTCCTCCCCCCCAATTCTCTTTGCAATGTACCTCTTATTCTGGGCTGTTGTCATACATATAATACCTAATCACATATATTTTTATTTTAAATTTATTTTAATGAAAGTTTACAGAGACTTATCATCTATTTCTAGGAAAGAATTTTTTACTTCCATCTGTTCCAATGCAATGTTCGTTATTTTGATTAACTACTATCTAAAATTTATAGAAGACTTCATTCATCACCTCAACAGCTAACGAGCGAAGAATGCAATTTAAAAAATGAACAGTGAACATGAACAAATACTTAAGAAAAAGAAGGCATTCAAGAGGCAAGCAAACACACGCAGGAATGCTCATGATTACTATCCATTAAGAGAGATGCAAAACATATCAGCAGCGAATTGTCATCACACGAGTATTATTAGTAAAATTCAATAGAACAGAAAATAATAAATGCTGCTAAGAGTGTGGAGAGACTGAAACTCTCAGACATTGCTGATAAGATTGTAAAATGATAAACCACTATGGAAATAGAATGGCACTTCCTGAAAAATTTGAGAGTAGAAATAATATATGATCTAATAATCCCGCTACTGGGGATACACCCCATAGAAAAAAAAGAACTGTGACACAAATAGTTACACGTACAATTGTATTTATGGCAGCCCTGTTCACAATAGAAAAATAGATGAAATCAAATTAAAGGACTGCCAGCCAATGAACAGGTGAGTAAACGATGATACGTAAACATAATGGGACATTAATGAAATGCTGAAAATAATGAACATAAAAAAACCGCTCATAAAAGGGATGAACTTGGATGGCATTATGCTGGCTGAAATTAGACAAACACAAAAAAGGCAAATTGCATGATACCAGTAGCATAAAAATTAAGAGAAAGAGTTTGGTTTTTCTTTCATTGAAAAAACCACAGTTGGATGGTTTTCAAGGGTCGTGGAGGGAATAATGGTAAATCCCTAACTAGAAGGTAGAAACGGTCAACTTGGTGAAGAAAGACAGTATATAAAAAGGGAGAAGTCAGCAAAAAAAACAAAACCTAAAGAAAAATTCCAAACTTCTACATATTTAAAAAGATGCAGAACTTTAGCTAGGATGTATGTGCCCAGTGAGCCAAGCATTTGACTGGACAATTCCGGCCCACCATCGC
The DNA here is from genome assembly GCF_000299155.1 of Elephantulus edwardii. Lineage (NCBI taxonomy): Eukaryota > Metazoa > Chordata > Mammalia > Macroscelidea > Macroscelididae > Elephantulus > Elephantulus edwardii. Next base: position 11,624,896 of record NW_006399798.1, on the reverse strand, counting down.
TGCCTCCCACACACCTCCTTTCTGAGACACTGCACAGGAAGTCAGATCCTGGTTCTTTCTTGCTGGTCCCGAGGCAGCAATGATGATACTTAACAGTTCTAATTATTCTGGAAGGATGGCTCTTGGATCACTTCCCTAACTACTTAAATCACTCTTCTGCAGTGAGAATAAAGAAAAATCCTTACTCATTACTTGGTGGTTTCTAGTTGATTGACTTCTAATGAGGTGTCTGGCACCAGAAGCTTTCTAAGCCTGAAAATGTTTTTTCCCTCTGGCTTAGTCCAGCCTTCTACTGAGTTTCAGCATTTTACCGAGCTTATGCAGCACATGAAAAGAAATATACGCCATAAATAAAGGCTCTTTAAAAATCTATCAGTGCCAGAGAGGACATGTTTGATTTATCTATGATGACGGACTACTAAGATCATTGGCAAGAGCGAATAAATCTATCTTGCAAGTAGTGTAAGCCTGGATGTTTCTTTAGAGAGAAGGATGGTGAGACTTCATCTCTCATGTTTCAGACATGTTGTTATGAGGGAGCAATTTTGGGGGAAGGACTTCCTGGTTGTAAAGCAGAGAGTCAAGGGCAGAGAAGAGGACCCCCAGTGAGAAGGAATGAGGGCAACAATGGGTTGAAGCTCAATAAAGATTGTGAGGAAGCAGGGCAGAATCAGCCAGAGATTGGCCTGTTGTATGTGGGGTCACTGCGAGTTACAGTGACTCCAACAACACCCAATTATGACAAAAATATGACTATAAATAAATGCATACAATAATTACTATCATGTGTGACTGTTTAACCGTCCTCTTCATTTTCCCATTTCTCCACAGGAATTACTTGGAGACAAATTCTAGTGGTTTTTCTTTCCTGATTAGCTTCTCACCATAAAGGCAGTGGCAAGTATCCAGAAACCAAACAACCCACTGCGTTTGAATTAATTTCTACTCATAACGACCTTGAATTGTTTCCAAGGCTATAAAACTTTAAGAGGTCAAACTGTCCCTCCTCTAGGCTAGTAGATTTGAACTACTGGCCTTTTCGTTAGCAGCCCAGTGTGCTATCAGAACTCCTTCTTATTGCATGCATACGATTTAATATTGTCTAAATCAATGCTCTTTTTCCTTTAATTCCTCTTCTTTCTCTCGTCTTTTCTCTTACCCTTCTACATTATTATTTTTTTTTTTTTTTTGGATTAACATGACCTAAGAGGGGGAAAGGACTCTCACATGTTCTTCTTGTTGTTGTTATGTCCCTTGCGACTCATATCGACCCTATGTACAACAGCCCTAAACCCTGCTCCATCCTGTGCCAATCACATTGCCTCTAACACACCCATCCCGATTACCCCAGTCACTGAATCCATCTACCTCATAGAGGATCTTCCCCTTCTGTGCCGTCCCTCCACCCTCCCAGGCATGATTTCTCTCTCCAAGGACCTCTCCCTCCTTATAACATGTCCAAAGTATGTCAGACAAAGCCTCAGAATCCTTGCCTCCAAGGAGCAGCCTGGTTTAACCCTCTCCAGGGTGAATCTGTTTGTTTTCTTGGCAGTTCAGGGTACATTCAATACTCTTCTCCAGCACCACAGCTCAAAGGCATTAATTCTCCTTCTAACTTCCTTAGTCATTGTCCAACTCTCTGATGCATAACAAGTGATTGCAAAGACCATGGCCTGTATCAGACACACTTTAGTCTCCAGAGTGACACCATTGCTCTTCAGTAATTTGGAGAGGTCCCTAACAGCAGACTTTCCCATCGCAATATTCTTTTTTATTTCCTGGCTACTGGTGCCAAGAGTGTTGACCGTGGAGCCAAGCAGACTAAAGTTGTTAACAATCTCAATCTCTTCACCATCCATCCTGATGCTGCCAATTGGTCCAGTGGTGAGAATCTTTGTCTTCTTGATATTGAGCCTCAATCCATACCGAAGGTTGCAGTCCTTGACCCTCGGCAGCAAGCATTTCAGGTCCTCCTCAGTTTCAGCAAGCAGGGACATGTTCTACTTATTCTAAACTTGCTTTTAACTTTGACTCACTCATTAAGCCTATGTTTCTGTCACTCCAGTAGCCAGTCTAGCTCGAATTTTCTCTCCTCAATCCAGAACCAATTTAAGGCTATGCTTTGTACAGTGGTTATGAAGCTAGATGGGCTAGACATACTAATTCAAGATTCGATCTTTGTAATAACTGTTTTAGTTGATAGAGCACTGACTACTATTGTAGACTGAGGAGGGTAAAGTAAGAATGAGACAGATGACCAAGAATGAGATAAGAGAGAAGAATAAAGACAGGGGACCAGCAGTCCTGATGACTTAAGCACCCACGCCATGCCTCTCTGTGTATTGAGAATGATCAGGAAGGTAGTAAGCAAAGGAGAATCACAAGGGAGTAGAAAACAAAACCAAAGGATCATGGGGAAGTCTTTTGCAGATAAGGAGGAGTTCTTCTCTATTGTTTACCTTATGCTAATCTCAGGAGGCAGGGATTCAGTAAATACAAACTAAGAACAATGTTGACTCTTAAGGAATGCCTTAGTGCCTCAGGGTGGACTCCAGCTTTTCTTATGCCTCCCTTTTATCCTGACATAGCATCTAGTTTATTATTAATATTAAATTTTATATTTGGCTTACCACAGCCTGCTTTTCCTGAAACACATGTACTGTTAGGTAAGAATATTATAATGCGAACAACGCTCAGTCTGACAGTTAAAAACAGCAAGCATGGTTCTCCCTCCTAATGATTGTCTGAAAGGCTGTGGAGAGAATGATTTCTCTAAGGGCAAGCTGTCCTTCTGGGGGAAGCAGTAGGAGCTTGCCACCAAGGCTTTCTGCACCTGCTAAATGCAAGCTGGTAACTCTACTGAAGCCCAGACACAGCCTGCATCTTTGCTTGGAGACCACCTGTGAGGCTAGCATCTGCTGAGGACACCATGACTTTACCAAAGCCACCTACACGGGTTGCGTGTCTGGCCTGAGGCCCAAGTCATCTGGACTTTGGAGAAGCCTTCTTACCCTGCTACCCAAAGCTGTGAACTTGGCTGGAGTAGATGTTCCTCTGGCTGGGGCAGGTAAAGTCTCAGCACCATTGATTGGATGACATCCATGCTTCCATGGAAACAGCTGCTTCTCTGTGGACAAAACCATGATAAATGGCAATGAACCCCCAGCATCACCAGCTTACTGCTTTCTATCCAGGCCAGAAGAGTTGACAGCCAGACACATTAGGACAAAAACCTGCCTGTCCTGAGAAGCCTAAGCCTTTGGAAACCACCAAGATAAGAACATTCTTCCCACACATGAAACTCATGATACCAAACCACATGTCTCAGCCAATAACGAAAAACTCACCATATTAACTCAGCGACTTTAAATATTAGTTGTTCAATCAACAATATAAAGTGTCAAATGGTGTATCTGAGGTGGGGTGGTGACGATGGTTCAGAACCCTCACTCTTATTCTTCATTAACTTCCTGGTCTGGAAAAGCAAGACAAAACAAAACAACCCTAAGAAATGTATGTATTATGAAGTGCCAAGTTACCTGGAACAGATGTTCAACAGAACAATGAGACCTGTCCCATCACAATGGAGTTGTTTCGCCTACTTTGAAAAGATAAGATCACCAAGAGAGGGATTTTGTGAGACTATGCTTTGGGGACTAGTTCATGGGTTTTCCCACATTCCGTCCCAAACATGGGAGGTTTGTTCCCATTCATGCAGGAAGCTTCCTTAAGGGGATTAGAAGAGCCTAAACGATAGAATATGGAGAGTAGCTGTACATCTTAGAAACCAGGAGGAGAGACCACTTCTGAAGAATCCCTGGAAGGAGACCCCTTGGGAGTGAAGTGTCTTGATTGTTCAGTGTTATTTCCAAGGGTGCAGGTGCTTTCCAATGGACTATGTGTGGGTTCATGGAGAGCAAATGACAGTGTCTTGTTAAGAACGTAAAATTGAGGTAAGGATAGACGAGGGAGGGAAGGATAAGAAGTTTAAATCTTAGAGTTCTGGAAAGAACACAGGGAGTCAACTATGCAAGTACAAGGAAGGTGTATGGCTTTTTCTTCTTCTGAAGTAACATCATTCTGCCCATAGAGTAAAGCCTATTTACTATATGCCATGGTGATTGTCTCCATAAAGCATGTTGTTGTTGTTGTTAAGTGCCGTCAAGTCACTTGCAACTCACAGCAACCCTATGTACAACAGCCCTAAACTCTGTTCTGTCCTGTGCCAATCTCATTGTCTCCGACATACTCATCCTGGTTACCCCAGTCACCGAACCAATCCATCTCCTAGAGGGCCTTCCCCTCCTGCGCCTGCCCTCCACCCTCCCAAGCATGATGTTACTCTCCAAGGACCGGTCTCTCCTTATAACATGATGAAGCCTCAGAATCTTTGCCTCCAAGAAGCAGCCCAGTTTAACCCTCTCCAAGATGAATCTGTTTTCTTAGCAGTCCATGGTACCCTCAAAACTCTTCTCCAACACCAAAAGGTATCAATTCTCTTTCTATCCTCTCTGATGCATAGCATGTGATTGCAAAGACCATGGCCTGTATCAGATGCACCTTAGTCTCCAGAGTGACACCATTGCTCGTCGGTGCTTTGGAGAGGTCCCTAACAGCAGACTTTCCCATCGCAATACGTCTTTAAATTTCCTGGCTGCTGGTACCGAGAATGTTGACTATGACCGTAAAGCATACTGAAGGCTTATTAGAGTATCCTTACTATCTATAATCAACGCCAGAATTAACTTTATAGAACAAACTACAACTATCTCAGTTATATCATTTCCTGTGAATCATTGCATACACCCAGCTCACTCCTAGCCAGTCACTTCATACATACTTTCGAGCACAGTGAAGGTAACACAACGATGCAGTTCAAAAATAAGCACATACCTCGAATTATATTCTAAATGGCTTGAAAAGACAAAGACACGCAAACATGATTTTTACATAGAAATAGTAACAAGCAGGTTTGCTACACGTGAGATATGAAATGTTAAGGGGAAGAGGGTCTGAAAGATGCAAGACTAGGTGCAGGTGGCTGTGGCTTCAAGCTACTGCTGGGTGTTAGCATCCCTGTGTGTGAGTCTTCTTGGGCAAAGCAGCTTGACTCAGCGAAGCCCTAGATTTTTCCTTCTTGTCTAATGTGTTTTGTGGAAGAGAGGGCAAATAAGTAAATGCAAAATCCGTGTAATCCTCAAATTAGTCTTTAATGCATCATTTGCATTGAAACAAAATGCACATTTTACAAACAAGCAGAATTAAAAGCCCATATTTACAAAGTCGAGGTAACCCCAAATGTTACACAGTAGAATTGTCCCCCTTAGGGCTTTCTCTGTGGTGATTTGGACAGTGCCCCTGGGTGCTTGGGTGGGTCCCAACCACCAATCTGTATTTAGGCCAGCAGTCCAGCACAAACCGTGAGCGCCATCCAGGGACATGGGGTCCCATGATTTAGAAAAGACTCAACAGCAGTGAATTCACTGACAAGCTAGAAGCCACACATTGCCTGGTCTGCTTTGTGGTGGGACAATTTATGGGAATGCCATCTCCCAAATACAACTACTGTAAGCTCTGGATTGAGGCCATCGCTGTTTGCCAGAAGAACCACGTAACAGGGAAGATCTATTCCTTTTCTCGGAGAGCCATGGCATCGTCAGCAAGGTTATACAACTCTTTTGCTAAGTTACTGTCAAGGACACAGACAAGAGTAAAAGGATGATGAGTTCTGAAATCAGGAAGAGGGAAAGAAAGAGAAGGAAAGCAAACACCTCTGGCCGGTTCTCAAAAGCAACGGAAGTGTTGTGATTCACCGTACACCCCACCAGGCTGGTGTTGGTGAATGGTACCTAACTCAATTTTTGCATAAAACTTGAGATACAGGATCTCAGTAATAAAGGCAATATTGCTACTAAATATATCTGTAAAACACATCCTAATTCCTCTTATTTCAAGATCATCATAAAAGAAATTTCTACTTACTTCCTACATAGAGAGTTCTGTGGGCCTGGTGGATAGAAAGTTATGCTACCAAGGTCAAGGTGGGTGATTTTAATCTGTGGCCTTCTGGCCTGGTTTAAATTGATTTCTGTCAAACATTCTTTTAAGTGGTATAGCACTGGTCTGTAGAGAGGTAACTTGTGGTCGCTGTGAAGCTGAACACTGTGACACTGATGTGCCAAATGTGATCATGGTTACCCATGGTGGACAGTGTTTGGTGGAGCTTCCTAATTAAAACAAGCTGGGAAGCAGAAGTGGCATCCACTTCCGAAATAGTTTACTCCAGACACCCTATGAACTTGGAGAAATGATGAAAGTTATACAGGTGTCCAAGCCTTTATGAGTCATCTACGACTTGACAGTACTTAACAACAACAACAACTTACTTTCTTGGCTTTAAAGTGAGAAATAATAAAAAGTACCATCCTAACAAGAAATGGAAAGAAAGGTTGTATAGATAGGTTGTTGTTGTTGTTGTGTGCTGTTGTTATGCCCCAAATCCAGTTCCCCCCAAGTCACCAAGGAGCCGACACCGAAGAAAGGGCAAGAGGGAATTTATTTCAGATTCGAATCCGGGCCTCGTTCCAAACCGTGCCCATACAACAGGGAAGATGGCCGAGGCCCCGATTCTGGGCTGTCCTGCCTATTTAAAGGGGAAAGCCCGCGAAAACAGGGTGATACAGGATTGGCTGATGTTTGGGTGGGGCCTCTTTTCTCCCTTTCCCCACAGCTTTCAGTTTA
>NW_006399798.1:11616122-11618055 GCF_000299155.1 Elephantulus edwardii | reverse complement strand
ACTTACTTTCTTGGCTTTAAAGTGAGAAATAATAAAAAGTACCATCCTAACAAGAAATGGAAAGAAAGGTTGTATAGATAGGTTGTTGTTGTTGTTGTGTGCTGTTGTTATGCCCCAAATCCAGTTCCCCCCAAGTCACCAAGGAGCCGACACCGATGCAAGGGCAAGAGGGAATTTATTTCAGATTCGAATCCGGGCCGCGTTCCAAACCGTGCCCATACAACAGGGAAGATGGCCGCGGCCCCGATTCTGGGCTGTCCTGCCTATTTAAAGGGGAAAGCCCGTGAAAACAGAGTGATACAGGATTGGCTGATGTTTGGGTGGGGCCTCTTTTCTCCCTTTCCCCACATACTGCTCTAGAGGCACATATATATATTTTTAAATGACATATTGGTTACAAAATGGAGTCCCTCATTGTCAAATCGGAACTGACTCATAGCTGACCCTCCACCAGGTTTTCAGAGACTGTAAAATGCATCAATAGAGATGGCCCATCTTTCTTCTTTGGAGAATTCAAATGGTGGATTCAAACCAGTTGCCTTTTGGTTAGTAATACAACTCCATAGCACAAAGCCATGAGCATTCCTCTGTGTGTGTGTGTGTGTGTGTGTGTGTGTGTGTGTGTGTATCTTTATATATATTTGTATATGTGCTTATTGGTCATGGGCTATAGTTGCTAAAATAGTCTTCTCATTAATATAATAAGATGCCAAGTGAAAGAGAAAAACACAACATGACTATAAATTAAATACTCACGCCTTTTTAAAATCAAGTTTTTGGCCTTTTCTGCATGCTTTTGAATTGTGTTTCCTTTTTCAATCCTCATTGTTCATGGGTGCTGTGTGTTTCTTTAGACTGTAGGTTCTTAGAGAGCCAAGCTGCTTTATTAATGTTCCCATATTGGCAAAACACCCAGTTGATTTCATCTGCAATCAGCTATTTCAGTGAAATATATTTGGGACAAAAAGTTATTTGGCATGATGGGGCAGATATTGGTTAAGTGACATTATTTTCTTTGGTATCATGTGCATGGACATTTTTAGATCCAGCTCAAAATACATTTTCTCCAGCATTTAGAAAACATCTTGCTATAGGAGACATCCCAGAAATACCCCGGGAAGCTCAGCGAGGCTTTAATGAGGATGATTTCTTGTTGAATCGCGCCTATTTCTGTGTTACGGATGATGTGATGTGAAGGTTGCACCAGCCAGTGCTGCTCATTTCCTTTTCTAACATATGGAGACTCACAGGATAATCTGATCTGAATCTCTATTTCCTCAACATGTAACACAGTATTGAGTACAAAGTTGGTTCACTATTTAAAAAAACAACAAAACCTCACAAAACCCAACAACCACCAGATGCCATGGAGTCAGCTTCAATTTTGGCAACACTGAGTGTGTCAAAGCAAAAGAGGCTTTTTTCAATGGCTGTCTTCTCTCAAGGGGGTCACCAGGTCTTTCTTCCAAAGTACTCTTTGTGTTCAAAAGCATCAACTCTCTTTGCATCACTTAGGTGTGAGTAGTTTATTACATCAAAGACTGAACTGCCCTGATTGGGTGAAATAACCTGGAGAAGGTGAAAAAGTGAAATCCTCTAATCAGCTTCTTGTTGTTGTTGTTGTTGTTGTTGTTATGTGCCATCGAGTCCCTTGCAACTCATAGCGACCCTATGTACAAGAGCCCTAAACGCTGTTCTATCCTGTACCAACCTCACTGTCTCAAACACACTCATTCCCATCACGCCAGTCACAGAATCAATCCATCTCACCGAGGGTCTTCCTCTTAGGTCTTATAAACTCTGAAAGACAAACATTCTGGAGTTTATTTAGTCCTCAGTTTTCCAGAACTTTAGACAGTGTAAAGAAGACAAAGATTCTCACCACTGGATCAATTGGCAGCATCAGGATGGATGGTGAAGGGATTGAGATTGT
>NW_006399798.1:11590803-11615588 GCF_000299155.1 Elephantulus edwardii | reverse complement strand
ACGGCACATAACAACAACAACAACAACAGGTCATTGTGAATGCATGGGTGAGGTTATGAATTTTAACCTTTGCTTTGTTGTTTGGGACACTTGAGTCACGTAGGACTCCTAGCAACCCTCGAGCAGCATATCTGACCTCTGCCCTGTCCTGTGCATCCAGTGTTGCTAATACATTTGAAATGTCCACTATTGCTTATTCTTAAGTTATAAACTTTCAAAATTTCAATGAGATTGACTCAGTATGGCAGTAACAACTTCCAAAGAGGCCTGCCTCACTACCTCTGATTCCTCCGAAGTTCAAGTCCATTTTCATGTGTATGTGTTGCATCCAAACTGGACCAGTGTCATCGCCAGTTTCCTCGGAAATCCTGAGAAGCGATCTTTACATAACTCGCTTTGCCCGCTGTTGAAATCCAGCCACCACCGAGGAGAGGCAGTGCAGCTGTTCAGCTGCCTCATAGCAACAGTTCACAACAGAGTGGGAGAAAAACAAAGCCATACAATGCACCAAAATGACAGTCCTGGGTGGGTACCAGGCAGAGAGTGCCAGTTACAACGCAGGGCATCTAATTAGGCAGCAGACATGCTCTAAAGCAGGACACAGACAGTTTTTAAGGCAATCGAGAGACCTGGTCATAGGTTTCAGCTTCTTGAAAAAGCTATGGTGCATATTTAGAATGCAATCATTTTAAAAGAGTTATTCTGTTTGAAACATACTACTAAAGAAGTAATTTCTAATTAAAAATGCTTAAAGTCTTCAAATAAAACTACAAAGCAAGCACCGACAGGAAAAAAAAACCAAAACCAACCGAGTTATGTTTTTTTTGTATTTCCAACTGCTTTCCTCCCAAAATTAATAGCCTGTCACTAATCCCCACATCTCTAAGACTGCCAAAAGCCAAGTGACAAAGCGAGAAGCATCCTTCCAAACTGGCTGGCTGCTTCTGTTAGCAAAGAAACAAGCCTCATATTAATAGCTGTGGCGTTTTGAGCCGTGACTCTTTTAAAATACAGGCCAGAAAATTAAAAGGTAGTGTCAAATCTTCAAATAATGCAATGAAATGACTTCTATGGACAGATTCAAGCCTTCTCTTCAGGGCTGTGTCGTCTGATCTCTTCATACAGGTTTCCAGCTTAAGGGGGCAAAAGAGAAGTTTGAAAGAGAGTATTTAAAATTCAAGTCCAGTCCTACAGCCTAAGGGTCACCCTGAAGTCAGGCACGAAGAGGCACCTTCTCTCAGCCCAAAGGCGCCATCTGTCGGTCAAGCCAGGAGAATTGCTCTCTTCACAGGGTTTTGATGGCCTGGAAAGGAACGCTGGTGGTGCGATGATTTAAACCTTGAGTTGCTCACGCAGAGGTCACTGATTCAAATCCATCTACCACCCTTCCATAGACAGATGAAGCAATTTACCTTGTAAATGACACACAGCTTCAAGACTTCTCGGGGGGAATCCTACGATGTCTTAGACAGTTAGTATGAATCAGAATTAGTATGTTAGCTGAGAGCAAAAGTGTGGTTTGTGTGTGTTTGTTTTTGATTACAGGAAGTCCTGCATTGAGCAGGAGACCATGCAAGAGAGGAGATACATCTTGCTGTTGTTGTTGTGTAGCCCTTGAGCTGCAACCATTAATCAATGGGTTTGGATGTGATAAATCACCCAGGAGGAGATTTACTAATTGTCTTTCTCCTGTGGAGCAATTGAAGGATTAGAACTGTCTGCCTTTGGGTTGGCAGTGCAACTCCTTGCCACTAGGCCAGCAGAATATAGATAGGTAGGTATGTAGATAGATAGATAGATAGATAGATAGATAGATAGATAGATAGATAGATAGATATAGATGATAGATATGCATATATGCAGATATTTGTGTGTATACATTTGTATGGATGTATTTGTGTATATGTATATGTGTGTATATATTTGTGTGTATATATTTGAGCTGTGGTGTCGGAGAATATTGAGTGTACCATGGACTGCTAGGAAAACAAACAGGTTTGTCCTGGAAAGGGTGAATCCATGCTGCTCCTTGGAGGCAAGGATTCTGAAGCTTTGTCTGACATACTTTAGACATGTTGTAAGGAGGGTCCTTGGAGAAGGACTTCATGCTTGGGAGGGTGGAAGGACAGCACAGGAGAGAAACACCCTCTGTGAGATGGATTGATTCAGTGACTGGGGTAATGAGGGCAGGTGTATCGGAGATGGTGAGATTGGCACAGGATAGAGCAGGGTTTAGGGCTGTTGTATATAGGGTCACTATGAGTCACAAGTGACTTGACAGCACATAACAACAAAAACAACATATTTGTGAGTATATATGTGTATATGCACACACATAACAAGTCATCTATGAGTCATAATTCAACTATGACTCAACCCTATGAACAATGGCTCTGAATCCCATCTTATCCTGTGCCATCTTCATGTACCCTGACATACCTGAGCCCACTGTTACTAACACTGTCAATCCCTCTTGTTGAGGGTCTTCCTCTCTTTCACTGACCTTTCGCCCTTCCAAGCAGGATGTCTTTTTCCAAGAACTGGCCCCTCCTTACAGCATGGCACAAGTATGTGAGGTGGAGTTTCACCATCTTTGCCTCCAAGGAACACTGCAGCTTCTTCCAGGGCAGACCTATTTGTTCTCTTAGCAATCCATGGGGTATTCAGTTCTTTTCTCCAGCATCATAACTCCAAAGCATTGATTCGTCTTCTGTCATCTTTAGTCATTATCCAACTTTCAGATGCATAGCAGGTGATTAAAAAGACCAAGGTTCATATCAGGCGCACCTTAGTATTTAATCTGAAACTATGGCTAACTCTGGAGAACTCTCTGACAGCAGATTTTCCCAATGCAACTTGTCCTTTTAATTTCTTGACTGCTGTTGCCAAGGATATTGTTTGCTACACAAGTAAGATGAAATCGTTGACAACTTCCATTTTTTTTCTCTCCATCTATCATGATTGGCGCAATTTGTCTGGTAGTGAGAATTTTTATTTTCTTGACATTGAGACACCATTGATACTGAAGGCTTTGATCCTCTCTCTATATCAAGCACTTCAAGTCCTCCTCACTTTCAGCAAGGCAGCTTGTCTGCAAAAAGTAGATTATTGATGCATTTTTCTCCAATCCTGGTGCCACATTCTTCTTCAAATATATAATAGCATAGAGGTAAGAAGCTGTGCTGCAGTCCCAAAGGCACATGGTTCGAATCCACCAACTGCTCTGCAGGAGAAAAAAGATTGACAATCTCCTCCTGTGTAATGAACTGCCTCTGAAAACCTGCTGGAAGTTCAGTTATGCGTTGGTTCTGTCAGGAATTGGATGTGACTCTGTGTGTGTGTGTGTGTGTGTGTGTGTGTGTGTGTGTGTGTGTATTACAGACAACTCAAAAACCACACCTACTGCACTGAAATGATTCTGGCTTAATGTCTGACAGGCTAGAGACGAGCCGTCCTTCAGGGAGCCCACAGCCATCTACCTTTATGGGAGCAGACAATCACACTGCTGGCAGAGGCTACAGCAATGATTCTGGCTCCCGGGGACTCTCTGTGGTGCAACAGAACTGCCCCATAGGGTCTGCTTGGCTTCCTCTGTTAGAGCTTCAGGTCTTCGCTCCTTTCTGCTTGCAGCTGCCTCATCGCTGGGCCTCGAGTGCTTTTCTGAGGCCTGTAAATCACACCGGAGGGCATTGCTCACCTTCTCACGGAGCAGCTGGTGGATTCGAACCACCAGAAAGGCACAACGTTTGGGTTAGCAAAGCAGCTCCCTCCAGACTGTGAATTCAAAATGCTCCGCCGTTGCTTCGAATCTGATTTCTTACATATTTGCGCGCCTCGTTCTCCTTACACGTGTGTATATTTCCTTCCTCACAGAATAGTGAAAATGGCAAGTGGCTAACTCTTGTTTGATTTCCCTTCTTTAGATCCACACGTTGAATGGCCACTCTGTTTCGGCTTACCGGTGAGGAAGGATGGGCGGAAGCCAGGAAGAACTCCAGGTACCTATGTCTTCCCATCTTTTTCATTCTTGTCAGAAGTTCCTGGCTGTTGCAGGCAGATAGCAGGAGGAAGGCCAGTGATGTTTCCCAGAATGCCACCGCTTTCCTCCGGTTTTAAATAGAAAATGTCACTTCTTAGAGACACCAGTTTTTCTCCCACTCACTTGTAGCTGAAAGGAGCACTTTGTACTCTTGAATCTTCGCGAACTCCCACATGTCTACAGTCCGCCAGTGTTTGGTGTCAAGGGACATAGTGGGTGTTATGAGTGAAAGAGGCACTGAGGAGTTGTAGCTGGCCTGTATGTTACTTATGAGTCTTACAAGTATAATGGTTAAACAGTTACAGTGATTTTGTTTTTATAGCAGATGAGTTTTATTTAATATCTACCCAGGTGGGAGTGAGCTGAGACTCCTGAGTAAAGAGAGGGGGTGTTGGGTGTTTATTCTCGTGGCCTTGGGTGCTGTGGTGGCGGAGTGGTATTGGCGGCTGTGGTCTTCTGGCTCAGGAGTTTCATCCCGGAACTTTGTGCTCTGAGACATTACACACCTCCAGGTGTCCTGTTATCTTCGTTTTCTGGCTTCCTTCGATCTCAGCCTGGTCTGCCTCCCTGTCTCAGAGGGAGGGAGGGGAAGTGTCTAGTAGCCTTGCTTGTCTTGAAAAGAGGAGAAGCGAGGTAAAAATCCAGTAAGATGGAGTCACTCCTGTTCAGCCTAACACGACCCACGGTGAGCTCCTGGGGAACAGAATAGAACTGTGTTCCATAGGGTTTTTTAGGCTATCATGCTAATCTAACTAAAGCTGATCACCAGGCCTTTCTTCCACTGTGCTTTTTGCAAGGATCTCTCAGTGGTTCCATGGGAGAAACAATCTAGCAATCTGCTTTCTTCAAGATTACAGTGTAAGAAATCTTATCAGCTATTCTAACTCTACTCTGTGCCACTTGGTCACTATGCATCAGAATTAACTACAAGGTACCTAATAATAGCACCATCATGCACATTGCACCTACATCCTCTCCATGCATGTACACCCCATTGTCCAGTTAAACCTCACCTGGTAAAGATGAATAAAAGATAAAATGATCAGCAATTTCAAACACCAGAGATTTACGTCTATCACTTCTGAGCATATGCAATACCACAGATCTTTACTACTAGAAAATTAAGTTTGCTTAATTATCAAAGAGAAGTGCCTTCAAGATGGATGGTGAAGAGATTGAGATAGTTAACAGTTTTAGTTTGCTTGGCTCCACAGTCAATACTCTTGGTACCAGGAGCCAGGAAATCGAAAGATTAATTGCATTGGGAAAGTGTGCTGTCCGAGACCTCTCCAGACTACTGAAGAGCAACAATGTCAAGCTGGAGGCTAAGGTGCGCCTGATCCGGGCTATAGTCTTCACAATTGCATACTATGCATCTGAAAGCTGGACAGTGACTAGGGATGATAGAAGGAGAATTGATGTCTTTGAGCTGTGGTGCTGGAAAAAAGTGTTGTGCATACCATGGACTGCTAATGGGACCAGTCTTTAGAGAGGCACATTATGTTTGGAAGAGTGCAGAGACAGTGCAGGAGAGGAAGACCCTTGATGAGATGGATCAATTCAGTGATTAGGGTAGTGCGAGTAGGTGTGTCAGAGATAGTGAGGTTGGCACAGGATAGAGCGGGGTTTAGGGCTCTTGTACATAGGGTCATTACGAGTCGCATGCAACTCGATGGCACATAACAACAACAAGTGCCTTCAAACTTTGGTCATTTCTAAGCACCCTCTTCTATCCTTTCTTGTTCAGTAAAGCCTCCTTTTTGATAATTCCTCAGCACTATTATTAGCTTGAATTTCACCTTTTAGAATTCTGTTCAAAGATAACATTATTAGGAATTTCAAACAACAGAGACTTATGGTTATCTCTTTCCAAACATCCTCACCACTGGACCAATAGGCTGCATCACAGTAGATGAAGAAAAGATTGACATTGTTGACAATTTCATCTTGCTCGGATCAGCGATCAACACCCTTGGTACTAGGAGTCAAGAAATCAAAAGACATGTTGCTTTGGGAAAACTGATCTCAAGGACTTATCCAAACTTCTAAGGAGCAATGATGTCAGTTTTAAGAATAAGGTGCACCTGATTCAAGCCTTTGCCTTTTAAATCACTTGCTATGTATATGAAAGCTGGACAATGAATAAGGATGACAGAAGAAGAATCAGTACCTTTGAGTTGTGTTATTGGAGAAGAGTACTGAATAGTCCATGAACTGCAAAAATAATGAACAGATGGATATATCCTGGAGAAAGTGCAGCCAGGATACTTCTTGAAGGCAAGGATGAGGAAGATTCATCGCCCATAATTTGGACATTTTTTTAGGAGGAATTGTTTCTTGGAAAAGAACATCATGCTCGAAGGGTCATCAACAGAGAAAAAGACCCTCAACCAGATGGATTGACATGGTGACTAGACAATTCGAGTTATGAGGCTGGCACAGGATAGGACAGGATTTAGGTCTGTGGATCATGCGGTCACCATGTGTTGCACTTGATTCAATAACATCCAACAAAATCACAACTAGTAGGTCAAACAATGAGTGTATGAGTGAGAGTCAGTGTGTGAACAGGAAGTAGTTGCAAATACCTTAGATGCTTAGATAAATGCGTATATATTTGAATGTATGGAAATAATGGTTTTTAAAAGCCTTAAGAGCTGCATTTACTAAACCTAATAATATAGAAAACAGAATCTGATTGAGAGTTTTCTCTTTATCACCAAGATGGTCCACAGCAAGAATTTTTTAAAAGAATATGTAATTGTCACAATCTGAAGACAGGATTTGAAATTGGAGTAATATTTCTCTGGTTTTTCTTGATTACAAAATTTTTAAAAACAAGCTTAACCAAAAGGCAACTACTAAGACTTTATCAGCATGATTACTATCTAGATTAGGGGATAATATTAACATAAAGAGTGTGAAAGTATGAAAACATACTGATTTCAGTGAATACAGTGAAGGAATCAGAAAGAAACCGAGCCAGGAAGGTGGAGGGAGCACAGGAGAGCCGTCACACTGGCCTATAATCTGTCACGCTGGCCTGTGAGCCGGGCTGTGTGTGCAATAGTTCTGTGACTTATTAAAGCTTCACAGTTGGAATCATGACATTGTGAGGCACTCAGTTTGAACCACAAGCAAGGAGGATGCTCAGAGATGGTATTTTTAGTGTGAAATGAATCAGGTAGAGGCTAGAACATGCAGTTCTGAACAACAGCTATGTAGGGTAAAGCTCATCAACAAGCTATTGTGTGGCTGTGAGATGAAGCTGGTTAGAGGACACAGCTTTAGCCCTAGGCCAGCTCTCGCCTCCCAGACAGATCATTCTTGGTGCTACAACTATGAAAACAGAAAGTCCTGTCTTAAATATTATCAGTTCCATCACAACTGCTCCATTATCTTATGTGAAGCTATCAAATTAATATTATTGATTAAGATTCCCTTAGAAGGCCTTTCATCAGCAATCTTATTTACCATTGCACCAAAAAATGGCTGCAAATTAAGTCTTGTTTTCCCAGAAGTAACGTTTTCATTATTATTAATAGGAATAGCCATTTTTATTCATCCCAGGCAAAGATAGTTAAAAAAAGACTGCATTGGAGCATATTCAGGAGTTTGTTTTGCCTTTTTCATTTATTGACTACAGAGCTGATGCTCTTGAAGAAACAGTGTTTCTTTATGAACTGTTTGTCTGTTTATATAGGATTAACTTACTTGAGCAACCCAAGGCAGCCAAGTTCCCATACTTCGGCAGAGGTTTATGAACTGAAAGTGCTAAACACAATTCATCAAAATTAAAAACGAGCAGGAAGCCTTGCTTCTCAAAATTATTAGCACTGGGGCTATGCTGTTATGTATTTTCTTGTTTTTGTTGTTGTTGATTGCCTTGGAGTCGAGCATGACTCATAGCGACCCTATGAACAAAAGGCCTGAAGCTCCTCTACAACTATCACCATTTATCCAAGTTTGTAGAGTGTCTGAAGGCAAGTTGTTTAGGAAGCGTATTGCGAGGTGGTGGGTATATCGATGTGGATGTACAAGCTTTGGTGGCGTGATCTACAGAGTTGCATGCCTAACTCTAAGGCGAAGCCTCTCTACTGGTTCCAGTCTTGAAGAAAGATGGACAATCTCCTTCTGTGCAATTTATGTCTTCCCACAGCTGCAGTGTTGAAGAACGGTATTGAACATACCATGGACTGCCAAGAGGGCAAACAGGTTTGTCCTGGAAGCAGTGAAGCCAGTTTTCTCCTTGGAGGCAAGGATTTTAAAACTCAGAATCACTTTTGGCCACGAGGGGTCAGTCCTTAGAGAGGGACATCATGCTCGGGAGGGTAGAGGGACAATGTAGGAGAGGAAGACCCCAGATGAGATGGATTTACAGTGACTGTGGCATTGAGGTCAGATGCGTCGGGAACAGAGAGGTAGGCTCAGGATAGGGCAAGCTTCAGAGCCATTGTTCAGAGGGAAACTATGGGTCATAGTCGAGTCAACAGCTCATGATAACAACTACCTATATATATCTGTATATCTATCTATCTATCTATCTATCTATCTATATATCTATCTCTATCTCTATATCTGTCTCTATCTATACCTGTATCTATATTTATATTAGTGTGTATATGTATATATTGTGTATATATATGTACATATAATGTGTGTATAGTGTGTCAATAGATAGATTAAAGAGATAGAGAGCTAGAGAGCGAGAGAGCGAGAGAGAGCGTGTGCGAGCTATTGCGAGTGCATCAGCAGATCTGCAGTCAGGAAATTAAAAGATGTGGCATTGTGAAGACCTACTGTCAACGACCTCTCCATGGTGCTAAGGAGAAATTATGTCAGTTTAAAGACTAAGCCTGATTGAAGCCGTGGTCTTTTCATGACTCTGCATCTGAGAGTTGGACAATGAGTAAGGATAACAGAAGAAAAATGCTCTGAGTCGTAATAAACTGGAAGGCACCTAACAGCAACAATAAGTTGTTGGCCCAATGGGAAGAAGATGTGCTGCCAACCCAAAGGCCTGTGGTTCAAATCCACTAGCTGCTCCATGGGAGAAAGACAGGCATCTCTTGCCATGCTCTCTCCTGCCTCTGAAAACCTGCTGGAGTGTCAGCCATGACTCTGCTCCGACTTACATTAAGGGTGATTGATTTTATAAAACAGTGCATAGGAATGAGTGTATGAATCACAATATGAATGCAGAATAGTGTAAAACACAATGTATACAAACTTTGTGAGAAAATCAATAAAAAGAAATTTTTTTAAAAACAAAATCAATATATCTTCTTTATAATAAACTTACAGTTTTTAAAACTGTACTGTTTTGAGGATATAGATATCAAACCTACTAACCAGACCAAGTTACTCCATGCCAACCAGAAACTTCTTCCAAGACTGGGAGCCAATTAGTGAACCTTCTGTTGTTGCCTTCCTGGACCACATCAATTCTTTATGTTGGCTCTCTTAGCTTCTCCTCCTCAACATGTGTTAGAAAGCCTCAAACTGACTGCTTACCTGTTACCCAATAATAAAGAAATATGTGAAATTTCTTCTGAGTTGTTTGGACTTTAAAAATAAATTATAAGTTACGGAGAGTGGCAGGCCCCTGGCACCTGTCCTACCTATACATTATACCTTGAGTAACTCTGGTCTCCACGGCAGACAGTGGGATGCTGGGGGGGCTCCCCTTCCAACATAGGCTGTCACTGTAGGGAGATGATTCATCCAGAATTTTCTGACCACCTTTAAAATTAGCTGCTCTCTTCTTTGATTTAATTTGCTGTTAAGACCATTTATTCTCTCCTTGGAGATGAAGCTCGGGAAATGTGAGGACCAATTAAAGCGCTTTTTTCTTTTGTTGTTAAAAATTGTACCAATGAGGGAGGTTTTTTTTGAGAGGGGGGGGGGGGGGGGGGGGGGGGGGGGGGGGGGGGGGGGGGGGGGGGGGGGGGGGGGGGGGGGGGGGGAGGGGTTTGTGCGGGGAGAATGGTGCAACAATGAATGAATGGAATTCCAAAATCTCTGTAGATGTTCATTGAAATGAAAAATAAACAAACTAAATTTTTTTTAAAAAAATTCGAGCAGCTGATACTATTGCTATAAACACTGAATCCCTCACTATGAATGCATCTCAATACCAAGAAAATGAAGGTGCACCTGGGTCAGGTCACGGTCTTTTCAGTTACGGTTAAGCACCTAAGAGGTGGACAAGGAATGACGGAAGAAGAATGGATACTTTTGAGTTGTTGTGTTTGATAAGAGTACTAAATATTCCATGAACTTCCAAAACGATGAATAAAACAACATGTCTACGCTCTGTTGTTCTTAGGGTCGCTATGAGTTATATTTAACTTGACGGCACCAGACAATAACACCATTGTTTTAGGAAAAGCTCAAGGGTCAATTTTAGCCTTTGGAAATAGAACGTGATATAACAATAGAACCACTTGATGAAAAACATGCGTAATAGGTAAAAATGAAAACCTCTGGGTGCAGAATGCCCCAATAGAAAAAAAAAAACACAACAATTTTTAATTTTTTTTTAAAACCTGGGTTTCCATTTTAGCTTACAATTTTTAGTAGATGACTTTGGATGAGTTAGTCAGAATCCCTTATGACTTTGAGAAATAATCGTGCACCCTAGAATTTATTTCGAAAAAGATAGTTATTACCAGTGAGTTATCTATACTAACCAGTGAGTTATCTATACTAATGATTACTGATTATTCAGGCAAGAATGTAAAATAGGAGGTAATTGAAACAGGTACAGTGTTATACTGCCGCCTAGTGGTGAAATGGAATTTGAGAGCCTTGTTATTTTTCTAATGAATTTGTTCCACTACTAAAAAAATCTATAGTTAACGGTTGTCTTAACAGAGCAAGGGAACACAGCACAGTTTAAAATTAGGAAGGATATGTGTCAGGATTGTATCCTTTCTCCATACCTATTCAATCTGTATGCTGAGCAAACACTCTGAAGCGGGACTCTGTAAAGAGGAATGTGGCTTCAGGATCAGAGAAAGACTCATCAATAACCTGCATTATGCAGATGACACAGCTGTGCTTGCTGAAAGCGAGGAAGTCTTGAAGTGCTTGCTGCAGAAGATCAAGGATTATAATCTTCAATATGGATTACATCTCAACATCAGGGAAACAAAAATCCTCACCACTGGCCAGCAGGGGACATCATGAAAGAAAGAGAAAGCATTGAAGTGGTCAATGATTTCATCTGGCTTGTATCAGGCATCAATATCCTTGGTACCAGCAGTCAGGAGATCAGGAGACATACTGCACTGGGCAAGTCAGCTGTGAGGGACCTCTCCAACATACTGTAATGATGTCAATCTGAAGTCTAAAGTGTGCTTGACCCAGGCCATGATCTTTTCACTCGCTTTCTGTGCATCTGAGAGCTGAACCATGAATAAAGTTGACAGAAGAAGAATTGATGACTTCGAGTAGTGAATATAGACTATTGATTACCAAAAGAACAAAGAGGTATGTCTTAGAGAAGGGACATTAAGAGAGTTACTTGGAGGCAAAGATGGTGAAGTCTCATCTCATACTTTGGGCATGTTGGTGGAGAGGCCTTTCACTGGTGGAGAGGACATCATGCTTGGAAAGGTGGCCGGTTAACAAAAGAAAGGAAGACCCTCAACCGGCTGGGTTGACACAGAGGGATGTGGATGTGCAGGGGGAGGAGGGAATTAATCATTGGATTATAAAATTTGATGGGTGGGTAGATGAGGGAAATTGAAAGAATATGTTCAACTTTGTGTTAGAATTTTGTAAATAAGCTAATGAAAAGAAAAAAGTCAACTTGGGGAGGAGGAAGGGAAAGAAAGGGGGTAAAATGTGCAAAAGTGAATGAATCTGACTTTTCTGTAAATTTTTGTTAAAATGACAATTAAAATAAAAAATATTTTAAAAAAGAAAATACTTAGGTAACATGTTAAGTAATAAAGCTCTCAAACTAAAAAAAAAAAAGGAAAAGATACATAAGGTTAAGGGTTAGTGTGAAAGAGGGAGACCCTCAGTAAGGGAGGCTGGCATGGAGCAGTGAGCTCAGGCATAACATATTTCTTGAGGGCCACAGAAGAGAGGGCAGTGTTTGTCTGTGAGGCTGAACCAACTCTATGGCAAAAAACAAAACCAAAAAAATCCTCAGAAAAAAAAACCCAACAAAACAAAACCAACTCAGGTGAAGCCACGAAACGTGAGTTAGAACTCCATGATAATGAAAGGAATGAGATTGACTTTACCATTTCTGAATGATGTTAGATGAGAAAGCCCTTTATAGGTACCCAAATCTACCAAGTAAGAGGATGGAGAGAGATGAATAAAGGAGACCGTGGAAGGACCAGAAGTGTGGCAAGGAAGTGGATGTCAATGTCTACAGGGAGAGTGTGGTAAGTTGTGTGAAAATTTGCAGAGAAAACCAGCAATCAAAGGACCAGAAAGTGTCCATCACTGATGGTGAAAGTAGATATTACTTGAGATAAGGTCAAAATCATTGTGTATGAGATAGAAGAGAAATCACAATTGCAAGTGGTTAAGGGATGAATTGAAAACAGTGGAATAACTTCATTTGGTAGAAACTATTGGGAAATTATCCAGTGAAGCCAGTAAGCGGTACCCTCCCATGAATGAACACATTGAAAGGTAGAAAATCAGCACTGGCATCTCGCTTTCAGAATGGATATGAATTCCCTCTCGCCTTTGAATCATCCAACTCCTGAATGCAACCTTGTCCCAAAGCATCTTTAAAACAAGCTTCTTGCCTTGAAATCAGGAAAAGGATGACTAGCAGGCATGTTCTCGTTGCTGGGTACCACGGAGTCGCTTCAGCTTCTTAGCAACCCAGTCAGACAGAATAGAGTCACACGGTGGTTCTGCAATTTCTGTGGAAGAAGGTGGACACATTTTCCTCCCACGGGGCAGGTGGTGAATCCTCAAGGCTGTTCCTTCAGTTAGCGGCTGGGTACTTAACCACGGCACCTCTAGGGCTTTTTGGCTCTCAGTTAATAAGTTCACCTTCTTCGCCTCCCTCCAAATTTACTGCTTTTTTCTCCCCAAGTGTTGAATGGTATTCTCTTCCTTCGAGACCATTTGATTCATTTAATACTCATTTTGTTTAAACTGTATAGCTTCTGGTGGTCTAGTGGCAAGAAGCTGCACTGCAGTCCCAAAGGTGTGTGGTTTGAATCCACCCACTAGGTACTCCATGGAAGAAGGGTGGACAGTCTTGTGGGACAGACAGCCTCTGTAATGGATCGGTTCCCGTTGGATGGTGCACACCAACACCACCACCACTGTGTAGCTTAGGAGATATTTGTTCTTTGTTTTAAGGGAAAATGTAAGGAAGACTTTTCCCTCTCGGCCATATTAAGCAATCCATCTCACTCCCAGGTATTTATGTTTTTTTTTTCTTTATTACAAACTAAATCTTTATATTTGCCTGATCTTTTACAAAGCAAGAAATTCATAGTGATCTTTCTGTACACTTCCTAGGATTTCTTTACAGTTTGGAAAATGTTAATTTGTACTAACAGTTCTGGTTTCTAACAAGTACAATTTCTTTTACTCAGGACCCATTATTTAGAAATCAAGTTAGGTAATATAATTAAAGGACTCGAGTTTACTTGGTAAGTAAACCTCGTGGTTCAGTGGTTAAGTGCTTGGATACTTTAAACTAAAGGGTCAACCTTTGGAACACATCGCCTGCTCCAGGGGAGAAAGATGCAGCCTTCTGGAAAACCTATGGGCAGTTCCACTCTGTCCTGAATTCAGGGCCACTGTGTGTCGGAATTGACTTGATGGCAGTGGGGTTTGTGGTACAGGAAGAATCCTTTCTGATTTCCTCTTTGATGGTGAAACAGCTTTTGAAAATCCACATGGGACATTGATTGTGGAAAATCATGACAGAACAACTGTATAGAAAAAAAGAGAAACAGTAGCTATGTGGGTAGAATTTGCTTCCCAGCCCATCAAAAGGGATTCATTTTTAACCTGGAGTCTGTGATGCGTCATGAGATCAGGGATGACGTTATGTTCTTTCTGCCTGGCTAGCCCCTGAAAGGAACGCCTTAGGCATAGCAGACAACTTGTGGGATGAATGAATGGCTTAGTCAGTGAATGAGGTAGTGATTTTTTTTTAATTTATTTTTTAATTTTAATGAACTCTTTCAGAGACTTCGGATTTCCATTCATTCATTGTTGCATCTTTCTGCCTACCCACCGTTCACCACCCAATCCATTCTTCTCTTTGAAAAGTAAAAGAAAAATTCTTTCATTGTTACACAATCCCTCTCCCCAAGTCCACTCCAATATGCAGCCTTCATTCTGAACTCCTGTCATGTTAATAATATTTAATCACGTATCACTTTTAGACTGTTCTCTCCCTCATCTGTTTCAATGTAGTATACATTATTTATCCCCTCTTTCTTAGACTCCCTTCAACCCCAATGTCAGTCCCATTTTACAACAGTGGGCCTATGTAATATTTGTGCTTTTGTGACTGAGATATTTCACTTAGCATAATCTTCTCTGTTTAGGCCAAATGCACAATAATGATAGAGAAATGATAGAGACGTCATTGTTAGCATCCAGAGACTGAAAATTGCATGAACAGCCTTAACAAATCGTGTTTGTGAATGAAATATAAAAGTTACAAGATGAGAGATCATTTCCCAATTAAATGACATAAAGCAAACAAACCCAAATCTCTTATTCCTGAATTGGACTCATGGTGACCTTGCGTGTGGGAGAGTAGAACCGTCTGCATGGGCTGTTCAGGGATGTGATGTCTCAGACATACTTAGACCTTTTTTTCCCCAGGGAACACTGAATGGATTCGAACTGCCAACCATTCAACCAGAATGATAGGCATGCTAATATACAGCGTTAGTGCATTTCTTCCACCCAAGGAGTTCTAACTAAATGGTACAAACCCCACCCACTGCCACTGAGTATTCTGACGCATAGAAGCCCTACAGGACCCAGGAGAGCTGCCTTGTGGGGAATCCCAACGCTGTGATATTTGTGAAAGCAAACTGTAGCGTCTTTCCACTGCAGGGACGCTGGTGTGTGTTCAAGTCGCTGAAGTTAACAGCCAAGTGCTTTAATCACTCAACCACCACAGCTGCCTCCTAGTTGATTCTTAGTTGTGAGGACCTTCTACAGAGTCTTCTAGGCTGTTAATCTTCTCCGGAGGAGAGTGTTCCTTTTTTTCTGCTACAGAGTTGCTGATGGATTCAAACTGCTGACGTGTTGATGAACGCCTTATCAGGTTATGTACTACAGTCCCAGCTCTGTGGGGTGGTGTTTTTGTTGTTTGGGGCCATCCAGTTGAGTGCGGCTCCCAGTGACCCCTATGATCGACTGATCCGAATCCTGTCCTCTCCTGTACCATCCTCTCCACTCTGACACACTGAGCTCATTGCACCAGTCACTGTGTCAAACCACCTCATTGGTAGTCTTTCTTTTTCTTGCTAACCCTCGACCTTTCTAAACATAATGTCCTTTTCCATGAATTTGCTTTTCCATCCATTCATTTGTTGATAGGCATTCGGGTTGTTTCCAACTCTTTGCTTTTGTGGACAAAGCAGCTATAAACATGCGTATGCTAAAATCAGCTTGGGTGGTGGATGTGGTTTCTTTGGGGTATATTCCCAGTAGTGAAATTTCTGGGTCAGATGGTATTTCTATTTTCACCTTTTGAGAAAGCGCCATGCAGCCTTCCATAGTGATTGCACCATTTTACACTCTCACCAACAGTGAATAGGGTTCCAGTTTCTCCATAACCTCGCCAGCATTTGTTGTTTGCTGTTCTGTTGAATTTTGCTATTCTTACTGGGGTGAGATGATATCTCATAGTTGTTTTGATTTGCATCTCTTTTTAGAGTTAGGGATTTTGAACATTTCTTCATGTGCTTGTTGGCCATCTGATAGAGAAGCTCTGGTCTATTTACACAATGGAATACTATGCTGCATCGGAAAAACAAGGAACTCATGAAATAGTATTCAAAACGGTTGACCCTGGGGGACATTATGCTGAGTGAAATATCTCAGGCACAAAAGGACAAATATTGTATAGTGCCACTGTTATAAAACGGGACTGACATCAAGGTTTGGGGGAGACTGAGAAAGAGGGGCTAAACAATATACACTGCATTGAAACAGATGAGTGAGAGAACTGTTTTAAAGGGATATATCATTAGGTATTACTGCCATGACAGCAGTCCAGAATGATAGTGGAGTGGACCTGGGGGAAGGAATTGTATAACAATGAAAGAATTTTTCTTTTACTTTTCAAAGAAGAGCGAATTGGGGGATAGGGGGTGGGCAGGGAGAAAAGTGCAACAGAAACCCTAAGTCTCTGTAAACGTTCATAAAACTAATTAAAAAAAAAGAAAAGAAAGAAATAGCTTTTCCTAGCAACATGTCCACAGTAAGAGAGACAATGCATTGCTAGCCTTGCCCCAACAATCACTTGGGCTGCACCTTTTCCAGTTTATTCTTTTGTCCATCCATGAGATATTCAGTATTCATCTCCAACATCATGACTCAAAGACATAAATTCTTCTTCTGTCCTGCCTATTCATTGTCCAGCTCTCAGATGCATTGAGAGTGATCAAAAAGACCATGGCTTGAATCGGGCACACCTTAGTCTTCAAAATTACATCATTGTTCTTCAGTATTTTAGAGAGGTTTCTGAAAGCAGCTTTGCCCAAAGCTATAGGCCTCCTGACTGCTGGTACCCTAGATGTTCATTGTGGATTCAAGTAAGATTAAATCATTCACAGTTTCAATCCTTTCTCCATCTGTCATGACATTTCCTATTGGCCCAGTGATAAGGACTTCTGTTTTCTGGGTGTTGAGATGTAATCCACATTGAAGGCTGTAGTCTTTGATCTTCTATAGTAAGTGCTTCAAGTCTTCCTCATGTTCAGCAAGGAAGGTAGTGTCATCTCCATAACATAGGTTATTGATGAACCTTCTTCTGATCCTGGTACCACATTCTTTTTCATTGAGTTTGGCTTCATGAAGCTTATAGATTGAGTAGCTATGGAAAGGATACAACCTTGATGCATATCCATTCTAATTTTAAACCATACAGTGTTCCCTTGTTATATTCAGACAACAGCTTCAGCTTCTTTTTTTTTTAAGGTTTTTTTTTTTATTTAAATAGCATTCAGTTTATTACAAATATTTAGTACTGGCTTCCTATATTCCCCCCCTTTTGTTTTTATCATAATTATGTTATCTAGATGCGCATCCTTTATACACATACAAACAAATAAAACAAACATAATAAACTCAAAGAAATACTTTTAAAAAATCTCCATATGATCAGAAGAATTCAGGTCGAATATTCCTTGAAAATTTGTTTTAGTTGTCCCATTGCCACGGTGTTTGTCAAAACCAGTTCTAGACAAGAGCTTCTTGATGTAGGTACAGATTTTGTACAAGCACAATTAATTGTTCTGAGATTCCCATTCTTCTCAGTGTTACCTGTAGTTTGTTGTGATCCACCCAGCCAAATGTCAGGAAAACATACATGGACTTTCTTCTGGTATTCCCTGCTTTTACCCAGGATCCATCTGATATCAGCGATGATATCCCCAGTGCAAAGGCCTCTTCTAAACCCAGCTTCAACTTCTGCAGTTACTTGTCTATGTATTGTTCCTGCCATTTTGGGATGATTCTTTAGCAATATTTTGCTTGCATGTGATGTTAATGATATTGTTTGCTGATTTTCACTATCTGTTGTATCTCCTTTCTCGGGAATTGGAACAAATATGTATCTCTGTCAGTCATTTGGTCAGGCAGCTGTCCTTCAAACTCCTTGGCATCGATTAACGAGCAGCTTCAGGCTTGCTTCTGTTACTCAAAACCTCACAATCTGTAACCCATCAATTTCTGGAAACTCATTTTTTGCCAGTGTCTTCAGGGCAGCTTGAGCTTCTTCCTTTGTTATCATTGGCTCTTGTTCATGTAGTACTTCCTGAACTTCTTCTGTGTTTACCAATTCTTTTTGGTACAGTTTTTCTATGCATTCCTTCCATCTTCTCTTAATGCTTCCCAGATCATTTTCATTTTAGTCCATGGCATATCTCAGTATTGCGACTTGAGACTTGAATTTGTTTTTCAGTTCTTTCAGCATCAGAGATGCCGAGTGACTTCCTTCCTTTCTGTTCTCTGACTCTAGCTCTCTGCACATAATATACATTGTCTCTTGAGCTGCCCTTTGGCCTCTTCTATTGAGCTCTCTTACTTTTGGCTTCTTGATGGTGTAGTGCAATTTTCACATGCAAATACTGCATTTCCTACTGTAAGTTTTTCCTGACATCCATTTTGGCTTTTCTTTCTTCTTTGGATTGATAATGACCTTTTGCTCTCTTTACGGGAGATAGCCTTGATTTCATCCCAAAGGTCCTCTGGTCTTTGATCATCGGTGATCAACACTTTGAACATGTTCTTAAGACTTTTGAACTCAGGTGGGATAGACTCAAGGTTGTATTTTGGTTTTATTTTAATCATCTTCAGTTTCAATTTGAACTTATGTTTGAACTTACCTCTCCCTAGACAGTTCTATCTAGAAAGAGGTAAATTGCTCAAAGTGTGGGCTTCAGCTACAAATGTACATCTGGCCTGTGAGAACACACACACACACACACACACACACACACACACCCCCCTAGGGAGGAAGAGGGACACCTCTTCTGCCTTGTAATTTACAACTTTCCAAAAACCTACTAGAGGGTCAGATGGGATTCAGAGCGTAATGGGTTTGAATTTTGCAAACACAGGATAATCTTTTCAGGTCTATTTCTCTTTGCTGTTTCATTGACTCCAGTGCATACGGACCTTTGTGGGACAGGGTGGAACCACCAGGTGGGGTTTCCCAGGCTGTAGAGCTTTATGAGAGCAATTCCCCCATCTCTTTGTCATGGAGCAGCTGGTGGGTTTGAACTACTGACCTTCCAGTTAGCAACTCAACATGTCCACGTGCCACCACGCTCCTTAGAAGTGAGAATTGCTGTTTTCTTCCTTCTCTCTAATTTCTTCAGCAAGTGGCAGCTCAGTCGTGAGCATTTGATTCATCTTCCATTTCCACTCTTAGCTAATCGTCTGTGGGCGATGCCACATCAGCCCAAAAGGAACAGAGGAACGTGTGTGCCCACTTTCTCATTTTACGTGCACTCAGCACATCTTCATTCTGTTGTCAAAACACTGTCATTTCACAGATATTCTGAAAATCTAGCAAGCCTTGGAAATTGGAGCGTAAGAATGCAATCACTCATTCACAGATATAAATACCTCTTGCTGTTGTCTTATTTTTGTTGTCATAATTGTGAAAGGCTATACTAATTTGACTCCTTAAAGAAGAATGGACAACTCAGAAGAGACTACAAGGAGATCTGAAAATGAAATGTAATATAGGGAGAGGTAGACAGGATCTGGGATGAAAAACAAAACAAAACAAAACCAGCAACTGCGTTAATGAGCAAACTGGTGAAATCGAAATAAAATTTGAAGTCAGGCAGTAGTACTCCCCCTCTCCTGTGGACGCTTAGTTAGAATCAAGCTTCTGTTGAGTTTCCAAGGTGATAAATCATGTCGAGGATATTGACCATCTTTCTCCAGAGGAGACACTGGTGGATTAGAACCAGTAGGGTGCAGTGGCCTTTCAGTTTTAAGTATCAGTTCTCAAACCACAGATTTTGCTTATATAGAAATAGATAATTCATTCTTAAGTGTCAACGTTGGGTGCCTACTTCTAGCAAAGGGACCAAGTTATACATATAATATTAACTCTGTAGTTGTTAAGTGCCATCAAGTTGCCTGCGACTCATAGCAACTCTATGTACAACAGCCTTAAACCCTGCTCCATCCTGTACCAGTCACAGACAAAACCAAGTATTTATAGAAACACTTTATGTTATATTAGCAATCGTTTTGCATTCTAAAATTATCCCCAAAAAAACTCTTATCACAAAATTAAAAAAAATATAACCTTAGGGAGCTCTGGTGGCCTAGTTGCAAGAAGCTGCACTGCAATCGCAAAGGTACGTGCTTTGAATCCACCAGATACTCTGCTGGAGAAGGAGGGACAATCTCCTCATGTACCAGTCAGATCTGATTTGATGGTACACACACACAAAATAATAAGATTTAAAAACAAACAAAAATTTAACCTTAACAATAGGAAACTACATTTTTCAATCTGTGTATTGAAGTATTTTCGAAAAGGTCCTTCTAATTTTTTTTCCATCATGAAACTATATTGTTCACTATCTTTTATTTGCTGTGGGACACTTGTTTTGTTTGCTGGTGGGACGTGCTCATGAAATACCTGCCAACTTGTTGAATTTTAGAACCTTCAGGCATTTTCCTTCGTTTTCCTCTGGAGAAAAAGGACGTCTTCTCCAGATTGGCCATCAGGTGGCAGTATAGGCACATTAATGACATTACCCTCATCCTTGGGAGGTTAAAAACTACTGTTTGACATTTGGAAAATGTTATGTTATGACGTTATTACATATATGGTAAGAGGAAGAATTCTTAGTATTGTGATGAAGATCAAGAAAGATATGAACTGGCTGTGGACAGGACCCCAGGATACTGAGATACCCAGAAATAAAGTGGGGAAACATTCCAGCCTTGGGTTTAAATGTTTCCAGACCTGCGTTTCAGTGCTGGAGCAGATAGCACATCTGGAGAATTAAAGGGACATCTATCTTTCCCCAGACATAAGTGTAGCATGCAGTGTCTGGAACTCCCCAGGCAGGGAAAGCTAAGCTGGTCAGGAGAATACAGTGGGATCTGCAGCGAGACGGATGAGCTGGTGAAGGAAAGCCGTTCAGAGTGAACTCTGCTGCTTAAGGCCCAACCTGGGCCCTTCTCCTCACCTTCCTGCTCATACCTTCCATCCTCGGGGAGATGAACACTCAGGTGTCAGGAGGGCAGAAAATGACTGTGAAGGCAAATTAGAGATCAAGAACCAGAAACAAAAAGGAGTCTGGGTGTTACCCTAAGTCAAACACAAACTCTTACCTGACCCATAGATTTTATCTGTGTTATATACCTCATTAATCAAATTGTCTGCTTAAAAGATCATGGGTGACCCTCGAGGACATTATGCTGAGTGAAATATCTCAGTCACAAGAGGACAAACACTGCATGGTGCCACTGTTGTAGAATGGAACTGACATCTGGGTTGGAGTAAGAATAAGAAAAACTGGATAAATTATGTATACTGCATTGGACAAGGGAGATACCAGTTCAAAAGCAACGTATTATAGGGTATTATGATTATCATAAGAGTCCAGAATGAAAGTATCAGAGTGGAGTGCACTCGGGGTGGGGTGGGGAGATTGTATACCAGTGAAGGAATTTTTATTTTACTTTTCAAAGAGAAGAGCGAACTGGGGATGAGGGGGTAGGTGGGGAGAAAAGTGCAACAATGAATGAATGGAAATCCAAAATCTCTGTAAATGTTCTTTAAAATAAATTTTAAAAATGCTTTAAAAAAAAAAAACCAACACATCAATTCACTTGGAGAGAAAATCAGAATTTTTCCCCCCTCAGTTAAAATGGCATTTAAACATAAGAGGTGATTTGAACAAAACCTGACTTTCTGCTGCGTACATGTTATGCTAACTGCTTGCTGTTGCTGCTTCTGGTGGTGGTGGTGTTGTTAGGTACCATTGAATCTTCTCCAACTCAGATTGTTGTTGTTGTTGTGTAACATTGACCAATGGCTGACCCTCCAGTGGATTTTCAGAGGCAGTAAACTGTGCAGGAGATTGGCCATCTTTCTCCCACGGAGAGGTGGATTCCTACCACATGCCTTTGGGATGACAGCACACTAAGCCACCTCTAAGCCACCAGAGCTTTCTACTCCAACACACAGAGGTTCTGTACACAACAGAGGGAAGACCGTGTGGTTCTGTGGTGTCTTCACAATCTCTGCTGTCCTTGGCCCCATTGCTGTAGCCACTGTGTCTACAATCTGTTTTATCCAATCACCTTTCTTTTTCTCTGTCTTCTTTACCCAGTATGATGCTCTCCTTCAGGGACTGGTCCTTTGTGATAATATGTCTAAAGTATGTAGCATGAAGACTCACCGAGTTAGCTACTGAGGGTACTGAAATAAACAGGCCATAATGTGCCCTTGTTAATTTTCTGAACTACACTAGCATTTAGAAATGTGGCACATGTAAAATACATCTCTACTTGGTTTTTACATCAAAAGACGGCGGAGGTCTCAGTGATGATTTTGGTTCCACGTTGTGGCATTTGACCACAAATCAGGAACTCAGTAATTGGGATCAAAATAGAGCAAACATAAAATCAAGATTTTAAATACACTTAAGAGCATATTGCTAAAAGATTAATAAGACCAGATCTTTTTTGTTCTTAAATACGGTGCAACTTATTTTCATTTTTTTGGTACGCGTATTTTCTATACTTAAAATTTGGACAAAATTTGCCATGTTACTCAACACATTTTTGTTATTGTTGTTGTGTACCGTAGAGTCAGAACCAACCCATAACTGACCCTCTGGTGGGTTTTCAGAGGCAGTTAATTGCACAGGAGGAGATTGTCTGTCCTTCTTCTGCAGAGCAGCTGGTGGAGTCGAACCACATGATTTCAGGATTGCAGCACAGCTTCTTACCACCAGGCCACCAGAAACAAGTTATTGTTGTTATATGTGTCATGGCCGCTACAACTCTTAGCAATCCTGTGCACAATAGCTCTGAATCCTGCCCTATCTTGAGATAATCTCACTGTCTCTGACACATCTACTCTCATTACCCAGTGACTGTGTCAATCCATCTCATCTGCGGTCTTCCTTTCCTGTGCTGTCTCTCTACCCTGCCAACCATGATATTCTTCTTCAAGGACTGGCAACATGCTCAAAGTATGTGACACTGAGCTTCAAAATCCCTGCCTCCAAGGAGCAGATTGGTTTTACTCTCTCCAAGACAGATCTGTTAGTTCTCTTGGCAGTCCATAGTATGCTCAATACTTTTCTCCAGCACCACCACTTAAAGGCATAGATAACTTCTTCTGTTATCCTTAGTCATTGTCCGGCTCTCTGATGCATAGCAAGTAACTGTGAAGACCATGGCCTGGATCAGGCACATCTTAGTCTCTAAACTAACATCCTTGCTCTTCAGTTCTCCAGCCCCCTGGAGGGGTCCCGACAGCAGTTTTCCCTAATATAATTTGTTGGGGTTTTTTGTTTGTTTGTTTGGTGTTTTTTCCCTGACTGTTAGTGCCAAGAATGTCAATTACAGAGCAGAGCAAGCTGATATTGTTAACAACTTCAATCTCTTCTCCATCTATCATGGTGCTGCCAATTAGCCCAGTGGTGGTGATCTTCATTTTCTTGATATTGAGCTTTAATTCATATTGAATGCTATAGTTTTAAACCCTCTGCAACAAATGTTTTAGGCCCTTCTCAGTTTCTGCGAACAAGGTTATATCATTTGCATGGTGAAGGATGTTGATGATTCTTCCTCCAACCCTGATACCACATTCTTCCTCATAAAGTCCAGCCTTTTGAATGATCTCTTTCATATACAGATTAAAAATATATGAAGACAGGACACATTCCTGATGTACTCCTTTCCTGATTTTGAACCATACAATGTTTCCTTGCTTTGTTCTGACAATTAGCTACTATTTCAAGTACAGATTTCACATGAGCAAAATCAGATGTTATGGGATTCCTGTTCTTCTCAAGATTAGCTACAGTTTGTCGTGATCCACACAGTCGTAAGTCTTTGCATAGTAAATGAAACACAGATAGACATTCCTCTGGTTCTCTCTGCTTTAGGCCAAAATCCATCTGACATTGGCGTTGATGTGGCCTAGTGCCACGGCCTATACTCAGCTTGCATTTCTGGTAGTTCTCTATTGATGTACTGTTCCAGTCATTTTTGGATGATCTTCAGGAGAATTTTGCTTGAGTGTGATATTAGTGATACTGTTCAATAATTTTGACACTCTGCAGGGTTCTCTCTCACATGGCCACTGCCGCTGGGTTCCTGTCTGGTTCCTGTTCTCAGGGTAATGCCCGCAGTCTTTCTCCATTGAAAAGGACATTGGCTCTTGGTTTTGCTTATACACTTTTCACTATTTTAGGAAAATTTCCTTCTGTTCCTATTTTCTTGAGTGTTTTGATTAGAAAGGGGTGTTGGGTTTCAGCAAAGGCCTTTTCTGCATCAATTGATAACATTATGTAGTTCTTGTTCTTTGCTTTGTTAATGTGATAAATCATGTTGATTGCTTTTCTTACTTTGTTGTTGTTGTTGTGTACCATCAAATTGGATCTGATTGGCACAGAAAGAGATTGCCTCTACTTCTTCAAGCGGAGAATCTGGTGGGTTCGAATCGCATGCCTTCCAGATTGTAGAGCAACTACTTACCACCAGGCCACCAGAGCTCCCTGATTGTTTTTCTTATATTAAACTAACCTTGCATACCTGTTATGAATCACACTTGTTCATGATGAATATTTTAAAAAATATACATTAATGTTGGGTTCTATTGGAAAAAATTTTGTTGAGGTTTTTATTTATCCAAGAGCAATGGTGTCTCTCTGGAGACTAAGGTGCCCCTGATACAGGCCATGGTCGTTGCAATCACTTGTTATGCATCAGAGAGCTGGACAATGACTAGGGAGGATAGAAGGAGAATTGACGCCTTTGAGCTGTGGTGCTGGAGAAGAGTATT
>NW_006399798.1:11566949-11589248 GCF_000299155.1 Elephantulus edwardii | reverse complement strand
GGGTGGCTCCTTGGAGGCAAGGATTCTGAGGCTCCATCTAACATACTTTGGACATGTTGTGAGGAGAGACCGGTCCTTGGAGAAGGACATCATCATGCTTGGGAGGGTGAAGGGACAGTGCAAGAGGGGAAGACCCTCTATGAGGTGGATTGATTCAGTGACTGGGATAATCGGGATGGGAGTGTCAGAAACAGTGCAATTGGCACAGGACAGAGCAGAGTTAGGGCTGTTGTACATAGGGTCGCTATGAGTCGCAAAGCGACTCAACAGCACATAACAACAACAACAACAACCACTGGGACGATTGGCAGCATCATGATAGATGGTGAAAAGATTGAGATTGTTAGCAGCTTCAGTTTGTTTGACTCCACAATCAATACTCTTGGTACCAGCAGCCAGGGAATTAAAAGACAAATTGCATTGGGAATGTCAGCTGTCAGAGACCTCTCCAAAGTACTGAAGAGCAACTCTGTCAGTCTGGAGACTAAAGTGTGCCTGATACAGGCCATAGTCTTTGCAATTACTTGCTATGCATCAGAAAGCTGGACAATGACTAGGGATGATGGAAGGAGAATTAATGCCTTTTAGCTGTGGTACTGGAGAAGAGTATTGAATATACCATGGACTGCCAAGAAAACAAACAAATTTGTCCTGGAGAGGGTAAAGCCAGGCTACTCCTTGGAGACAGGGATCCTGAAGCTTCGTCTGACATACTTTGGACATATTGCAAGGCAAGGTCAGCCTTGGAGAAGGACATCATGCTTGGGAAGGTGTAGGGACAGCGTAGGAGAGGAAGGCACTTAATGAGATGAATTGATTTCGTGACTGGGGTAATGGAGTAGGTATATCAGAGACAATAAGATTGGCACAAATTGGACAATTAAAACGGACATTCGGATGGCGGGGGAAGAAGAACAAACTGGGGAGGAGGGTAGAGAGAATGGTGCAGCAATGAAGGAATGAAAACCCAAAATCCCTGTAAATGTTCATTAAAACTAATAAAATTTAATAATAAAAAAAATAAGACTGGCACAGGATAGAGCAGGGCTTAGGGCTGTTGTACATAGGGTTGCTATGAGTTGCAGGTGACTTTATGGCACATAACAACAACAAAAACATAGATTTTCAAAATATTCTGTTATGATCAATTTAATTTCAGCTGGTTCTGTTTTGTTCAATTTTCCAAAGTGTTTGGTTTGTTTTTTTTCGCAATTTTATTGACCCTTTCAAAGAACCAGCTCCCAGTCTTGTTGATGGTTTCAATTATTTTTCTGGTTTCTCTCTCTTTTATTTCAGTTCTTCTCCTTGAAAAAAAAATATAAAAATGAATATATGAATTTCATTTAAAAAAATATAAATTAAAGCGTTTACTCTTTGAGAGTTCTGGTGTGATGTATAGTATATAGGGATTTTCACTGTACCCAGAATGCTTTAACTTTGTGCCACCAGAGTGTATTTTTTCACATATGCATGATTTAAAATAATAATAGAAAAGAAGGCTTCTAGAACAACATAACAACACTCACAATAAATACATTTTTTAAAACCTAGAGAGCAGCCCAGTAATTACTAACTACCTGTTCCCTCTTGCTCCCTGCTCCAAGCTCCAAATTTTCTCCTACTCATCCTTACATACAATGCGATGCACTTATATGCCATCTAGATTCTTTGAGAATGTGTTTTGGTTTTTGTTTGGTTTTGTTTTCACTCATGGTTTTCTCTTACACAAAAAGAAAGGACGATGTCTTGGCAGCAAGGCTATCTGAACTGTCTAAACAAGACCTGTGGAAAGTCTTTGGTGATTCTCACAGCCTCCATGCAGTTAGCTCCACGTCCCAAGTGGACTCCATCCATGTGACACAGCAGAGCTGCTTGGAGAGTTTGTGTGCTACATCGTCATCTTTACAGGCACAGAACACCAGCTCTCTTCATTCTCTGTGTGGTGGCTGGTGGATTTGAACTGCAGACCTTTCGATCAGCGTCAAAGGGTTGTCATTATGTGCTGTCGAATTGCTTGTGACAAATAATGAACCTACATATAGCAGCTCTGAACCCTCCTCTATCCTGAGCCAAGCGTTTTGTCTCTGATACACCTACCTTCATTACCCCAGTCACTGAGTCAATCCATCTCATCGAGAACTTGCCTCTCTTGCACTGCTCCTCCACCCTTCCAAGCATGACGTCCCTCTCCAAGGACTGGTCCCTCCTTGTAACATGCCCAAAATATGTTAGAAAAAGCCTCAGAATCCTTGCCTCCAAGGAACAGTCTGGTTTCACCCTCTCCAGGATATGTTTGTTCTCCTGGCAGTCCATGATATAGTCAATACTCTTCTCCAGTATTCAACTACTTAAACATGCCATCAGGGTTCCTTCCATTGTTACAGGAGAGCTCTTTCTATAAAGACGTAAGTCTGGGAGTGTGACAATAAATCCCTGGTATTCCCTTTGCTAGAGGGTAGTTTATAGCTGATGGAGCTGGAATAAACAAAGGAGAAAGGATGGTGAGCATGCCTTCACTGTCGCAGAAAGTTCTTCAGGAGAAGTAACACTAACAGAAACAAAGGCAAGTAGAAGAAAGTGCATCAGACCTCCCCTCTTGGACCAGGTGAGAGGTGCAGACTCCGTGGGGCCATCCCCACAGCCCGGGTGGTCCTCTGTGTGCAGAACTCAAAGCAAACAAGGGCAGGCCAGAGCCAGATGTGGGGGCGCTCGGGTTCACTGGCGGTTCCTGGGGTGCAGGATTCAAAGCAGCCCTTGCACGTTCCTGCGTTCCCCCAGGAAGCCTGGAGATATGAAGGCCCACCATTCGCATCAGCCGAGATCGCCAACCTGTTCTTCTGCCCCCGAGGTACCACGCTCTGCTCCTCGCCTCAGACCCACAGATACAGGAACAGGATGGCTTGGAAACATCAGCGAATCTTGTCAAGTTTCTGCAGTAAAACCAGGAGGCAATTTACAGCTGACCCTCCCTGTGGCCCAAGATTCAGTAATGCACTTCCCAGGAGAGTACATGTTCATTTCCAACTGCAAGTGGATCACGAGCAATGTATAACTATCCTTTTACAACTGGGCAGAGAGAATTTTTGTTACAGGAGCTCTGGCAAAGAAAAGAATGTTCTTCCTTTTGAAATACCTGGTTTTACCCTCTTCGTCTCACATCCTCCGCACCAAAATGCTTCTTTTCGTGTGTTCTGCTGATTCCTGTTCACCTTCTTCTTTTATTTTGACTTTTCTCTCTAGCTTGAAATTCCACCTGAGAAAACTAGGAATTTATAAAACAAAGAGTATCCATATGAGTTTGTAATTTAGCATCGACATGATATATTACTACTTAGAGTCGCAGCTCTTCTTCCAATGAAGCCCTTGTGGCAGGCTGGCCAGGTGCCTGGCTGTGCACTGAAAGGTTGTCAGTTTGAACTCAGTCACTTCTAAGAAGAAAAAACGTGATGAACAGCTTCCAAAATATTACAGCATAGAAAACGCTAGAGCCCAGTCTGGCTTTGAAGGACAGGGTTATGATGCATCAGAAGTGACTTGATGGCACACAAGAACAACTCATTTTAGAAGATCAGTCACAACTTTTGTGTCCTTAGTGTTCAAGGGCAAAGAGTCATTTGTGATTTATTCCTTTAAAAATGTTTATTATTATTAATTTTTTTAATCTGTCCCAAGTTTTTTTCAAATCTAGGTCCTCCATTCTAAAACGATGTTTTGGGTCTGATGAGATGTGCCTGCATTATTATTAACGATTAGAAATTAATTTAGTGGGACAGTGAGTGTGTTTGACAATCAGTTTTCTACATTATCTTGAACTTATATACGTGTGAGTCTGATTTTACTGATGTTCCCTGTACACTGGCCATAATGAACCCAAATTCTGTTTTTACCCCAGTGTGAGATTCTTAAGTCACTAAATCACCCTGTTTCTGACCTCAGCTAGAAGTTCAAACCCCTTTTCACAGCCATTAACTTTTTTAGCGCTCCACCAAGCAGATGTACACTCTGCAGCTTAATCTTTTCCATACTGGGTGAAAGGACCGCCCTCCACCTGGTGGGGGCTTTGCTACCATGTCAAGATCCTATCCATCAAATCCGTTTTCCCCCATTCTGTTTACATTCAAGCATTCTTTTTGTATTCAAAAGAAATGGTCTCACTGAAGAGGGTCTTTACCTTCACCTAGTATTTCAAATAGGAGACGTAAGACATAGTATAGTGTGTTCATAATAATTTTTTCAAGCTAATCTTCTCAAAATCCCTTCAACGCAATATTTCTTACTGTTGCTGTTTCAGGATATTGTGGAACTGATTCAAATGCACATGGATCCCACATGACAAAAATTGCTACAACAAATGGGTTCTCTAGGCTGTAATCTTGATGGAAATTGATCCCTATCGCTTTGTCTTGCAAATCTGCTGAGGGAGTTTGAACCAACAACTTTTCAGTCAAATACCACTAGCTAAGAGTAAGAGTACTGAACATACCATGGTCTTCCAGCCAAGAGAACAAACAGGTCTGTCTTAGAGTGGATGAACCTGATCTGCTCGTTGGAGGAAAGAATTTTAAAATTCTACTCTACATGGTTAGGGCATGTAGCCAGAAGGGACCAATCCTTGGAGAAGGACATCATGCTTGGAAGGGTGGAGGGACAGGGCAGGAAAAGCAAGACCCTGGATAAGATGGACTGACACAGTAGCTGGGGAAATGGAGGTAGGTGTCGGGGAGACAGTGAGACTGGCTCAGGATAGGCTAGACTTCAAAGCTATTGTACATAGAATTGCTATGAGTCCCAGGCGTTTTGATGACACGTAACAACACCAACAACATAACAACAATAACATTACCAAGTAATAGCATTACTAGTTGCCAGGCTCTTAAGTGTTGAGTTACATACTTACCTCATCTGAATTGATTCATAATGCTAAGAAGTCAGATGCAAGAATAATTATATCTATCTCTTTGCAGATGAAGAAATGGAATCTGTTTTCTAGAGGAGACTTTTAAAAATTGTTATTTTGTTTATGATTTTTTTAAATTTTATACTCATTTACTTACAAAGTTCATTTACATTGTTTTTCACACTGGATCTTTCCCATTTCCTTTACCCCACCCCTCCCTCCACCCATCAAATTGTGCAACCCTATAATTATCCCCTACCTATCGTCACCCCTTTGCTCCTACCCACCCCCTTGGATCCTCATGCATGTTTCAAAAGTTAATCTATCTCTAACACAGCTGTATTAAACGGTTGTTGCTATTGTGTATTATTGAATTGGAATCGAGCCATAACCTCCCTCCAGTGGGTTTTCAGAAACAGTAAGTCGTGGGGGAGGAGAGGATTATCCATCCTACTGGAGAGTCTAATGTCAGTCCAGAGACTAAGGTGCACCTGATACAGGCCATGGTCTTTGCAGTCACTTGCTATGCATCAGAGAGCTGGACAATGACTAGGGAGGATAGAAGGAGAATTGATGCCTTTGAGCTGTGGTGTTGGAGAAGAGTATTGAATATACCATGGACTACTAAAACAAACAAGTCTGTCCTGGAGAGGGTGAAGCCAGGCTGCTACGTGGAGGCAAGGATTCTACAGCTCCATCTGACATACTTTGGACAAGTTGCAAGGAAGGACCAGTCCTTGGAGTGGGATGTCCTGCTTGGGAGGGTGGAGGGACAGCACAAGAGAGAATCCTAGACCCTCGATGAGATGAATTGATTCAGTGACTGGGGTAACGGCAGTAGGTGAGCCAGAGACAATAAGATTGGCACAGGATAGAGTAGTGTTAAGGGCTGTTGTACATAGCATCACTATGTGTGGCAGGCGACTTGATGACACATAACAAAACAACCACTCCTGCAGAGCACCTGGGGGTTTCAAACCAGGTGCTTTTGTGATTACAGCAAGGTTTCCTACCAATAGGCCACCAGAACATTGTAATTCTCATTCTTCCTGCTGGTATAACTGGTAGAAGGAACTTCAGGAAGCACTCAGTATCTGTTTTGCATTTCTGGGGAGAAAAACTAAACCCACAACAACTTGCAGTAATTTGGTGTCTTTGAGGCGTTGAATAATCTTTCTAAATCTGGATGCTTTGTTTATACTTCTTCAGAGTTCCCCCATTTGTGCATAAAACCTCAATTCTCTGCACCCCCTCCTCCACACACAGCCCACGTGAAGAAGCACCGGGCCCACATGGAGGTCCAGAGCCACGTGGAAGCTTACTAGGCTTTCCTTTCCTTAAAGAGAACCTCATTGTCCCTGATTTGTAGCCCACCATTCAGATAAGAAGCTCCTCCGATCTGCCCTTTTCCTAATTGGAGGTTTCAGCTGCCATTAGGGTGAGTTGTTTACTTGTCCCGAAACTCTTTTTAAAAAGATTGTATTTCTCATAGGCAACCAGCTGGGTTTTTCTGCCTCGCTGAGGTCAATTAATTTGACCTTGGGTTCAATATGAAATGCATAATAAAAGCCAAAGCCCCGCATGACCGGATGTAGCCTTTCAAAAAGAGAGAAGGGGGGTGGGGGTGGGGGAAAGCAACTTGCCAGGACAGGGAATGATAATTTATGACCTCATAAAGCCCAGTCAAGATGCGTGCGGCTGAGCGCGGCGATGACAAGGAGTCTGTGTGCAGTCTGCGTTTATTTGTTTTCTTTCTGCGCGATTGAGAAGGGGCAGAGTCACTCCCGCACCTGCACCATTCAAGGATGGCAGCAAAGGAAGAAAAGAAGGCAGTTGTTCCTTTAGAGAGTCATGCACCCTGCGTGAATGGGTGTTTTCCTACAGCTTAGCTTCTGGGAGACAAACACACTTGCGTATGTGGGTGAAGGAGAGTTTGGGCTTTTTTGACTTTGGAGGGTGAGCTTTCTGTCGTTAAATACAGAGTGAGAGTCGTATCTGTGCATCGTGAAACTGAGTCGAAACAATAAAGTAAAACTGCTACTTACTAAAACCCAAACTAGAAATCCAGTTTACTGCCCTCACATGCGATCAGCCCAGAGCAGGCCTTCCTCAGTTTCTGAGGCTGTAAATCGTTATGGGAGGAGATGGCCTGTTTTACTCTTTGCTGGGAGCTGGCGGATTTGACCCACAGACTGACTGACCAGCCCAGAGCCACCGGGGCTCTGAGAGCAACAAAAAGGATAACTATTTCCAATTTGATTTCAAGAAACGGAGATGTATAGGATTTTAACAAATGAGCATAGCTGAGTGTTTCCAGGATCCTTCCCCATCTTTCTGCATGCCACAGGTATCCTTCCTGTCGGAGGCGAAGTGTTTGGTCTTTGACTGGGAGGTGTTACAATTGACATTTTTGTGTAGTTTTATTCTCAAGTGTAAACAACTTCTTTTACATAACTCTTTCATCCCAACCCCGGTACTGTCCTGAAGGTGAAATTAGAAATGCACTTGCTGAGTCAAAACCGACTGAGACAAAGTCTTTGTCAACTATTGTTAACTCCACAACATGCCTCTGAAAACTCCATGACCTTTGATAAATGTTGATAGTTGTAGAAAGGCTTCAGGCCTTTTGTTCATAGGGTCGCTGTGAGTCTACAGCAATCAACAAGAACAGCATTGTTAACTCCTGTGAGAGAAAGATGGGCAGTTCCTTCCCCTTTGATTTACTGCTTCTAAAAACCTGCAGGAGAGTCAGCTCTGAGTTGGTTCACAACAATAACACCGAAGTTGCTGACTATCTTCTCACCAGTTCCAGCCACAAGACATCTTAGCGTCTGTTGTTTTAGCTGTTCTTTTGAACAGGTTAGATGAGGGTTCGTGGAGTATTACAGATAACATTTTTCAACTCCAAGAGTGTTCTGTTACTCTTTGTGCGTGTGTATGTTGTTTTTATTTATTAATTTCAGTGAACATCTACAGAGATTTTGGATTTCCATTCATTCGTTATTGCACTTTTCTCCCCTCCCACCCCCCACTCCCACCCCTAGTTCACTCTTCTCCTTGCAAAGCAAAAGAAAAACTCCTTCATTGGTATAAAATCCACACCCCCACGCCCACTCTGAGTATACTCCACAAGATAAAATATTTGGGAGTAAATATAACTAGAAACACCAAGGATCTATTCAAAGAAAATTACAAAACATTACTACAAGAAACAAAAAGAGACGTGGAGAAGTGGATGAAATATTCCTTGCTCATGGATAGGAAGACTCAATATTGTGAATATGGCAATACTACCAAAGGCAATTTACACGTTCAATGCAATCCCAATACAAATACCAATCCCATTCTTCAATGAGATGGAAAAGGCAATCTCCAGTTTCATTTGGAGTGGAAAGAAGCCCCGAATAAGCAAAGCACTCCTTAAAAATAGAAAAAAGGTAGGAGGCATCTCACTCCCTGATTTCAAATCCTACTACACTGCTGTGGTAGTTAAGACAGCATGGTTATATTACTCTTGTTGCTCTTACTTCCTTTTGGTTCCATTCAATTCAGTCACGCAGTGACACACACACACACACACACACACACACACACACACACACACCGCCCTGTGTGGACAAGCTCAAACTACTCCATAAGCTTCCTGAGACTAGGCCGTTTCAGTAGCAAATCCCAAAGTCTTCTGGAGTGCCTCTCCGAGGATTAGAACTGCCAATCTTTTGACTAGTAGTTTTAGGTGCTTAATGGTTCATGCCACCACACAGTCCTAAAATCAACGTGTTCTTGGTTGCATGGATAAATTGCATAAGGAGATTTTGCAATGGCTACAGAGATGAAACCTTTCAGACTCTGATGATAGTTTAGGTGGGAGGCACTTCCTGCGTGTGTGCTGACTAGACCAGATGTAGAGGGGAAGATTAGTGGATCTGAGAGGTCCTATGACCTTTCAGGTGGAAAAAAGAAATGCAGTCAAGATGGGTAGAATGGCTTTAGGAAAAAGGGAAATGGTTTTGTGCCGAAAATAAGCAAGCCTAATCAAAGTCGTCAAATACATTACTGGCTGGTTACCCAGTGCAGACAGAGAGTGGGGTGGAGCTCCCCTGTTCAAACAAGCTTAGAAGAAGGAGTGGCATCCACTTCTGTAATAGCGTGCCTCTGGAAATCCTATGAACCTGGAGAGAGGATGAGAGACACCCAAGCGTTGAGGACCCTCCTTCATAGGGTTGCTATGAGTCGTGTGCGACTAGCCGGCACTTAACAACAATAATCTAAGTTTTAGTGCAAAGATTTTGGCCCAGGAGTATAAATGATTAACACACTTAACTAGTGATGCAACGATGGGAGGCAGTTGCATTGGGAGGTCTGATTATTATGCCAAAAATATTCCCCATTGCACACTCTTTTATGTCAGAAATATTCCCCATTGCAGACTCTGTGAAGGACGTGGGCTGCCAGGAGTCAGAATTGAATTGATGGAAACTAGAAAGAAACAAAACCCAACACCCCAAATTCTTGCACTTCTGGTGAGATTGTGAATTAGAACTGTTCTTCTGGACGATCAAGACCTTTGGTGGCCTAGTGGGTAAGGAATTGCACTAAAACACAAAGGCCGGCCATTTGAATCTACCAGCGACTTAGGGGAAGAAAGATGGGCAATCCCCTCCCATGTACTTTATAGCCTCTAAAAACCTGCTGGTGGGTCAGCAAAGAGCCAGTCCTGACTCAATGGTAAGGAATTGTATTTGAGTTCTAGGGGATCATTAGGTAAATTGACCAAAAGACTTGAACCCTAACAAGTACAATTTGAAGAACTTATTCTAAGGGGGGGCGGGAATAATCAGAGGTACAACATGCAACTGTGTACCAAAAGTATCTTCTAGAATTTTATTTTAAATATAAAAACTTCTCTGTGTGTGTGTGTGTGTGTTGCAGTTTTCCAATTCTTTCATAGGCAAATAGATGCAGAAATTAATAGATTGAAAAGAGTTCATATAGCATTATATATGTCTACGTCCAACTTCTCTACCTATCAGAATTCTTAACATGTTTCTTCTTCTTTGTAATTTTCTGATAATGTTTAATCTTCTTTTGAAAAGCATTTTAAAACAATCTTATTTCTGCTTTTAAGCAGCAAAAGAAAAACCCAACAACTGCTACTTTGCAAAGTTCAGGGACGGTTCAGTTATCAGATCATTAAATATGGAGAAAGCTCTTTTCAGTGACTACGGCCCCTCGCTCCTAATGTTCGTGTTAATACTATTAGCTCTATGTTTCAAATGAATTATTACTTAAATAGGGTTTGGCTTTTTCTTTTATTTCTTCTTTTTTTGTTAACTATCTTGAGAACCTAACCACAATTTATATCATTGTTTCCTTGGGGGGTAGAGGACAGGGAAGAAAAAGTTCTAAGTTTCAACTAACTGAAATAAAAACAAATTTGAAACAGCTTGTTTGTACATTGAAGACTGGCTATGGAGTTTTTCCTCATTTTACTATTGAAAGCTACTTAGTGCCCTGTAGTCATTAACTGCCTGAAGGTACAATATTCTCAGAGGCCAGGAAATTGGGCCCTGGACTGCCGTTGACCTCTGGAAGGCGCTTTCCTAGCTCTGTGTCCCTTCAAGAATATTCTTTCTGCTTGGGTCTTTTTATGAATTTATTTTGGAGGTTATCAGCTGAAATCACACGTTTACCAATGTGTGTAGAAATAATAGAAAGTAGAGAGGTTATTTTTAAGACTACTAAACGTCTCCTTGCCCATTATTTTCTTTGATTGCAGGAAAACCTCAGAATAGTTATATCTCTCCACAAGCACTGTTATATTTATCTCCAGAGATCTAGCGAGCTCCAAAGGAGACGATTATCTACCTTCCTGCATAGATCTCATTGCAGCAAAAACTCACCAGAATATTATCCAATGTGTTCCGGCAATAAAACGCAGGTAATAGGCTGCGTGTCTTGCCGTCTGTGCTCAGACGTCCCTCTAGGATTCTAAACAATAGTTGGGGCAGGTCAAAAAGGAGAGGTTAAAATACATGGCACTAAAGACAGACGAGGAAGAGGATAAAAGCTCTGCTGAGTCCCAGGAACATAAAACAGTCAGTTGTATGCAGCAAAATTCTCACGACCTCTACGCTGAACTTTGTAAATAGATTTGGCATCAAACTCTTGCCTGGAGAAAATAAAGGAAAACGAGAGGGGACAAAAGAACCCTTCCCCATCCTAGCAGAGACTCAAATACAGACACATACATGGCATATACACAGCCTATTTAACTTTATAAAGACATATGTAACTAA
The DNA here is from genome assembly GCF_000299155.1 of Elephantulus edwardii. Lineage (NCBI taxonomy): Eukaryota > Metazoa > Chordata > Mammalia > Macroscelidea > Macroscelididae > Elephantulus > Elephantulus edwardii. Next base: position 11,578,052 of record NW_006399798.1, on the reverse strand, counting down.
CTGGTCAGCTGTATGTCATGTTAAACAACCTAGTACTATTGACTACAGAAAAAAGTCACTATTCTTTCATTGAACTAATGGCCTTTATAACACTGTACTTCCATATGAGAAATTGCAGACTCTGACTAGATTTTGTTAGCCTGAATCATGGAATTATTCGTATTAACCAAACATCTCCATCTCTGTTTCTTGGTGAGGCTGCTCTAAACTCTTAAGTAATGACTCACTTACTCCTGCGTTGTCATTGAATCAGAACCAACTCCTAGTTCACCCTCCAGGCTTTTAGAGGCTGTCAACTGCATGGGAGGAAATTGCCCATCTCTCTCTCTCAGAGAAGCTGGTAGATTTGAACTGCCTGCCTTTGTGTTTACAGTGTAACTCCTCACCCACTAGGCCACCATAGCTCAATATTGGCTCCACAGTCAACACAATTGGTACCAGCAGCCAGGAAATCAAGAGATGAATTGCACCGGGAAAGTCAGCTGTCAGGGACCTCTCCAAAACACAGAAGAGCAATAACATCAGGCTGGAGACTAAGGTGTGCCCAATTCAGACCATAGTCTTTTCAATTGTTTGCTATGTATCAGAGAGCTGGACAATGACTAGGGATGATAGAATTGATGCCTTTGAGCTGTGGTGCTGGAGAAGAGTGTTGAATATACCATGGACTGCTAGGAGGAGAAAAAAGTTTGTCCTGGAGAAGGTGAAGCCAGCCTGCTCCTTGGAGACAGGGATTCTGAAGCTTTGTCTGACAAACTCTGGACATATTGCAAGGAAGGACTGGTCTTTGGAAAGGGATATCATGCCTGTAGAGGGAAAGAAAGGGAGACCATCAATGAGATGGATTGATGCAGTGACTGGGGTAATGAGAGTAGGTGTGTCAGAGACAGTAAAGTTAGCACAAGATAGAGCAGGTTTTAGGGCTGTTGTGCATAGGGTCACTATGAGTCACAAGTGATTCGATGGCACATAACAACGACAACAACAATATTAGGCGTGAGGGATACTACAGACAGACTCTAATAAACCTAAGAAAAAGGATGCCAATTTTATGATTTAGTTGTGCCTGATCTAAGCCAGTGTATTTTCAATTAATTTCTATGCATCTGAAAGTTGACAGAAGAATCAATGCCTTTGAGCTGTAGTGTTGGATAAGAGTCGGATAAGTTGAATATCCTGTGGACTGCATGGTCACTTATGTAGGAGATGGTGAGGTTGTAGCAGGATAGGGCGTTTGGAGCCATTATTTATAAGATGTACAGGAGTTGTAGAGGACTCAATGGCTCATGACAACAGCCATATAAATAGTTCCATGGATTTGTTGGCTTAAAAGAACCAATAAGTCTATCTTGGCAGAAGTACAACAAAGATACCCTTTAGAGGAAAGGATGGAGGAGTTTTATCTCACATATTTCGGACTTGTCATCAGGAAAAGCCAGACATCATGGTGGTGAAGGAGGAGGAAAAGAGAAAGATAGGAAGACCCTCAATGAAATGGATTTATACAGTGACTGTAACAAGGGACTTGAGCACCTAAGACATGAAGAAGAAGGCGCAGGAGAGGGAAAGATTCAGATTTGTGATTCATACATCAACAATAACAGGTCCTTGACTAGTTTTGAGCCCAACTCAGTATATGTAAGGTTCATTTCTTCTTTTAAATTAAGGAAAATAACATTAATTTGTACCTCTTTGGATTAATGAAAGTTAAAGTGACATGTTAACCAAGTGACTACAGATTCAGAAAGCATAATTCAGTACCTAATCTTCAATAGATGTCATAAAGACATAATTAACTGTTTTTGTTATCAAGAGATTATTTAACACAGGCTTGGTAAGAATTAGTACATTTAGGAACTGTAAGCTTCAGACTCTTAACAACCTATGTACAACACAGCAAACACTGGCTGGTAATTTTAAACTTAGAAAGAAAGGTCTCGTTATAGGCAGTCCTTATGTCTCTATATATTGACTTTAACCTATACCTTTAGTCTAATAATGGAAGTTTTCATGAAATGTTGGTAGATGCCCTTGAGCCTTAGCTTTCCCTAAAGATGCATCTGACATCAGCAATGATATCCTTCCTTCTATGTTCTTTTCTGACAATTCCTTGCTTTGCTCTACTGCAACTACTTTTTAACTATCTTCCCCAAAATTTTACTTGTAATGTGGTATTAGTAATATTGTTCAATTTCTACATTCTGGAGGATCATACTTTTTTGGAATGGATGAAAATGTAGATCTCTGAAAGTTTGCCAGGTCGCTGTCTTCTACATTTCTTGTCATAGAGGAATGAGCACTTTCAATGTTTCATCCATTTGTTGAAACATTTCAATTAGCACCAGGTCAGTTCCTGAAACTTTCTTTTTCTCCAATAAACGCATTTTGGACTTCTTCCTCCAGTATCATATATAATTGATCAGACACAACTTCTTGAAATGTTTTGTCATCTCCAATTCTTTTTTTTTTCACATTTGTCATGCTTAATGAGGAAGTAGACTCAATATTTGATGACACGTAGTGGTCCATGTTCTTGCCAATTCTTTCTGGTATAGTAATTCTGTGTATTTTCTTTTCATGCTTCCTAGTTCATTCTTCTGTTTTGCTCAATATTGAAAATCTTTCAATATTGCAACTCAAAGTTTGCATTTTTCCTCATTACTTCAATTGGAGAAGTATCAAGTGTCATTCTCCCCTTTCATTTTCTACTTCCAGTTCTTTGACCATTCCATTCTCAAACTTTGCTTTCTGGAGCCACTCTGTGTAATCCTTTGGTCACACCCTTTTCCTTCATTGGCTCTTCAATTCCCTTTAGCTATTCTAGGCTCAAGAGCAAGTTGCAGCCTATTCTTACCTTCACCTTTGTTTTTCTTTCTTCTTTTCCCCTCTCCCCCACCCCCACCCCCCAAGTACCCTTTTGTTTGTTCTTGTAAGATGTTTTGATATCATCTGGTCTTTGGTTATTAGCATCCAGCATGCCAAATCTAATCTTAAAATGGTTTTAAAGTAAGGTGGAATGTATTTGGCTCTGTGGACTTGTTTTTTTTCTTCAAATTTAACTTGAACTTGTACCTGAGCAATTCATAGTCTTCCCCTAGTTGGCCCTTGGCCTTGTTCTGACTGGCAGTATTAAATTTCTAACTTTTAATCAAATACTTCAGAAATAATTTTCAAACATGGTTATTATAACACCTTTCATTGTTATTTTCATTATATCACACCAACGTATTTTACTGATTTTTTTGTTGTTGTTGTTGTTGTGTACTGTCGAGTCAGAACCGACCCAAAGCTGACCCTCTGATGACTTTTCAGACGCAGTTAATCATGTGGGAGGAAACTGCCCATCCTTTTCTTGCAGAGTGTCTGGTGGGTTTGAACCTCATGTGTTCAACATTGCAGTGAAGTTTTTTTACCACCAGAGGGGTAATATATTCAAATATTTATCACTTTCTTACTTAGATAATTCCTGAAAGCTGTCTGTATATTTTCTCTTATACCACATCATTTTATTTTTATTTTTTTAGTTGCTATGCCATTTGTTCTGATTGATGATAAACCTGTGGACAATCTATAGAAACACAGCTAAATCCTGGGTCCTCCTCCTGATATTTGCCACACGGGAGCCCATTGCCGTAATGACTATGCCAGTTCATCTAGTGGAAAGACTTATTTCTTCCTTTCTACTTTAACAAGCATGGTATCCTTCTCTGAAGATTGAACCATAATAATAACACGATCCACGTATATGAAAGGAAACCTCAGCTTCCTGACTTCCAAAATGTATTCTTGTATTTCTAAGACGATTTTGTTCATTCTTCTGACAATCTACAATATAGTCTCTATTTTTTATCACTCTGTAATTCAAATGTCTCAATTTTTCCATTATCTTCCTTATGTACTATTTTGTACATGCCCACGATATGAATGAAAATACTACAGCTTGGGTCTTACACGCCTTCATCATCAAGTTGACATCTTTCATTTATAGATTAACTCCGTGAAATGCCGCCTTTGAATGATTAACTTCTTCTTAAATGGTCATTGATTGTTGGACCCACAAAAATGAAATCCTTGACAATTTTAAGCTTTTCTCTACCTGGCATAATGCTCTGCATTCATCCAGTTGTAATAATTTTTGCTGTAACCTTTTATTATCATCAATAACTGCTTCATATTCTCCTCACTTCCAGCAAAGATTGTGTCATCTACACATCAGAGGTTATTTATAAGTTTTCTTTTAAGCTGGAAGCTATGTTGTTCTTCATATGTGTTCAGTCCCTTAAGGGGACCAAGTTACGTATATGCACAGTGGAGTAAAAACAAGGAAGATACATTGGGCAAGGAGTGACTGGTTCGGTCTAGGTTACTTTTCTTACAGGACAGAATGAAAATTTTGTAGCCAGATTAGATGTACTAAAATGAAGATAGCAAGAAGAGATTAGTTGATTTAAGTATCTATTTCTGGGACAATGCATAAAGGAGATTGAAGAATAATTGATATTTATTCTCCATGGAAAAGTTGTGATGTTGGTGAAGAATACCAAGTATCCCTTTGAATCACCAAAAGAACAAACAAACCTTCCTCGGAAGAAGTGAAAGTGAAACCAGAGTGTTTCTTACCGGTAAAGATGGTGAGGTGCTGCCTTGTATATTTGGGTTTATTCTCAAGAGAGGCCAGGTCCAAAGAAGGACATCCTGCTTGAAAAATTAGAGGCTCAACAAGAGATAGGAAGACTTTCAACAAGATGGATTGACACGATGACTGCCGCAATGGATTTGAGTATAGCAGAGATTCCGTTTACTGCATAAGTGACTCTGTCTTTGCTCTGGTGCAGTCAAGTTCACACATTCAAAATTATCTCTCACCTTGTTAAATAAAAAAAAAAAAGGTTGTTTTGCCTTTCTGACCTCTAACTTTATATGTTGTGCATTGGGAAGTTCTTTACCAACTTTGTCTATCATTGTCGTTTGTGGTTGTTTAGTGCCGTTGAGTTGTAGACGACTCATAGCGACCCTATGAATGAACGGCCTGAGCTCTCTTCGTACATAGAGTTTCCAGAGGCAAGCCATTTCGGAAGTAGATGCCGCTCCTGTGTCCAGGCTTGTTTTAGTCAGGAAGCTCCAGCCAATACTGTCCACCGTGGGTACCCATTACCACAATTGGCACATCACTGTCACAGTGTTCAGCATCACAGCAACCACGATTTACCTCTGTTCAGCAATGCACAGACCAGTGCTATACCACCTCGGGACTGACTTTGTCTATCATAGACTTCTGTAAAATAAGTAAACGTGCATAGATACCTCCTCTGAATATTCTCAAGGAGCCCTAGTGGTGCAGTGAAGTGCTTAGCTAAGTACTACAAGGTCAAAAGTGTTGAACCCACTAGCTGCTCTAGGGGAGAAAAAGATGTGACATCTGGCTTCTCTAAGGATTGCGGACTTGGAAACCCTACTCCTGGGCCTGCTACTCTGTCCCTTATGTTCTCTCAATAGCATCTGGTGACATTTCCTCATTTTTGTTTCTTCTCTTGGCCGATTTGCTAGATAGCTATATACCTGCTCTCCAGAATATATCCTCTTTACTATATCCTTATTCCTTTTTTTAATTTCCCCTGATTTCCTTCCAGTTTTTCAAGAGCATTCATTACTTGAGTTCTGTGAATTTTTCTACTGGTGTTTACTACACTATCACTACTTTCCCATTCACTGTTTGTTCCTTTTATTCCTATGAAAACAAATACAGAGCCCCCATATGGGGCAGAGGGAGTTAGAACCTCCATGTAAATGCAAGTTGGAGAAATAAATAAATACATGAATAGATATTAAGCCTTGGTAATGCTGATTAGTGGTTGTGGTGCAGAGATCCATTTTTAAAATATGCAGCAAATCTGAGAAGCAGGCATTGTTGTGCAGGATTTTTAAGGGTACTTTGTCTTAACTGGTAGAAAATGTAACTCTTATTTAATTTGTTCACAAATTTAATTCTTGTGGTTCCTGGAATTATAGTGATATCCCCACCCCCTTTATCAATTGAATAAATACTTGGCAATTAGTATAATTGAAATTCATGTTTGATATGTATACTGTGAAGATGCCGGAAAATCTCTTACATTTCAAATACACGTCTCTGATTTCCTCAGGTTTTCATCGGTGTTTTCTTAATGTTAATCCTCAGGCTTTTATGTCACAAGGAATGTTCCAGTTCCCTATTTTAGGACAATTGTAGACAATATAATTATTATGAAAGCAGAATGATATTGAGATTTTGTTCCTTTTCTCTAAATGTACAGATGAAGCCTCAGAATCCTTGCCTCCAAGGAGCAGCTTGGTTTAACCCTCTCTAGGATGAATCTGTTTGCTTTCCTAGCAGTCCATGCTACATTCAATACTCTTCTCCAGCACCACAGCTCAAAGGCATCAATTCTTCTTCTATCCTCCCTAGTCAGAGCTCAAGGTGGCACGTTTTAACGCTAGCATGGTATTAAATCACTAAGATCTTTAGCATTCCTTGTTTAATTGAGTAGCTACTGCGTTGTGCAGATGACACAACCCTGCTGGCTGAAACTGAGGAGGACCTGATGCACTTGCTGCAGAGAGTCAAGGATTGCAACCTTCAGTATGGATTGAGGCTCAATGTCAAGAAGACAAAGATTCTCACCACTGGACCAATTGGCAGCATCAGGATGGATGGCGAAGAGATTGAGATTGTTCACAGCTTTAGTCTGCTTGGTTCCATGGTCAACACTCTTGGCACCAGCAGCCAGGAAATTAAAAGATGTATTGTGATTGGAAAATCTGCTGTTAGAGACCTCTCCAAAGTACTGAAGAGCAATGGTGTCACTCTGGAGACTAAGGTGTGTCTAATATAGGCTATGGTCTTTGCAATCGCTTGTTATGCATCAGAGAGTTGGACAATGACTAGGGAAGCTAGAAGGAGAATTGATGCCTTTGGGCTGTGGTACTGGAGAATAGTATTGAATATACCATGGACTGCCAAGAAAACAAACAGATTCATCCTGTTGTTGTTGTTTGATGCTGTCAAGTTGTAGATGACTCATAGCGACCCTATGAACAAACGGCCTGAGCACTGTTTGCACATAGAGTTTCTGGAGGCAAGCCATTTTGGAAGTAGGTGCTGCTCCTGCTTCCAGAGATTCACCCTAGAGAGGGTTAAATCAGGCTGCTCCTTGGAGGAAAGGATTCTGAGCAGTTTCATCTGACATGCTTTGGCCATGTTGCAAGGAGGGATCAGTCCTTGGAGAGGGGAAGACCCTCTATGAGATGGATTGATTCAGTGACTGGGGTAATCGGGAATGGTGTGTCAGAGGCAGTGCGATTGGCACAGGATAGAGCAGGGTTTAGGGCTGTTGTTCATAGGGTCGCTATGAGTCGCAAGCAACTCGACGACACATAACAACAGCAACAACTGTGTGTGGGCGTATCCATGCCTATGTGCACATTTAAGTGTGAGCACACGTTGAAATGCTCATATTTGTGTGTGTACATGTGCACAGCCCGCGTTCACACTCTCTAAAAAGCAGGGTCAATCTTACCATTGAATTGGATCTCTGAAACAAATAAAGCTTTTGCCTAAAAGCAGCATAGTGTATGGGATTATTTACTGAAAAATAAATCAGAAACAAATAAAAAGAAACATGATTTGTCTAAAAACAGAGCAACCAAAATTATTTTTTAGGAAAAAAAAATAAGCATTTACCGTTTGATTTCATGTCTTACAACTTAAATTACTAAAACCCCAGGAGCTGCTTCCGCACAGTGTTATTTTTTCAATATAAGCACACTTCTTCCATTTTTAAAAAATATTCATATGCAGCTAGCAAAATCTATAGATTGACCATTTTTCAAACTCATACTCTCTAGAGAAATTTGCTCAAGTCCTTTGATTTCTAATGGCCAACCACTTATGGAAAATGTAATGGAATTTCCACAGGATTTTGTCAACATTTTTTTAACATTAATTGTCACTATTTTCTCTTTCGAAGTTCTTATTACATATTATTAGGCAGTTGTCATTATCACTGCCTTTTGTTATGAGTGTTTTCTCTGCAATAAATGCAGAAGTCTCAAAACAATAAGATATCATCTAAATATATTCATACGGTGCCGCTTGAGTGTGTTGTGGTATTATCTTACTGCTGTTTCAAATTCCAACTTTTCCTTCAGAGGGTAAAATACAGCATTTATATGTATTTCAGAAATTCTCCATGATTAAGTTCTGCTTTAATTGGAGTTGAGACTTGTAAAGAAAGAGATTAAGCACAGGAAGTTATTAGAATAACAACATGACAGCTGCCGAGACATCAACACGCCACATGGATGGGAAGGACGTAGTAATGGGTACCAAATGTTTTTATTTTTTTCTTCGATGTCTGTGTCTCAACAGAAGAACTAAAGAGAATAGTTTAAGGCAAAACATTATCTTGTTCAAGTACAGCAAATTAACCAATCAGTAAACTATACAAACAGGAGAACGTTGCATAGAAAAATTTACATGTTGCAATAAAATATTTTATTATTTTCTTTAATGGGGTTGTACTGATTTTTTAATGATTGTATTTATTAAATTACAATATTGTTTCACTTCATCTTGCCTGCATAAATTGTATAATCGTCCATTATATATTAGGCTCTAGATATGTATTTAGTCAGCCACAAGTAAGCAGAGTACTTTTCTTATTAAATATTATATATGCATATATGGTGGCCTAATGGTAAGAAGCTGTGCTGCAATCCCAAAGGCACATGGTTTGAATCCACCAGCTGCTCAGTAGAAAGATGGACAGTGTCCTCCCATGTGATTTACTGCCTTTGAAAACCCACCAAAGGTATCAGCTATGAGTCAGCTCTGACTGAGAAACACATAACAGCACATATAAGAACATGTAATTAATTGAATGACTTAAGGGCTTAAAAGAAAATATAATAAGTTAAGATATGGGTATTCTCAACTAAGAAAGTAAAACTAAAGAAAAGAAGCAAATGTGAATTTTAGAATAAGATAGCAGACTATTTAAAAGAAAAAAAAGCAAACAACTGACTGATAGTAAAAGAGTTTGGATACTGGTTAGAAAGATATTAATCTACTGAAGAGACATCTATAGAAAGCCCCTGCTCTGAGAAACAGTGGAGGAAAAGACTGGAAGAAAATGAACAGATTCTCAGTGACCTGTGCAAAAAATACAGTGTTGTCTAGCACACAGGAGATTTGTTTGTGTATATTGTAATAATTCATGAAAAACATTGTGAAGAAGGAAAATTCCAGACCACTCATTTGTTTTCATGTTAAGGTACAAAAAGACTAAGAAGTAGTTCTTCTAATAGAAAAAGGGGATGTGTGGTATGCAATGAGTGTATCTTTTCACCATATTATTCACTCTTTACACTGAGCAAATCATCTGAGAAGCTGAACTATATATTGATGAACAGAGCATCTCAAAGAAAGAAGGAGAACTTACTTCACAACTTGCAATATGTGGATGACATAACCTTGAGTACAGAGAATGAAGACTAAGTCCTTCCTGATCAAGTTCAAAGACTATATAGCCTCCAGTGTGGGTTACAACTCAACATAAAGAAACCAAACGTCTTCAACACTGGGATGGTAGTCAACATGCTGATAAATTGGAATTTGTCAAGGATTTTCTTTTTACACAGATCCATACCCAGCCCTCAGCAGGAGTCACGAAGTCAAATGATCTATAGCAACAGGCAAGTCTAGTACAAAGAACCTCTTTAAGGTGCTAAAGAGTAGAGCTGGAAGCTTAAAACTTAAGGTGCACGTGACCCAAGCCTTAATAGTTTCATATAAATGTGAAAGTTGAACAATGAATAAGGAAAAGTAAAGGAGAATCATTGATTTTGAACTGTGGTGTTGGTGAAAAATGCTCCTTAGAAGTGAGACTGTGCAGACATCAGGTTCTGTATCTTGGGAATGTTATCAGGAAAAGCTTATGCATGGAGGAAGACATCAGTCTTGGGAAAGTTGAGGACCACTGGGAAATGGGCGATGGTCTGACGTCATGGGTGCATCAGGGGCTTTTGCATAGCAGAGATTGTGAGGATGATACAAGTTTGCAAACAATTTCATTCTATTGTGGGTAGAACTTAACAACAACAGGAATGAGAGAAAAGGTAAATTTTTTTTAATATATAATAACTCCAAATTTAACACTTGGCAGAAAGAAAACAACTTATAAGTCAAGGAGTTCACTGTATGTCAAGCAAAAAAAAAACAAGAGGAAAAACTAAAAAACTAAACGGGTCTGTTTTAATTATTGTTGTTGTTATGTGCTATTGAGTTGAATATCTAGGTATGTAAACGTCGTATTGCTGAAAATAGAATAATTCTAGAGTCTGTCAGCTGAGAAAGACCATGTTTGGAGAGTTCTTTAGGATGAGAACTGAATCTGGCAGTAAAAGCTAAAATGCAACCAAAAAATTATTTTAAAGAGACTATGGTAAAAGTGACCTAGAATCCTATGTAAATAAACAGAGCTTCTGGTCGCACCGTGGATTGATCACTGCTTCACCAGCTGCCCCATATGAAAAAGATGAAGTGATCTAAACTAAGGCAATCACAAACAAACAGGCTCTTAGAGAATTCATGATACACAGCACTCAAGAAATTTAAAAACTATTTGAATGCTGAAGGAAAGCAACAGCTGATAGAAAGAATTACAAAGAATATACTCTCATCTTAGAAATGTATAGCCTCATGGAGCAGGGATCAAAAGGTAGGATCACTCACTGGGCGAAATCCAGGATTCTCACTGTCTCCATGAAGTTTTTTTTGGGATACCGTCAAACCTGCGTATTTATATACTATCTCTGATGTTGCAGACTGGTGGCGTAGTGGCAAGAAGCTGTGCTTCAAACACACACACACACACACACACACACACACACACACTGTGGTTCAAATCTACCAGCTGCTCTGTGGGAGAGGATGGGCAGTCTCCTCCAGTGAGAATAACTGCCCCTGAAAACTCACCAGAGGGGCAGCTATGGGTAAGTTCTGACTCAATGGAACACAAGCACATTTATGTTGTCACTAGAGCTTCAGAGTTTCTCTCTCTCTCT
>NW_006399798.1:11555008-11566830 GCF_000299155.1 Elephantulus edwardii | reverse complement strand
TATATGCTTCTATCTCTGACTCTATATATATGTATATTATATATATGCATTAATATGTAGAATACACACACACACACATACCTCAAGTCTTTTGCTACAAGATTAAAAGAGAAAAACAAGGTAAAACATAATGTAGTGAAAATATTTGATAGCACAGATTCAGGCATTGAGAAAACACAGTTAAAAATGAAGATTCCGTGTGGAGATTTTCACTGGTAGACTGAGAGATTGGAAAAGAGTATATTTATAAATGTTGACAAAAAGACAGCACACCAAAGCCTTTATATTCACCAGAATAGAATTGCAAGTGATTCCCAGATACTCTTTGGTTACAGATTTAACAAGTGAGTTAGAGAGAGAGAGATACATACATACATACAAAGATAAAATACATATTTTAAGTTTTTAAATCAGATTTCCAGATTTGAATTAGGTTTATTAGATTTCCATATTTCAGTATCAGGTTTCATTATTGAATTTAATTTTTTATTTGACCTATTTCTATCCCATAAAATAAGTAAATGAATTAGTTGCGGAAGGTTTATCTGTATTTGACTTTTTAAGGCTTGTCTTCAGTAAGGTCCAAATTTATTCTTTTTTCTTCCACAGATTAGGGATTTGTTGTCATATTTGTCTGGCTGTCAGACTTGCCACAGTACAGGTGGGAGTTTAGAGAAATAAACAGCACCCATAAGGACCTGTTGATAAATTGGAGTTCAGCTTTTCCACTCCTTCCATTCTATTTCCCTCTGCTCTCTTTGCACATCTGTGATGCTGGAGTTTGGCCCAGAGGAAGAACACAGTTGAGATAATGAGTTGTGTGCCAAGAAAGCTGAGTATTCGGATCAGATGGGTGCATTGGATGCAGATGAACATCTGTGCAGAGACAAGGAAGCCAGGCTGATATTCTTCAACAGGGAAATGGCTGCGCTGGGTCTCCCTGACAAAGAAAGGCTTCCTCTTTGTCATGCATTTCCCCCATGAAGAAACAGTGTTTCATTTTGTCTTTCCTGTGCAGGTAGTTTGTTTATTCTTCTTGCAGGGGGTGTGTGTACTTGTTTCCTTTTCAGTTGTTCCACTCAAAGACATGAGCAAAACCTCTTCTTATTTGTGTTCATATTTAAAGTTGGCTTGACGAGCTGGTTGCTGCACTGACAGGCGCACAATCAAAATCATGTACTGTTGCTAGTGTTCTCAGCAGAATTATTTCATAACAATTATCTTCAAATCTCCAATGTTCCCTGCGCTCAAAACCAATTGTCTTTCTTTTCATAATTAAGCCAAAGTGACAGAGGATGACAGCTGCAATTGGGTTCATTTGTGAAGCAGGTCGGGCTTCAGCATCACCATGGAATTCTTCTGGCTGGGTATCAGGATACGAAAGCCAGTGAATGTGACCAAATTTGCAGTCAGAGAGGGTGCACCTTTTCAGGCAAGTGCGCGCGCGTGCGCGCGCGTGTGTGTGTGTGTGTGTGTGTGTGTGTGTGTGAGAGTGTGTGTGTGTAACACATACACTTTCTCACCAGAGCCTAGCAACTTTAGCAATATTTGTGTAATACCAAAAAAACAAATAACAGAGTTTGATCTATGGAAAGACTATGTCCTGGGGAACGGTTGTGTTTTTATGCTATCCATCGGGTCCCAGTGTTAGATCCTTTTCTGTGAGAAGCCAAACTGTAGATGCTTTTGGTTTTGGGGACCACTCTCTTGCCACAACTATTCAACTGCCCTTGCTGCCTAAGAACACCATAGACAACACGTAAAGAAAGAGACATAACTCCAGACTATAAAACTACAACTCAGCTTTGTTTTCTTTTTACACTCACTGAGAATGTAAAAAAAAAACCCCAAAACCAAGCCTGAGTTTAAATGATCATTCCATCTATTTAATTTACACAGTACACCATTTAATGCAAATATTTCTGTCCTGTTGTCTTATTAAAATACAAAATATTGCAGTTAGAGAATGTGACTGAAAAGAAATGTTGAAATTGTCTCTTTCTCTCTCTCCCCCTCCCCATCTATTTCTCTCTCTCTCTCTCTCTCTCTCTCTCTCTCTCTCATAGTCAAACACACTGCCTTTGAGTCAAATCTGATTTATGCTGAGCCTCTTACTATGTCCTGGATTCTGTAAATCCTAACAGAGCAGAGCAGATTGCCTCATCTTCATTGATATTCTGCATAGAACCTGGTAAATTCAAACCACCAAACTTATAGTCCACAGTTTAAGTTTCAGTGTGTTGTGCCATGGAGGGGAGATATATATATATATATATACTGCTGTTGTCATTGTGTACTGGAGAGTCAGAACCAACCCAGAGCAGACTGTCTGGTGGATTTTCAGAGGCAGTTATCTCACATTACCCATCCTTTTCCCAGAGAGCAGCTGGTGGATTTGAACCCTGTGCCCTTGGGATTGCAGCTCAGTTTCTTGCCACTAGACCACCAGAGCTAGCTAGCGCTCTCTCGATAAATGATAGATGATAGATAGATAGATAGATAGATAGATAGATAGATAGATTTATAAATATTGATAGTTATAGAAAGGCTTCAGGCCTTTTATTCATAGGGTCACTTTGAATCGTGCTTAACTCAAAGTCAATCAATGATAACAACAACAACAACGTGTGTGTGTGCGTGTGTGTGTGTCTGTGTATGTTATTGGGTAGTATAGAGTTAGAACTGAGTCACAGCTGACCCTCAAGTGGGTTTTGCAGAGGGTGTTAAGAAATTGTCAACTCTTTACCATTAAGCCCCCAGAGATATCCGTATCTACAGCTACCTTTATCTCTATCTGTGTCCCTGTGGTTGCTATACACTCTTGAGTCAGAACTGGCTCATAGCTGATCCTTCAATGAGTTTTCTGAGGCAGTAAATCACACAGGAGGAGAATGCCCTTCTCCTTCCCATGGAATAGCTGGTGGTTTTGAACTGTGTGGGTGTTAATTCTGGGTTCACAGTGAAACTTCTTACTGCCAGTCCAACAGAACAAGATACACATACACATACACACATGGGGTTTGTTGTTATGTGCCATCAAGTTGAAATCGACCTGTTGCTGACCCTCCAGCTGGTTTTCAGAGGCAATAAATTACACAAGAAGAGACTGCCCATCTTCCTCCCACAAAGCAGCCTGTGGATTAGAAGTGCCTGAGAGAAATCCTGAGAATGGCCCAGGATAGGACAAGGATTCTGTCAATTCTGTAAAGGTTCAGAGAGTCTCTGCATAAAGGCTGTTCTGGTGCCAGAGTTTATAAGGATTTAGGCTGTTCACCCAAATACTATGCCTCTCCTGTGGTTTGATCCACTGTGGGAGAAACATAGACAATCTCTTCCATTCATTTTTCCACTTGGGAGAAATCTAATGCAGAGTCAAATTTAGTCAGCTCTGCTTTGACAGCAATGAGTGGAGTGAACAGATACACACACACACATTGCTGTAATAAAACAATGTAAAAAACTAGAAAATCACATAGTGAAAACAATATATACTTTATATTTAGAATGTAACATATTTTAAAACGTATTTAGTAAGTCACGAGGTGATACATACATGGCATGTAACAAATTGTCTTCAGGAGTATTTCCTCATTTGATTCTAGTAACAACCTGCTGAATTAGGAAGGCCAGGCAAGATTTGTCAACCAGGCAGCTCTCTGCAGGTAAATGGCTTGTCCAATGTCATAACCGCTAAGGGGGAAAATCAAGATTTTAAAGCTTTCCTTCAGTTTTGAGAATTTTTCCTTTGGGCAGTAAGCCATTTGTAGGACCTGATTTTTAGGAGTAATTTTGATCTCATAGATATGGTCTTATTTCAGGTCTTGATAAGTAATTACTGTTAGAAAAGAAAAAGAAAGTAAACATTTTCTATATTATTAAATTAATGGAGACAGCAAGACTGGGTAATTTAAGGGAAAACAGAACAAGCCTCAAATGCTCACTTTTTCCTTAATAACAGTATTACTTTGCCTGAATTTTAGAGGTAATTGCCACAATGATCCACTTGACTTCCCATGGAGACAACACCTTAATAGCCTTTTATTTAATTTTTTATTTTATTTTTTTTTATTCAAGACTCTAAGACTTCAAAGAGAAACTAAAATGATTCACTCCTGGCCAACTGGCATTGGAGCAGTCTGTTATGTAAGCTTTTAGTCTCTGTATAATTTTAACTCTTACAAATTTCACCACTTAAAAAGCTCATAGAGAAGATAAATGACAGCATTCTGAATTTGAATGTAGACATTAAGCCGTCAGCAAAGGAGACCACTCTCTCTCGTAGGTTATGTCCATAACCCTCCAGTCTGCCTAAGAGCTAACCCCTTCCTAATATTGGAATCTCACTGTTTTCTATGCAGGTGGTTTTTGTCCAGCATAGCAAAATGTTTTGGAGAAATGGCCTACAATTTCTTGACTGTGTTGTGTATTATGTGGTGTTAGGTTACAATGTTTATGATGGCAATGCTTAAATTTTTTTATTTCCTTTTTAAAAAATGCAACAGAAAACCAGTGTGAAAGCCATTTTGTTTTATCTTATTTTTAATTTTCTTTTATTTATTATTTTTTGTGTGTACCGTCAAATCAGATCTGACTGGTACAGGAGGAGATTGTCCCTCCTTCTTCAGCAGAGCATCTGGTGGATTTGAACTGCACACCTCTGGGACTGCAGTGCAGCTTCTTGCCACTAGGCCACCAGAGGTAGCCTGAAAGCCATTTTAAACTACCTTACTTTCATATGCGCATATGTAAAATCTGAACTTGTTGGAGATGCATGGATGCTAACATGCTGGCATGTGTGATGGCAAAATGACATAAATGTTAAGATCTAAGTTCTGTTTTAAAGTAAACTCATTAACTCATGGCCTCCATGTTGGAATGGAATCATAGCTGACATTCCATTGGTTTTCAGAGACTGTAAAACAGCACGAGAGGAGATGGCCCATCTTTGTCTCCTGGAGCAGCTGGTGTTTCAAACCACTAGCCTTAAGGTTGGCAGTACAACTCCTTATCCATTAGGACATTGGAGGGTTGTTGTTAAGTGTCGCTGCGTCGTAGGCAGCTCGTAGTGACCCTATGAACGAAAGCCCTCAGCACTTGCATGACTTTCATTCTTTCTCCAGATTCATAGGGTTCCTGGACACAAGCTATTACGGAAGTGGATGCCACTCCTGCTTCCAACCTTGTTTTAATCAGGGAGCACCACCAAACACTGGCCATGATGGGTAACCATTATCGCATTTGACACATCAGTGTCACAGTGCTCAGCTTCACAGCAACCACAAGTTACCTCTGAACAGCAAGAGGACAGCCAGGGCTATAAGACCGACAAGAATATTTGATGGAAAACAATGAAAACCAGGTCTGAGGGCCGTGGATTAAAAGTCATCCACCTTTGGCTTGGTAACATCACTTTCTCTCCACAACACCAACTGATCTCTCTCTCTCTATGTTGATGTTATTGTGGTTGAGTGCTGTCGAGTTGTAAGCGACTCACAACGACACTATGAACAAAAGTCCTCAGCATTGAAGGGTAGAGACTAATAAGAGCAAGACTATTGATACAGCAAAATTGGTGTGGCTCAAATGTGTATCTTCCCAAAAGTGATCTGACGCACAGCTGTTCTCCTGCGCAAACGGATACTGTGGGTAGAGGCTGAGGACAGAGAGCAGTGAGGATTGCAAAGTGACTGCACATTTCTTCAAACATCCAGGTGAAGGCAGTCAGAATTCATCCCTTACACTACTTAAGAAGTAGAGGTACCCTATGAGCCTTGGTAGTGCAGTGCCTAATGTATTGGGCTGCTACCACTTACTCCAGGGGAGAAGATGAAGCCATTCTTTGCATGGTCCTGTAAAATGAGTCTCTTGGCATCACGTCTGCTGATAATTATTAAAAGGCCCATGGTGAAATGCTTTCCTTGTCTTTAAAGGCATGTATACTTTTTGCATCTTCCTTTTCCCCCCCTCTCCCTACCAAAAAAAAAATCTAGTGGAAATGGTGCAAGAAAAGTGGAGCCCTGTGATTTTTTCATTGCCTTTCATTTGTTGAATGCTGAGCACGGACATGCCAAAAGTAATTAAACAGCATCGCCACTGCATAGCAGACCCCCCGCCCCCCCCCAGGGGAAAAAAAAGGAACCACTGAGTCTCTGAATTATGTCGCCAAGAAGGAAGCACAGTGCTGGCCTCCTCCTGCCTAGTAAAGACAGACCATAAGATCATCATGTGCAAATGCTGTCACAGCTCCAATGATGTGGGGTACGGCGTGGGGGGCCGGTGCAGGGAGATACAATGCGAGTGGAGAAATGTCTCTAACAAAAGGCTGTCAGATATGATTTACTGAGCTAGCTTCCAGTGGGTAAGCCTCAGTGAACATTCTGAATTCTAGCTTTCCACACTGGCAGGCTTCTTCGTCCTGCAACAAAGACATCGGGATATAGGCAGTTCATAAAAGTGATGTCTTTTGTTCAGTCCTAACAGGGTCTCTCAACAGGGGAGAGAGAATCAATGAAGTGCTAAATGTAATATGAAATCAATTTCCCTTCTCACATGACCCTGAGAATAAGAGAAGACTCTTGTTTTCTTGGGGCTGTTAAAACCCGAATGTCTTTCGGCTGGGAGCTTTCAGGAATAAGTTTAGTTTAATTATTTTAGACTCTTGTTTTGCTGAGAACAGATTTAGTGGCTGTTTAATTTGATTTTATTTAAAAAAAAAATCACAGAAATCCAAGGATGGTCATTTTTCCAGGCCTTGGCTGGAGTCATTTCAGAGAAATGCTTTGTGTGATGAGACTGACTTTCAAAAAGATTTGTACTTCTGGCTGAAGGAAGGGAATCCCAATCTTTGGTCTAGGACCAATGCTAAGCACTTAGAATGACTCCACACATTTCATTACATGGTGATGTAACTGCTTGGGTGAATCTGTTTCCTACCAGAGATTGGATACACACATTTTTAGGCTGACTTAAGTTGTTTCATAGACTGTATATATACTATTTTCCCAGTGCTTGAGTATAAATGCAGCTGTCGCTGTGAGAATACATGTAAATACAGATGACACAGACAACACTGGAACATTTTCAGCAATAGAACATATTTCACAAACAGGGAAGAATTGACTTGCTAGGAGACTGTTGTTGTTAAGTGCCATCGAGTTGTAGATGATCATAGCGACCTTTTGAATGAAAGACCTGAGCACTTGTATAACTTTCATCGTTTCTCCAAGTTCATAGAGTTTCTGGAGGCAAGCTGTTTTGGAAGTGGATGCCACTCCTGCTTCTAAGCTTGTTTTAAGTGACTTGGGAGGGATAAAGATTACCTCATATTTTGACATATGATAGAGGAACATTTTTTTGAATTGTATACTCTGAATGTCTTTATAATGTAGTTTGCAGTCCTATAACTCCAAATACAGATTTGTATTTCTTCTAAAAGATCTTTCTTCATAAGGTGTAACTTGTGTGCTCCAGTCCTTTTAAGTATATTTATTTTTTCTTTTTTTTTAAAGTATATTTTTAATGGAAGGTCTGTTAGTTTCAATTTAGAGTTTATATATTATAGTTAATATAGTTAATACTGGAGCCTTCAGTATTGATTGAGCCTCAATGTCAAGAAGAAAAAGATTCTCACCACTGGACCAATTGGTAGCATCAGGATGGATGGCAAAGAGATTGAGATTGTTCACAGCTTCAGTTTGCTCTGCTCCATGGTCAACACTCTTGGCACCAGCAGCCAGGAAATAAAAAAAATTATTGCGATGGGAAAGTCTACTGTTAGGGATCTCTCTAAAGTACTCAAGAGCAACTGTGTCTCTCTGGAGACTAAGGTGTGCCTGATACAGGCCATGGTCTTTGCAATCACTTGTTATGCATCAGAGAGTTGGACAATGACTAGGGAGGATAGAAGGAGAATTGATGCCTTTGAGCTGTGGTGCTGGAGAAGAGTATTGAATGTACCATGGACTGCTAGGAAAACAAACAGATTCATCCTGGAGAGGGTTAAACCAGGCGGCTCTTTGGAGGCAAGGATTCTGGGGCTTCGTCTGACATACTTTGGACATGTTGCAAGGACAGGTGGTTTGAATCCACCTGCTGCTCCATGGAAGAAGGATGGAAATCTGTTCCCTTGTCATTCACTGCCTCTGAGAACCTGCTGTAGGGTCAAATACAGATTGATTGCTGCTTGATGGAAAACAAAAATAACAATAGTATTGCTGTTGAGTGTAATGGAGAAAAGTTGTTCGTGTCAAGTAATCGGAAAACTTGGTAAACTGGCTATAGAATTTGATGCTTCAAAGCATCTAAATAAATTTTAAAAATAAAAGGAAAAAAAAGCCCACTTGGAAGGTCAACTAGGAGATGGTTCAGATTCACTGACAGTGGTTTGAGTTCAACTCTTTCCTTAGGCCTGAGCTTATGTTCTATTCACTAACAGTATTTTTTCTCCCTCTGCCATAACTTGGTGAATGGTGCAAACCGTAATGCTGGGTGGGGTGTCAGAATCCTTGAAAAATGGACTATTCTAACCATTGTGTTAACCCCCATTGTGGGGCATGGTCTTCAGCTACCATAACTCTGGACACATGGTCTTATAAATCATCAATAGCTGTGGGACCAATATAATAAGACAGTGCTTTCTACACTGTAACAAACAGCAACTATGATGGTGGAGAGAGTGTGAAGAGACTGTGGAACCGCTGTGAAGAGATTATGGCAAGGTGTAACTAGAAGAAGCCTGAAGATAAAGGCTACCGCAATATGATTCAAGGGAAAACTGACTTGTAACTGCTCTAAGGTTTGTTAGATGATTGAGGAAAGCAAATGCTTCTTGCATTTGTGTTGAACTAAATTTGAACTTTCACTAATTGAGGAATTGTGCCCTGTCAATCTGGCTTGGGAATGCTGGACTAAACCTGGGTTTGCATTGTGAGATATTCTTTGCCTCTCTCACTGTCCAACCTATTTCCTTAATAAACCCCACAACTGTCGTACAGTTTGTGAGTCAATTTGCACCATACATCAGACCAAATGTCTGATAAAAATAGACACAGGAACATGTGGGGTGCTATGTCTACTCATGCAGAAATTAAAAGACGTATTGCAATGGGAAAGTCTGCTGTTAGGGACCTCTTTAAATTACTGAAGAGCAACAGTGTGTCTCTGGAGACTAAGGTGTGCCTGATACAGGCCATGGTCTTTGCAATCACTTGTTATGCATCAGAGAGCTGGACAATGACCAGGGAGGATAGAAGGAGAATTGATGCTTTTGAGCTTTGGTGTTAAAGAAGAGTGTTGAGGGTACCATGGACTGCTAGGAAAACAAACAGATTCATCCTGGAGAGGGTTAAACCAGGCTGCTCCTTGGGGGCAAGGATTCTGAGGCTTCGTCTGACCTACTTTGGTCATGTTGAGACACCGGTCCTTGGAGAAGGACATCATGCTTGGGAGAGTGGAGGGCAGGCACAGGAGGGGAAGGCCCTCAGGGAGGTGGGTTGATTCAGTGACTGGGGCAATCGGGATAAGTGTGTAGGAGACAATGAGATTGGCACAGGACAGAGCAGAGTTTAGAGCTGTTGTACATAGGGTCGCTACAAGTCGCAAGCGACTTGATGGCACATAACAACAAGAACATGGATATTATTGATGGGGAAAGTGATGCCATGTTCTTTGTACCATAAAACCACACTTTAAGAACATTGGTCCCCAACCACATACATATATGTGATCCTCAAGCCATCTGGACACTTTTCTTTCTAGTGGTGGAAGTAGGTCATGAGGACACCTGTAAAGACTGGATAAACTGTTCTGTTGACACCAATATTTTCAAGTTTGGAATGTATCACATGTTTCATGGCAAATAAAATTCATGTCCTAGATTTGAAATAGCCTCTGAGCCCATGGGGCACTCTCATTCTCTTTTCTCCTTAGAGAGATTCTGATAAGGTCAACTTGTCCAATGCAAGTGTTGGTCCAAGTCATGTTTAACAGGGTTTGTCCAATCACATGTTCAGCCTAGCTGTTCTTGGTCTGGTTTGGATACCATTCCCTGGACCAGGCAATGGCAGCTAAGTCAGCAAGGCTCATTCCCCCGTAACACTTACAACATGAGCCAGAACTGTTTTGTGCATAAAGAACCTCTTGGGGCCGCTTTCCGCCGAAGAAGCCAATTAGAATTTTATGGACTCTCCTGTACACGTGTTAATGTTTGATAAAACCTAACTATGCTACTCCTTGCACCACTTAACTGCATTTAGCCATTATTTCAAATGCCTATTTCTCAAAAGCTACGCTTGCGTTTCAGTCACAGTGTGCTCATTTAACTCAAATCATGTTGCTCGCTCTTTTCCAGGAGGTAAAGCTTCTCATTGCCCATCGCCCATTGGCTGACTGCCCTGGACTAATCATTCTACTTTTGTTTGTTTGTTTGTTTCTAAAGTAAACGTTATCTTCTGATTTTGTCATGGACTTTTACTTCTGTTTCTACTTCATGATGATGATTATTTTAATGACAACTTGGCTCTAAGTTCAAGCTGCTGTGTGAGTACTTAGGACATCAAATTCTTCGCAGCTCCTATGTGCCTCTGCACCACGAACGAGGAAGGCGGGGGAAGGCTGGATCTGCCAATAACAGGAGCCCAATAAAGTTAATTGTTTCTGCGTTAGGAACTTTGCTAGTGCCCTGAACACATGGAACCGATTATCTGGCCCTGCGATGTTGTTAAATAAAATGTGCAAAAAAGAAAATACAATTATTGCTAAAGTAAAAACATACCACAAGGGGTTATTAAAAAAAAAAAAAAGCAAGATGTTTTACATTTTAAGGATGTTTCGCTGCTACGTGTGTGTGTTTGGTGGAATACAATATGCTCCAAGACACTGCAAAATCCATGTTAAATCTTTCCTTCTGCCCCGTTGTCTTCCCGTTGCCTGAAATAAATGGAAACAGACTTTTCCATTCTTAAAGAAAAGAAAAATGTAAAATATTAAGGCATATTTTGGTAACTTCTTACAGAAGTTAAGTATAGAGACTACTCATTAAAAATATTTAGCTATACTATGACTTGAATGGATCTTTATTCAAACAACATCTTTAATTTTATCAGCTCCCAAGACAGGTCTGAATAACTGATGAATCCCATACACTGCTCCACTAAGTATGTTCTAGTATAGAATATTATTTACCTTGGCAGTATAGAATTTATTTTTAAAATTATCTTCATGTTGTGCTTAAGATAAAGAATCATAATCATCTTCTAATTCATCTCAGTCAAAGATTTCCTATTGCTAATGCTTCAAAATTGCATAATAGTGTCTAAATGTAAAGCACAAATTGATTACACTTGAACTTTAAATTGTGTTCCCCAGACTGCATATAACCATGATCATAAAATGTTTAGTCCCTGCGAATGGTTATGCAAAAGTGTTTTGCAACATTTCTATTTGGTGTGTATTTCACTTAAGAGATCTACTTGTATTTATATATTTTAGTAAAATACAGTTATTAACTCAAGCACGCATTAATCTTAAAAAAATGAAAAATCTTAACCACAAGGGTTCAGTTCCACTGACAAATGAGCAGTAGAAACTAAAAATTGTGAAAACCTTTGGGGAAGGGAAAAATATGCTTTCTGTTAATTGGTAAATGTTCCAGTGGGATTCTGTTTTTGTTGGGATGTGTTGTGTGTATATAGGGACCAGTTTTCACTGAGTTTCTATGGTTCTGCAAGGATGGTAAAAATCTTGATTTCTGTTAATTTATCTCAGTAAAAGCCCACTGGAACTAATATATATATATAATATTAATAAAAATATATAAATATATA
>NW_006399798.1:11529500-11554644 GCF_000299155.1 Elephantulus edwardii | reverse complement strand
TATAAACATTTTTTAAAAGGCATATTTTGGTTTCATTACTTATATTTTCCTTTTTCTAAATTCTCCCAAAGGAGTGTTTATTGTTTCCTCCCTCTTTCCTCAAAAAGATAAATGCATATTCTTGTGGAAATCTCCAAGATAAAAACAGTTATTTGTTATTCAAAGAGTCGCTGAGGTTTTGCTGCTCTTGCCATCTGGTTATTGTTGTGTGGTTGGTTCTGACTCAGCTGAACTTCCAGTTCTTTCTACAACAGAACTTCCCCTCAGACACACCTTGTTTGTTAGCTTTGGGCTCGTTGCTGCAGTCACTGTGTACAAGCATGCGGATGAGTTTTTGTCTTTTTCTCTCACTTTCTGCCTTTTACCAAGAACATCTTTTCTCCCGAGCCTGTTGCCCCCTGATAACATGTCCAAAGTATGAGTGATGAAGTCTTCCCATCCTCAAGGCTGTGGTGCATTCCGGCCTTATTTCTGACTAGACAGATTTGTTCCTTCTTAAGACAGTCTCTTGATATATGCTGAGGTGACTCTTGTTAAAATGTAGATTTGAATGCAGGATATCTGAGGTAGAAATAGGAAGTCTCACAGCGAAGGTTTGATTCAGAATGAATAGTATCAAAACATTAATAAAAGTGCCCTGATTGCCAACAATACAACCAAGATCTGAGTCCATCAGGACAGATGCTGTAGGGACTCACCACTGATAAGTCTAATTTCTTAGACATTTCCTGTGTAGCGAAAACATGATTTGGCTCTTAATAATAAGTGCTAGGGCAAAATACCAACAGTCATTATGAAGCATGTAGTCAGACACATCTGAGAGGAAAGCTGAGAGATAATTATAGGATACTTGAAATGATATAACTGGGTTTTGGCAACTTTCTAGAAAAAAATAGAGGCAGATATTATATATTTAGTTTAACGAAATTATCCAAATGACTGTTTTTTTCGTATTTCAAGTAGTGTAATATAATTACCTTATATTTTATAGATCTGGCACAAGCAACATAATTTAATATACTTATATTAACATATGTATCCAATTCCTTAATTTTTATAAGTGGATTTAAAAGAAGTTAGTTTTTACTGTTTAATATACAGACATACTCTGCTGGGATATCCAGCTGGGAGCACAAGGTTCGAATTCACAAGCTGCTCAGTAGGCAAAGATGACAATCTCTCACGGGAGAGCTGGATCCTCTGATAACCTGCTGAAGGGTCAGCTATGGCAATTTCCGCTGCCTCCCCACCCCCGAGTGATAAAGCTGGTCAGAATAATCCAAACAATCATTTAAAACTTTTTAAAATGACCAAAGGCAAGTAACAAAGGAGAGAAGGTACTTGAGCAAACCTACTGAACATTGTGGTAAGAACAAATGGGGCCGGGACACTTTGGAATGGAGCTGCCACAATCGTCAGTTTTTCCCACCGCCCTCCCACAGTCGGTAGCCCCACAGTTCTACCATGAGACTGGCTGTGAGGAACTGCTTCAGTTTCTCTTTGGAAGGGGTGAACTGATTTGTAGCAAAGCGCAAGAAAACCCTGCAGGACTGTTGCTGAAATGAGTATTAATCTTAGTAGCAACAACTATTGCAACTATTTAAACAACTGTTTCAAAAATTATTTTCTCATAAAAAAGTAAAATATGAAATAAACACTGAATAAATACTTAGCTAGGATTTATTATTTGGGGTATTTCCATTCATGATTTCCAAGTCTTTCTAGACAAAGGTTTTATACAATCTTACTCAAAATTCAAATGTATACAATAAGTTAAAGATAATTGTATTGGTTTTTATTTAGTGAGTCTAATGTTATGCAGATGACACAACCCTGCTTGCTGAAACTGAGGAGGACCTGAAGTGCTTGCTGCAGAAGGTCAAGGACTGTAGCCTTCAATATGGATTGAAGCTCAACATCAAGAAAACAAACATTCTCACCACTGGGCCAATTGGCAACATCAGAATGGATGGTGAAGAGACTGAGATTGTTAACAGTTTTAGTTTGCTTGGCTCCACAGTCAACACTCTTGGTACCAGCAGCCAGGAAATCAAGAGACAAATTGCATTGGGAAAGTCAGTTGTCAGGGATCTCTCCAGAGTACTGAAGAGAAATGACATCAGGCTGGGGATTAAGGTGTGCCTGATACAGGCCATAGTCTTTGCAATTGCGTGCTATGAGCTGGAGAGCTGGACAGTGACAAGGGATGATAGAAAGAGAATTGATGCCTTTGAGCTGTGGTGCTGGAGAAAAGTGTTGAATATACCATGGACTGCTAGGAAAACAAACAGGTTCATCCTGGAGAAGGTAAAACCAGGCTGGTCCTTGGAGGCAAGGATTATGAAGCTTCGTCTGACATACTTTGGGCATGTTGCAAGGAAGGACCGGTCCTTGGAGAGGGACATTATGTTTGGGAGGGTGGAGGGACCGTGCAGGAGAGGAAGACCCTTGATGAGATGGATTGATTCAGTGATTATGGTAGTGGGAGTAGGTGTGTCAGAGACAGTAAGATTGGTGCAAGATAGAGCAAGGTTTAGGTCTCTTGTACATGGGGTCACTATGAGTCCCATGCGACTCGACAGTACATAACAACAACAACAATGCTTATAATGCCTGATCATTACTGCGTTCATTCCTGGGCACTGTTAGATTACTTCAACACACAGGAATATCTGAAATCTTGATGTGCACATGAGAGTGTCAGTTTTATTTACAACCAGTCTGCTATTTATGCCTGCATTTTTACTTGATTGTACAGCACCTAGGGTATCTTGATATAGTAAACTTTAATGCTGTTGGATCATTTAATATTTTGCCCATGACATCTCTTAATTTTGCAACCCAAGGCTTGGATTTGCTTTCTATCCTTTCAGCTTGAGAAATGCCGAATGAATTCTTCCCTTTTTATTCTCCAATTTGAAGATCTAGCCATACCACGACCTTACCTGGGATATTTCACCACTGTGCCAACCGTGGCCTCAGCTGGAAGACTCTGGCACCCACCTGGGGCCCCAGCCTGCCATGACACCAAGCTTTCCTCCAGATGTACCCGGAGCCCTCACCATGACATTCATATGCCTCATTAGCTCTTAGACATACAATACTTATCTCCCAGGATGCTGTATTGGGGAAATGATTTGTATATTGCTAATTATTTTATAATGTTGTTATTGTGTTATGTGCTGTTGAGTTGCCTGCAACTCATAGAGACCCTATATATAAAAGCTCTAAACCCTGCTCTATCCCTTGCCAACCTTACTGTTTCCAAATGCCCATCCCCATTACCCCAATGACTGAATTAATCCATCTCCTGCGATGTTCCTCCACCCTCCCTAGCATGACATCCCTCTCCACGGACTGGTCCCACCTTACAACATGTCCAAAGTATGTCAGATGAAGCTTCAGAATCCTTGCCTCCAAGGACCAGCCTGGCTTCACCCTCTCTAGAACGAACCTGCTTGTTTTCCTAGCAGTCCATGGTATTATTCAATACTTTTCTCCAGCACCACAGCTCGAAGGCATCAACTCTCTTTCTATCATCCCTTGTCATTGTCCAGCTCTCTGATGCATAGCAAATAATAGCAAAGACCAAGGCCCGTACCAGGCACACCTTAGTCTCCAGACTGACATTGTTGCTCTTTAATACTTTGGAGTGGTCTCTGACAGCAGACTTCCCTAATAAAATTTGTCTTTGAATTTCTTGGCTGCTGTCACCAAGAGTGTTGATTGTAGAGCCAAGCAAACTGAAGCTGTCAACAATCTCAACCTCTTCAGAATCTTCGATTTCTTGATGTTGAGCTTCTTTCCATATTGAAGGCTTCAGTCCTTAATCTTTCACAGCAAATGCTCCAGGTCCTCCTGAGTTTCAGGAAGCCGGGTTGTATCATGTGCATAACACAGATTGTTGGTGAGTCTACCTCCAATCTTGATGCCACGTCTTTCCTCATAGAGACCAGGTATTCTTGCTTGTTTATCATTTGCAGAACAGTTAGTGGATTCAAACTGGCTGTCTTTGTGTTGGCAGGGAAATTTGTTATCCACTAGGGCACCAGAGCTCACTTAGCTGTCCTGTTAGGAATTTTAATTCTTACTGTTTCACCACTCAGTCACATTCTTTCTGATACCCACATGGAATCAGATCTGTCTCTGTCAAAGCTTGGAAGGGGGACAATGGGAGGTTAGTCCACAGGGAGTCATGCTGCCTACCAGAGCACCTCCTCTCT
Organism: Elephantulus edwardii; assembly: GCF_000299155.1. Classification (NCBI taxonomy): domain Eukaryota; kingdom Metazoa; phylum Chordata; class Mammalia; order Macroscelidea; family Macroscelididae; genus Elephantulus; species Elephantulus edwardii. The sequence continues at coordinate 11,550,421 of NW_006399798.1, read as the reverse complement.
GGTGATTTGAATGCAACAGCTGCTCTTGTGGAGAAAGATAGACAATCTCCCCCTCCCTTCCCCCCCCCCTGTCATTTACAGTCTCAGAAACCCAGTGGAGGGTGGGCTGTGAGTTGATTCCCCTTAATGGCAATGAGTTTGTTTTTCAGCATTCGTAAAGATTTTAAAGAAAGAAGCATCCTTTCTGCCCACAATTTTCCTTTACTTTCATTTAATTATTCTCTCTAGGTTACTCTGGGTGGTGAATATAAGGTTGAAATCAAAGGGATTCCCTTTTGCTGACCTTCTGACCTTACCCAAGTGTGTCCTTGTGTTCCAGCAAATAGGAAATAATCTTATTACTGTTTACTCCTAAACACAGTTTTATGACTCACCCCAGGAGATAAAATGAGGAATGCTGAAATAATGGGGAAATGTCCGCAGGTCCTTAGAACTGCTGTGACACCCCCCCCCCCAGCCCCCACTTTAACTGCCCAACCTAGAATGGATACACACCTTACTTTTCTCTTTGTTTGGTGCTGACAAAATCCTCACCACGAGTGTACGGTTGAAGTAAAATGCATTTGCTGTGCACTTGGCTTCCAGACTGTAGTAAGTTTGAACGTTTCAGAGGACATCTAAACCCTTTCCTAATCTCTGAAATTTTGGGCGTTAAAATATACCAAGAGGCGTCTCAGAGGAGAGACACAAGCCATTGTAAACCCTATGTAGCACAGTTCTACACATGAATGGCTTTGGGGTTTATTTTTTTATTTTGGTATAGTGGGGTTTTTGGTTTTGGGTTTTTTTTTTATTTTTTGGTTTGTTTTTTTGGTTGTGGGTTGTTTTTTTTTTTTTGTTTTGTTTTTTGGGTTATTTTTTTACTTTTTACTAAATATCAAGAAACTACTGCTCCAGCATGCTGTAGAAAAAGATAAAGAATGGGAGAATTAGACAGCCAGCAGAGGCCAGCAACTCAGACCTTCTCCAGGTTAGACATGCTACACGATTGAAGTTTCATTTACGCCGCCATCAAGATGATAAACAAAATACTGTGTCCATACATTTGGCTCTGGTGGCCTAGAGGCAAGAAGCTGCACTGCAATCCCCTAGGCGGGCAGTTCGAATTCAGCAGCTTCTCCATAGGTGAAGGAGGGGCAGTCTCTTCCTGTGTGATTATTTTGCCTCTGAAAATCTGCCGGAGGGTCAGCTATGGGTTGGTTCTGATTGGACAGTACACAATAACAACAGCATGTTATGAATGGCAGAGTCAGAATATTCACATAACACAGAAAGGGGAAATGCATAATATGTGTTACAAAAGAGGGTGCAAAATCGGATAAAACCATGCAGTCCAGTCGAGATGGCATAGGAATGTAAATGAAGCAGAGGACAAGCCTTGTCAATAGGTGTCACCTTAGCCTTCTAAGATGTTAATGCGAAACAGCGTATGGTAAAGGAGCTTTGCCTGCGGGGTGGGTGTAACTCAAGGATTGACAGCCTGGAGGTTTCCATGAACTGGCGATTGGCCATAGCATTTTAGAATCAGTTCCATATTCAACGGCTATTGTACCCAGATATTATGTTAACACTTAAAACACTTCTCCCTGTTGACCAGAAATTGAAGATTCCCATCAATGATCATCTTCATGCCAAAATCCGGACTTAAAAGGGCCCTCCCGGGGCGCCATGGCTGGACACTTTAAAATTAAAGCATTTTGCCAGATAACCAGGTAAATTCTTCAGTTTCTTCACCAGATATTTCACTCCTGTTTTGGACCATGCTCTTTGGCATTGCTGACCAAACAAACTGAACTAAGGAGCATAAATTCAGAAATTCAGACTTAGTCATTCTTTCCCCTCGAACATGTGAGTTTCACAGTGCCTAATATTATTAGCACAGTTCTGTTCTTCAAGGAAGCACTCAAATTTTTAATTGCTACCAGCATTATTTGTTTGGTGGAGCTCCCAGTTGTAAAACTGGTTTGGAAGCAGGAGTGGCATCCACTTCCTAAATCACATGCCTCGGGATACTCTATGAACTTGGAGAAATGATGATAGTTATGGAAAGACATGCATTATGACTTTTGTTCTTGAAGTTGCTATGAATCGTACTCAATTTGATGGCAATCATCAACAGTACCACCAGCATATTTTATACTTACTATTGCCACAGAACGACCAATCAGCTTACACTTGATTTGTTAACAAAATAAAAAATGACCAAAGGGCTTAAACTCAACTTTCAATGAAATCAAAGCAACCTACCCTCTAAAATCCAACTGCATAACAATAGATTGGAAGAGGTCCATATTTATCCCCATTCCCAAGAAAGGTGACCCAACACAATGTGGAAACCATCAAGCAATATCATTAATAGCAAAGCAAGATCATTGAAATAAGCCTGGGACAGCACATAGATAGGGAACTGTCAAAAGTTCTAGCAGGATTTAGAAGAGGCCGTGGTACCAGAGATATTATTGCTGAAGTCAGATGTAAGGAATATCAGAAGGCTGTCTACTTGTTGACTGTACAAAGGCATTTGGCTGTGTGGATCATAATAAGTTGTGGCTGACACTGAGAAGAATGGAAGTACCAGAGCTCTTCCTTGTGCTCATGCAAAACTTATACCTGGACCAAGAGGTTGTTGCGTAAACAGAGCAGGGTTAAACACTGCATGGTTTAAAATTAAGAAGGGAGTGTGTCAGGATTGTATTCTCTCTCCATACTTACTTAATCTGTATGCTGAACAAATTATATGAGAAGCTGGATTCTATGAAGAGGAATGTGGCATCAGGACTGGAGGAAGACTCATCAATAACCTGCACCATGCAGATGACACAACTTTGCTTGCTGAAAGTGAGGAGGCTTGAAACATTTGTTGCAGAAGATCAAGGAATGTAGCCTTTGGTATGGATTGCATCTCAATATCAAGAAAAAAAAAAGATTCTTAACACTGGACAACATCAAGATGGATGGAGAAGAGATTAAAACTGTCAAAAACATCATCTTGCTTGGATCCCAAAATAACACTGTTGGTCCTAACAGTCAAGAAATCAGGAGATGCATTGTACTGGGAAAATCTGCAGTTAGGTACCTCTCCAAATTATTGATGTCTTAGTTTGAGGACTAAGGTGCATCTGATTCAGGCCTTAGTTAAAAAACTAAGTGACCACTTAGAAAATCTGATCACTTGCTATGCATCTGAGAGCTGGACAATTAATAAGGATGACAGAAGAAGAATTGATGCCTTTGAGCTGTGGTGTTGGAGAAGAGAACTGAACATCCCATGGACAGCCAAAAGAACAAATAAATATGTCTTGGAAAAGGTGCAGCTGAAGTCCTCTTTGGAGGCAAGAATAATGAGGGTTCACCTCACATACTTTGGGCTGTTGCTAGGAGAGGCTGGCTATTCCTTGGAGAGGAACATGATTCTGGGAAGGGTGGAAGGTCACCAAAGGAGAAGAAGACCCTTGACCAGGTGAATTGATGTGGTGACTGCAACAATGGGCTTTTGTGTGTCAGAAAGTGTGAGGATGTCACAGGATAGAACAGAGTTCAGATCTTTTTTTCATAGGGTCACTATTAGTTGTACTCAACTTGATGGCACCTAACAACAATAGCAGCAACAACTGCCACAGATCTATTATTTTTAAATAGATTTTATATATTTTCATGAGATTTGGAGAACAAAAAAGACATATGCATAGGCTCCACTTTTCATCCCAATATAAAAAGTTCTTCTGTTCTATATATAGCTCTGCTTTTCACATAGCTGGTTAATTCTGTACTCATTGTTTGTTTGTTTGTTTGTTTTTTCTTTCTGTACTCATTCTTATGTTGGACACTTGTCAAATATTGTGAGATATCATGCAGGTAGACTCTAACCTATTCCATACTGAGTTACAACAAATCACACTGATGGCCACGCGACTTTTCTTTCTGAACAACATTGTAACACGTATGTCGTTGGAACGTACATAGTGAATCACACTGTCAACTCAAAAGCTGTGTGCACTTCTGGTTGAAATGCATGAGCTGCGTTGAGGAGGAAGAGATGAACATTCTACTCCCATCACAATTCCCAGCCTCATTAACCCAATGGAGAGTCAGCTATGAGTCCAACTGACTCAATAGCCAAGAGTGACACACACAGTGTTTCATACAATGTAATAGACAACCTGCTGATGTTACCATTCTCAGATGTTCACTTGCACATGCTCTAAGAAAGAATTTATAAACATACTGATAGGAAATGATGAAAACTTTAAGAAGAGTGACAAAGTTTAAGAGGGCAGTAAGTAGTAGATATTGGAGGGGATGTGATGAGAAAGGAACCCTTATATATTGTTGGTGGGATTGTAAAATGGTACAACCATTCTGGAAGGCAGGTTGGCACTTCTTCAAAAAGCTGAACATAGAAATTCCATATGACTCAGCTATTCCACTACTTGGAATATACTCTGAGAATATGATAACTGAGACACAAGCTGAGATTTGTACACCAACGTTCATAGCAGCATTATTCACCATCGCAAGAAATGGAAACAGCCCATATGCCCAACTACAAACGAATGGATTGAGAAATTATGGTACATTCACACAATGGAATACTATGCAGCACGCAGGAGCAATAACTGTAAATTATTACCTAACTTGGGAGGGACTGGAGAGCATTATGCTGAGTGAACTTAGTCCCACAAGGATAAATATTGTACAACACCGTTATTGTAGAATGAGTATAGGGATCCAAGAGGGGTGGGAGAGGCTGGAAGCAGAGGGATGTGGATGTGAAGGGGAATGAGGGGATTAATTATTGGATTGTACAATTTGATGGGGGGGGTGAGGGAGATTGAAAGAATTTGTTTGAATTTGTATTAGAATTTTGTAAATAAACTAGTAGTTAAAGAAAGAAAGAAAAGAATAAATAGGAAAAGAGAGAGATGCCACTTAAGTCATAACTGATTTTCAGTGCATTTGTTGGAACTAGATCTCATGGTAAACGAGGCACTGACTACCTGTACTGGTGTTTTGGTGGACGTGTGTTGCATTCATCAAGGTTTTCTGAGGCAGCACCCTCATTATCTGCAGCACTTGGCTACCCTGGCTACCTCCACCAAATAAAAAGCAGGAATAAGGTTTACTGAGCAATCTTGCCCTCCCTTGTCATTCTCTGATGCTGGAGAACTTTCTAAACTTCTGGCAAGGATCTGGCTTTGTGGCTGACCAGTGGTCCCACATCCTGCCGTAGCCCCATACACTTTACAGCTTTGAGAGGGGGGCATTTTGATGTGGTTCTGCTATGGCCAGAACGTCCGTGTAATTTCAATTTAATCTACTGCTATACATGCAGTGAATTATGGGTTCATTTTTCTACCATTTTTTGATGTTTTATGCAAGCAAGTAACTCTTTGACATTTCTCTCCATGGAGGGTAGCAGTCACTTGTTTCTTTCTATATCAGAGATTGACTCTCTTCTCATATCCTTTTTCGATTCCTTTGTTTATTTACCATTACTAGGGGTGAGCAAGTTAACAGTGGGAGGGGTAAACATGCATACAGATGTATAGTGATGTTAACATAAGCAAAAGTATATGCCTCTGTTCTGCTTTAAAAACAACAGCCTGAGGAAATGAACTTTACCAATTCATGTCATGGTTCACTTTTCATTTACGGTGGCCTCGAGTATGTATTTGTAGGAAGTTCTATAGAATTTTAGGATATCATGGTGTCCTCATCACTCTGGACCACGAGGATCTGAGATGATGTATTACAAAATATTTCGCTTCTCAGAAAATGGTTAATAATGTTTTTTAGATATAAGAGTAGGAAACAGATTAGGAAAGGCTGTTGTCAGAGCAAATGCTGAAAATTAAGTAGAGATGGTTCAAGGAAGAAAATCCATTTTTTATGATAGGAGGGCAGAACATTGTATCCAAAGTGTGAGGTGATGGAGTGTAATGTTCCTACTTATCTAATAATCGTAACCCACAGATCCCAGCTTAAAGGTGGGACCCCCATAATGGATAAGGATTAATTGAGAGAGAAGCTCAGAAAAGTTACAGACACTTGAAAGGAAACACACTAGTGGCTACAGAATTGTTTGAATCGAGAGGAAAGGCTTACATTTCTGAGCTGAAGGACAGAAAAGGATTTCGGTTCCAGGAAAAGAGAATTCATTTAGAAAGGAGGCCGTATAGCTATCAGACCTAATAGATGGAAACAGACAATACCAAGACGAGCTATATCATGATACCAAGTGTCTCTTTTGTAAATTCTGTGACCGTGTCAGTACAGTATTTAATTCATTGACCACCAACTGGTTCAGTTCAAGTGCCATGTGCTTTGATATTTTCTTTAAATTATTAAATTTTATTAATTTTAATGAACATTTACAGAGATTTGGGGTTTTCATTCATTCATTGTTGCACTGTTTTCTCTACCCTCCTCCCCAGTTCCTTCTTCTTTTTTTTCCCCCCTTGAAAGTCTGTTTTAATTGTCCAATTGCCACAGTGCTTGTCAAAGGCAGTTCTGATTAATCTCCTTTGACAGTGTGTCCTTTGCCATTCCCTATCACTCCTCCCTGAGAGAGACTTCACCCTGATTCATAAGGAAAGGGGGATGGCATACTTTGATATTTTTAAGTCTAGGCTAAGACTTTATCTCCACTTGGATGGCACTTACCATAAAAACTCAGCAAGTCTGTTATCCTATCAGCAGAAACTTAAGACAATTTCCTTAGGCATTCTAAATGAACTTTTTCCACAAGACAAGTAGAGATTCCCCAGTGGACAAGCATCCAACTGTTTCCAATCGTATTACCCTTTTAAATAAAGGATTCCCAGCAAAGATTCGGAAGAAATCGTATGCCTTCGAGGGATAGGCAGCTGGGAGAACGGGAAGGGATTAATACAGAAAAGGCTGTGGGCCATCCCGATCCTATTCTTCAGTTCCTTGATTGAAGGCATTAAGTTTTATTTTATTAACTTCTTTCTTGCCCTTCAAGAGTTGAGGGTGCTCACTCCAGGGCTTATGTGGACCTGCCCCAGGGAACCTCAGAGCAAAGGTTTTCCATCGCAGCTGGCTGTGATTAGAAGGATTGGGGGAGATCAGTGCTTGATTAACTTTCAGCTGCTCTTGGTTTGCCTCAGTTCCTGCAAGAGAATTAATCCATAGGTTCGAGTAAATTTTGGATCTTAATGGATACCAGATACATTGAGCCCACCCAGGCCACCAGGATTTAGCAATCCCTTTCCTCACAGTGAAATTATACAAATGAATTCATTCCATCTTCATGGCTACAATAACCCTACCTCATTGTTTGTTTTTCCCAGGACACTCACTTTATTTTATCCTCTATTCCAGCATATCTGTTTATATCTCAATCTCTCCTTAGATTCTTTAGAGAAAAGGTCAAGTCTTAAGTTTTTGTGTTTTCAGAAGTGTAAGCTAAATTTCTTGCACTCTGAGAGTTTTTGAATGAATAAAAATGCAATCCGACTTCTTTCACTTAATTTGTGTTATTGTTGTTGTTATCTGCCATTGAGTCAACTATAATTTATGTTGTTGTTGTTGTTAATTCTCTTTGAGTCAAGGATGACTAATACCGACTCTATGAACAACAGATCTGAACCTGGTCCTATCCTGTGCCATCCTCACACTTCCTGATACCACTGTGGCTGTGATTGTGTCATCTACCTGGTTGAGGGTCTTCCTCTCCTTCACCGACCCTCTCTCTACCTTTCTGACCATCATGTCCTTCTCCAAGGAATAGCCCCTCCTAGCAACATGCTCAAAGCATGTGATACAAAGCCTCATGAACTTTGTCTCCAAAGAACACCCTGGCTTCACCCTTTCCTAGACATATTCATTTGTTCTTTTGGCTGTCCGTGGGATATTCAGCACTTTTCCCCAACACTGCAGCTCAAAGACATCAATTCTTCTGTCATCCTTATTCATTCTCCTGCTCTCAAATGCATAGCAAATGATTGGAAAGACCACGGCCTGAATCAGATGCACCTTAGTCCTCAACCTGAGGCCGTTACTCCTCAATAACTTGGAGAGGTCCCTAACTGCAGACTTTATCATTGCAATACATCTCCTGACTGTTGGTGTCACGTATATTTATTGTGGATCCAAGTAAGATGAAGTTGTTGACAACAACTACGGTTCGTAGCCGCCCTATAAACAACAGCTCTGAATCCTGCCCTATCTGGAGCCAATCTCACAGTCTCTGACACACCTGCCTCCCATTACCACAGTCGTTGTGTAAATCCATCTCGTCCAGGATCTTTCTCTACTGCACTGACCCTTGTCCCTTCCAAGCGTGATGCCCCTCTCCAAGGACTGATCCCTCCTGGTAATAGGCCCAACTATGTGAGATGTACTTTCAAAATCTTTGCCTCCAAGGAGCAACCTGATTCCACCCTGTCCAGGTTAGAGCTGTTTGTTTTCTTGGTAGTCCATGGTATGTTCAATACTCTGATCCAGCACCACAGCTCAAAGACATCTGTTGTTCTTCTATCATCCCTCATTATTGTCCAGCTCGTCGATGCATAGCATGTAATTGTGAAAACTATGGCCTGACTGGACCAGGCACAGCACGTAAAATAGGAGCCCTGGGAGTGCAATGGTTAAGAACTTAGCTGTTAACTGAAAGGTGAGCAGTTCAAATACACCCTGAGAGAAAGGAGACAGTCTGATTCTGTAAAGATTTACGGCCTTGGAAACCCTGTGCAGCAATTCTATTCTGCCCTATAAGGTCTTGATGAGCCAGAATGAACTTGATAGAAATAATTTGTCTTTTCTCATTAAGTTATCCTAGGCCTCAACTTTTCACTTGTGGTGCACAAGTGGAGTTCAATCTTTTCTTCAACTTAATTTGTCTTAGTCAAAGATTCTTAAATTATATATTATAATTACAAATTATATATTATGAATTAATCATCATTGTCTATATAATAGTAAAAGGAATTCAATCAACAGGTATTTTTATAAGGCATCAGGTTTTGGTACACTTATCTTTGTCATCATATTGACAGATTTTGTGACAAATGTTGATTTTTCATCCAACCCTTTCCTTGCTGATTCAATATGATAATATTTGTGAATTGAAAAACTCACTAAAAAAGGGGGAAAAAGCAAGCTTGCTACAGAAATAAATGTCCGTCATAAGCATCAGGTTGTTTCTTTTTCAGAGAGAGTATTATAATACCATTGACTTATAGTACCCATGTTGTTAAGATGTTGTGTTGTTCACAGGCGAATCATAGCTACCCTATGAATGAAAGTCCTGGATACTTGCTGTATAACTTCCGTCCTTTCTCCAGGTTGTTAAGATGAGAGACACATAAATAACAATAAAATATGAATTATAATAGTTAAGTCAAATAAGATTTCCCCCCAAATCATGCAACTCATTTTCCTTCACAGAATCTAATTACCAGGAGTTGTTGTTGTTGTTGATTGCCTTCGAGTGGAGCACGGCTCATAGCAACCCTATGAACCAAAGGCCTGAAGCTCCTCTACAAGTATTGATGTTTATCAAAGTTCATAGAGTTTCCAGAGGCATGCTGTTTGGACAGTGGATGCCACCCTCTAAGAGAATTCTAAGTCTATTGTAATGCTCATGCCTTTTCCTGAGACTTTGAATTGGTGGCATTGCTAACCCAAGTTTCTCATCTCTCTAGTGATTCAAACCCAGCAGTTGCTCTGAGGGAGAAAGATGGGTACTAACCTCCTGTTTAAATCTACACCTTGCAAACCTTATAAACAGAGGGTTGTTAAGAGTGAGAACCAACTCAGTGACTGTCAGTTTGAATTTTTCCAGTAATAAGATAGAAAGTCTTACTCTGACTTCCTGACCTTCCAGATTTGTATACTCATTCTATTCCATTGCAACAGTTTTTATTAGCAAATATAGATTTGCAGAACTAAGTATTTTCTAGAGCCATGTAATAGTTTCACACTGAAGTTAACATACTTCATGCTTATCTGAGTTGTTTCATCAGGAGCATACAGACAACATCAAATAGATGCATAGTTTAAATATATGGTATTTATATATTAATAATAGGTATATTAATATACTTCAACATAAACAGCTTACAGACTGAATAGATAAGGAAAAAGTATAAAGCGCTGAGTCATATGTTTTCCTGATTTTGAACCATGTAGTGTTTCCTTGTTTTGCTCAGATAACTGCTTCTTGTTCTGTGTATAGGTTCCTGATGAGCAAAGCCTTTGTGTAGTCAATAAAATATAAGTAAACATCTTTTTGCAATTCTCTGCTTTCAGCCAGGTCCGTCTGACATCAGTAATGAAATTCCATGTTCCACATATTCTCCTGAGTCCAGCTTGATTTTCTAACAGTTCCCTGTTGTTGATGGACTATTGCAACTATTAACATTCAGCAAGATATTGCTTGTTAATTTCTACATTCTGTGGCATAACTTTTTTTGGAAATGGGAAGGAATCTGAATGAGTGAGTAGTTTACAGAGTGTGCGTAAATGGCTCGTTGTTGTTAGGTCCTATCGAGTCAATTCTGTTACAGAATAGAATAGTACCATAGAGTTCTCCTGGTTCTTGTGGCTAATTTGCAATCTGAAAGTTTGGTGGTTCAAACCCTCCCGGCAGTTCTGTGGGAAGATAAAGTGGTAAATTCTTTCTGGAAACACTTATAACCTTAAAATGTATGAAGTCATGATATTTTGTGACTTGGAATTGATTCTAGGGCAGACAACAGGGACAGCAATCTTCATGGAGGCAGATTTTGCGGTTTTTTTTGGGGGGGTTTTAACTTTTTTTTTCCTAGTTTATTTACAAAATTCTAATACAAATTCTAACAAATTCTTTCAATTTCCCACACCACCCCCATCAAATGGTACAATCCAATGATTAATCCCCTCTTCCCCCTGCACATCCACATCCCTCTACTTTCAGCCTCTCCCACCCCTCCTGGATCATTATACTCATTCTACAATAACGGACTTATACAATATTTATCCTTGTGGGACAGAGTTAGTTCACTCAGCATAATGCTCTCCAGTCTGGAGGCAGATTCTGATGTCTTTTCCTATAGACCTTCTGGGAGGGTTTGAACCAACAATCTTTTGCTTATCACCCAAAAACTTAACAGAAGGCACTACAAGGGCTCCTACATGTCACATTTCAAGGGCTCCTACATGTCACATTTTAAGCATAGGGGTTTTTTTTTTAAGTCTTTTTTCCCCCTAAGTCTTAAAAAATTATTTTCTCAAAAGAAAGAAAATGGGGGAAAAAGTTTTTGGATTTTTTTTTCCTCTCAAAAGAAGGCACACAAAGAATGATTCTAGCAGGGGACAGTGTTGGCACATGCGTTTCCACTCTGAAGGAGAGCTCAACAGTGCCCATTCAGCATGTGTTGCCTTCCATCTCTGAACTATTTTCAGAATCCATTGAAGAAAAACCCACTTATCAGGAGGCTGTATCTGTGTAAATATTGAGTTCATCCGTCATTTTCTATATGACCTGGGGAGACGATCATGGAAGAAGAGATCTGCAGGACTGTTTTAACTCACCAGGAAGTTGTCAGCATTGGAGATGACAGAAGAACTTTAGGTCTTTTTAGACACAGTGTTGTCCATTAACCCTCATTTGAGCTAATTCTCCAAGTATGAGAATTCCCATTCCTCTTTTTCGCAGCTCCTCATTAGACACCTTAAGGGTCACTGGCAAACAGCGGGCTTTTTTTTCTTTTTTTTTTTTTTAATAAGAAATAAGGGTCTGGGATGAATGTGTCATGGAGTTTGAATAACTTTCCCTTCCCCTAGGATTCTGCAAGTCAAGCTCAAGGGCCATTGCCAGAAGACCTGGCACAGCGGGATACAGCGCCTGGGAGGAAGGGCCATTATCTTTGCACTGAAGGGTGGTGTTGCTGTATCTTCCCTGCTGTTAAACTACCAGTTTCAGAGGCTACTGGCCTGAGAGCTTTCATCAGCCTTAAACCTACTTTAATAACAACAAGCTCATGGTATCTGGGGAGTTGTTCACCCATGTCTGGAACTCTGGCCAATACCTCCTCCCGATTTCAACCTTACAAGGTCCACCTCTGCTTCATGGGGCATATCTCCACAGGCACCAGTTCTGGAGTTAAAACCAAACACCACCTTTTGGAATGAGACCTGCAAATAAAAACAAATTAACCCGCCACACCTCCCCACCCCCAATTTGGAGATCTCTTTTAGCCCAGAGCGATTTAATGTTCTGTTTTACAGCCTTTTTTGTACTGAATTCTTTGGTTGGCCACCATCCTCAGAGTCGGGTTTTGGCAATTCAGCTTCTCCATTAATCATAGCAGGGCGTTCTGCTCACATGAGCCCAGCACACGGGACCCTCTTCTCAGCTTGCAGTCGGACTTGTTGCAACAAACACACTGCAAACTGTGTTTACTTTACATGTCAGATATTGTTAACCTTGGATTGGGGGCCTCTCGTGTGAACTGTTCAGCAAGTCCAATGCAGCCCGTCTCAAGTTTCACCTTCATAATGGGAGTGATATCAGATCTTTGAGCCTTGCGATAGTGGTTTTGACTGAACTGCTTGCAAATTATGTCTGGAGAATTAAGTAATGGGTGAGGTTCAATTCAAGAAGTCAGTGTCCAAATGGAAGAGTTGCCATTAGGGATTTTATAAGTCAAGGTCAAGCGGACAAAGAAAGGCAGGGGTGTTTTGATGACCTTGTATCTTCAATTTCTTGGAATTCGCAAAGCCTCCAGTTCTCAAGTTATTTCTCATTATTCTTCTCCACGCCTACTTCTGTTCAGTTGAATGACTCTTATCACAGTGAATTTGATCACACAGTTCATCTTTAATCACATTCTCTGCCTACCCTTTTCGTTTCCAATTATTCAAGTTATTTCTCACTTTTCCAGAAGCTCTGTTTCATACAAAGTCAACATCCAAGAGTTCACCATGACATCTTCTTGAATTATGGCAAGTGTGTTACTTTTCTCTTACCTGCCAGACAATATGCTGAGAGCATTACGTTCAGACATTTCCCACTGAGAGTTGGTTCGAAAGAACTTTATGCTGTTAAGCGCCCTTGAACGGGTCTAACTCATAAGGACACTGCCGCAGAATGGAACATGGCCTGGTCCTGCACCATGGTTGTTGCTGTAAGCCCATTGCTGTAAGCACAGTAACAATCCACTCCAGTGACAGTTTTTGTTGAACCTCAATTTTACCAAGTATGTTGTCCTTTTTAGGACCTGGCCCTTCCTGATCACATGGCCAAAATATGAGAAATCTCACTAATGAGAATTCTGGTTGTACTTCTTCAGGGACAGATTGATTTGTTCTTTTGATGAGATGTGGCGGTGGTGGGTGGATCACTCAGTTGTGTGTCTCGGTGTCTGCACTGCTTATGAGGGATCCCAGGGTTAAAGGAGTCACCCGTCTCTGATCAGGTACATGTCTATGTGTAACGTAGACCCAGAATCACACACAGAATTGCGGGTAGTGTCAAAGAGCTCCAAAGGTGTCGTTTTACAAAAATTTTCACAGTCTAGATGTTAGTTTCTATCCTTCTCATTTATTGGCTTTCTCAACCAAAAGTCATTGTCATCAAGTCACCTCTGACACGTGGCGATCTGGCTTGTCATAGAGTAGAACTGCTCCATGGGGCATCCTGGGCTGTAATCTCTGTAGAAGGAGATCACCAGGTCTTTCTTCCTTCATACTTTTGGGTGGATTTAAACCACCAGGCTTTAAGTTACTGTGCATATATCCCCCACTGCCTCTGAGTCCCATCTGACTTAACACCGTCCTTCACTGGAGTTCCAGCGCTGTAAAATCACTGTCAAAGAGACTCCTTGTCTATCATCCGAGGAGTAGCTGGTAGTTTCAAACGTCCCACCTTTTAGCTAGCAGCCCAACATTTTACATGTTAAACTAGTTGACAGAAATAGGAAGAAACCCTGCTCACACTTGTGCCATCCTCATAATCTCTTCTGTGTTTAAATCCTTCGCTGCCGTCACTGTACTGTTCAATCTGATTGGGCATCTCCCTCTTTTTCATTGGCCCTCACTTTACCAAGCATAATTTTGTTTGTTCAAGGACCACCTCCTCCTGATAGTATGTCCAAAGTATATGAGATTAAGTCTTGCCACCATTGTCTTTTGCGATGGGAAAAGTCTGCTGTTAGGGACCTCTCCAAAGTACTAAAGAGCAATGGTGTCACTCTGGACACTAAGGTATGCATGATACAGGCTATGGTCTTTGCAATCACTTGTTATGCATCAGAGAGTTGGACAATGACTAGGGAGGATAGAAGGAGAATTGATGTCTTTGAGCTGTGGTGTTGGAGAAGAGTATTGAGTGTACCATGGACTGCTAAGAAAACAAACAAGTTCATCCTAGAGAGGGTTATACCGGGCTGCTCCTTGGAGGCAAGGATTCTGAGGCTTCGTCTGACATACTTTAGACATGTTGTAAGGAGGGTCCAGCCCTTGGAGAGGGACATCATGCTTGGGTGAGTGGAGGGACAGCACAGGAGAGGAAGACCTTCTATGAGGTGGATTGATTCAGTGACTGGGTTAATCGGGATGGGTGTATCGGAGACAGTGCGATTGTCACAGAACAGCAGGGTTTAGGGCTGTTGTACATGACGCCACATAACAACATCATCATTGTCTTTAAGGAGCATGTTTTCTAAGACAGAGCTGTTTGTTCTGTTGGTGTGTCGTGCGTTTTTGAGCACACAATAAATGCTTTGAGGAATAAATAAATGAAGACGTTAAAGCTTCAGAGCTGAAATCCATGTTACATGTGGCTCACTGGCGCTCTCTGATTTAATCTATTGGACTTTAGATCTTGCCTGTCTGCCTAGTCTAAGGAAAGTTACTATTTCTTCCTGCTGCCACTGCCCTCCTCATCCCGTTTCAGCCCAGGTCTGCTACATTCATCTTACTCATGATCTCTGCTTGCTGAGCTCGCTGTCTGCAACTTGACAGACCACCGAGCCAGAAGACCACAGGCCCGGGATCAGTAGAGGATCTGGAATCAGGAGAAGTAACAGTTGCCATCACCTATTCTAAACAGTAACGTCACTTGATGGATTTCCGCAACTTTCTTACTATATGCCAGGTCCTGTTGATACAAGTGCTGTCGCTGTAATGAAGTTAAACTCAATATATTTTTTCCTCTCGCTATAACTGGCAATAATTTTGCAAGTTCCCAGCTACCGTGGAATCCATTTGGGGCAGGCAAAGAAAGCAAACAAGTTTCAGTATGAAATGTAATTGTGGTTGCCACATGTGAAACGGGTTAAGCTACCAACCTTTCTGGTGAGTGTTGGTCTAGTCTGGGACTCTCACTTTTGCTTAAACCACGTGCATTTCCCGAATAGGAAATGGAGACTATTATCTGCACATTTCATTGAAAGAAAAACAACTTCTTCTCTCCCCTTCCCCCACCACCCCAGAAATGCGGATTATGGAGACACAACGGTTCTGAAAGTATTTTCTTTGACATTGAATTGCTTTCAGATCATGTGTCAGAGAAGTGTAGAAATAAAACCTACGATCAGGTAGGGATATGTGACTGTTTTTGTTAGATAGCATCGAGTTACTTTTAACTCACAGTGTCTCTATGGGATGGGATGAAATGATATCAGAAGAACTATTTAGGAAGAATATATGATTAGGTATTATTGCCATGACAAGAGCCCAGAATGAAAGCTGCATAGTGGAGTGCATTGGGGGAGGGGATTATATAACAGTAAAAGAATTGATGGAGTTTATTATTTTTATTTTTTTTTTTTTACTTTTTAAAGAGAAAAGCCAACTGGGGGAAGGGGTAGGCAGGGAGGAAAGTGTGCAACAATGAGTGAATGGAAATCCAAAGTCTCTGTTAACTTTCATTAAAATAAAAATAAATTTTAGAAAAGCTTTCTTTAGCTTCCTTTAAAAAAAAAAGTCTTCAGTCTTTATGGAAACTCACTGCTAAATCTTTGCGTAGTGGAATAATTTGGGGATTTGAACTGATCACCTTTTAGTCAGCAGCTGAATACTTAACCTCTGCACCACTAGGACTCTATGAGGTCTACAGTTAATATCTATCTTTACAGGACAAAGGACTTCAAAGTTCTGGGTTATTTTTAGTCTTTTAGTTAGCCACGTTTATGAAAGTATATTAACTTCTAGAATTCGTAGCATATTTAGATACCAACAAAAGGAAATCAGCTACCATTTTAAGTTTCAAGGTAGATGATTTCTTCTTTAAAAAGAGTAAGTTCTAATAACTGAACCATGTTCTAAAATCTCACTGAATTTTAGATTTAGCTGTATAAATACTTTAATATTTCTTTAGATGTAATTCCTTGACCACTTTAAAACAAACATTTGAATATGACTACATGGGGAAATGTTTCCATGGTTAGAGAAGACACTTAGAGAAGGATGGAGGTATATATATAAATATATCTGAAAAACATAAGGTACTTACAGCTTCTGCAAGTTTCTTTACTTAATCATACTTAATTCATCTTCTAAGTAAACTATATTTGTACAAGCAAAATAACACATTTGATTTAAGCAGAGCAATCTGCAAAGAGCTAGTATGTAGTTCTGTACCCTACTATAAACACGAGTATACAGAGATCTTTTATACTAATTCTTTTTATATATTTTTATTTCATATCAAGAACTTGCACTGACGTCAATGGCAGCCCCTTGATTGAAATGAATAGTGGAGTTTACACAGGCAGTGGTCAAGAGACTTCAGCTTGCTTACAGGGGAAAAAAACAGAAATATTGTACAGACAATGTATCTTATGGATTCTAATTTAAGGTATTTCACCTACTTCAGGTTTAAGACTGAAATAAATACTATCAAATATAAAGGTAATTGAACAAGAATCATAATTGTTTTCCGTTTTAAATATGTTAGTTGGATAGAAACTTAGAATAACTTTGTGCTAAAATAATACAAGATATTTCCATTTCCAAGTATTTCTTGCTGGCTTCTCCACAGTCATGTAGAGAAACAACAGATCATGACAGATACATGTTTCAAGAAAAAAATTATATTTATGTTATTGACACAAAAATAAGTCTCTGTTTAAACATTTTCTTTTTGAAGTTAGCATCTCTCCCTGTCCATCCTGCCAATATTTTTCAGATATTTCTCAGGGATTGCTTGATGTTGAGGGCATCTAAAATGCATTATGTTATTAATTGCTGCAGCATGATATGTTGAGTTTTTATAATGAGGGCATCACATTTTGGCAGTTAAACTATTTCAAAATCTTTTGAGTTAAAAATAGTCTGTTTCAGCATAAGTCAATATCTGAAACAAACAACAAAATCCAAAACCAAAAACACCCACAAAACAAAAGCCAAACCCTTCTTGTTTTCTCCTTGTCACAATTTTTTGCCCCCCATCTGTCTGGATATACACATTCAAGAGGCACTGAGTAGTGAAATGGTTAAATACTGTACTATAACCAGAGCTTAAAAGCTCTAGTGGCTAAGTGCGTTATGTGCTGCCCTGCTATTGTGAAAGGTCAGTAGTTCAAATGTTCCAGCTTTTCAGGGGAGGAAGAAGGACAGTCTCCTCGTATTAATATTTACGAACTCAGAAACCCAACAGATGATCACTGCGTCAGAATCAACTCAAAGGCGGTGAGAATCAAAAGCTTCACGGGTTAAACCCACCTGGTCATCTGCTTTTGAGAGGGCACAGGCTTGAAAATCTATGGAGTACAGATCTGCCCTGCATGATGGGGTCGGTGAGTTGGAATGTACTTGACGTTAACCATCAACAACAATGAGCATGGAACAGGATAGGAGCACCAGGTCAATGGTGTTACAGGGGTCAGGGAAAGGACATCAATTAATATGTACATTTAAGCTTACATCTCATTTTGTAATATTACTAAGGGACAATGGTAAAGCCTAGGCAGTTAAATGAACTTGCTTGAAATCTGGTTCTTTCCTGACTTGGAGGGTTATACAAACTTTTATATTCTTAGCAAAAATATAGATTATTTGTAATCCTTCACATATGAAAGCTGCATATGTTAGACCTCTCAGATATACAGTAATTTTATTTTTAATTTTTTTTATATACAGTAATTTTACTAAAACAGAACTCACAGGAAAAAAATTTTTTTTTAAATCTGTCTGATTCTGCTTCTATATACCTCCACTGTGGGAATAGTAACAGGCTCCCAAAGGAGCCGGGAATGCACGTTTCCAGAAACAGATATTGGTAATCCACCACTTCCACACTATCTGTTATCTTGGGAGGAGAAACAAAGTAACTGGCTTTGAAACTGATCTGGGTTTTCAGACAAAGGGGGATCGGCTTTCCTCCATGGAGCCCCAAGTGCACAGTGCTGCTAAGAGGAAGCCCACATTTCTCCTTCTCACTTTGTATGAAAAAACAATATTTTCCCTCGAGCCCTGGGGTGAGTTGGAAGCAGCAAATTACAGAGCTCTGTGTTCCCAACCTTTTCCCTCCTCCTTCCTCCAGCGCGCTCCCTTGCTTCCAATGACTTGCATATCCGTTGTTTTACCACCCAGCTTATTTGATCACCAGGGAAGATGAATGACTTTGACTGAAAAATTAAACAATGGCCAAACCAACGTGCAGCGCTGAGTAAACCTTCCCCGCTCCGCAGAATTACCCTGCTTCTTCCTGCTCCTGAGAGCAAGTCTGGGTTTCTTTGCACTTTATTCATGTGCCCTAGAGTTCTTTGTCACTGATGTGTGTGTTTGTGTGTGTGTTTTACACTTATGCCTCTTAATTATTTTCGTTTTAGCTCTGAATGTAGAAGTCTGATGACACAGTACATAATCATTTGCTCTGGTAACCAAAAGACCTAGGATTTCTATTGGTTCCAATCTACTAGTGGCTGGCTACGTGAGAGAAAAAGGAATGAACCCCTTCCATTGTAATCTATAGCCTTGTAAACTCACGGGAATCTCTCTGTGGGTCAGAATAAATTCTTTGGCAGTAGTTTGCATTTTGAGAGTATGTAGTAAAGCTCATTAGATACCTCTTCATAATTATTGCAGTTTCTGTGTGAATTCTTCTCGTTGTGGGTCTTCCTCTCTCTCACTAATCTTCTACTTTTCCAAATATAACATCTACTTCCAAGGACGAGTACCTCCCAACAATATTCCCAAAATACGTGAGGGGAGGTTTCATTATACTTGCCTCATAGGACCACCCCAATCACACTTGTTCCAAGACAGAATTGTTTGTTCTGTTGGTAATCCAGAGCGTGCTTAATGCTCTTAATAAACACACAATTTTTTTTAAAAAATGCATCTGTTCTTGTCCAGTCTTTCTTACTCATTGTTTAACTTTCACATGCATATGCAGCAATTAAAAATACCATGGCTTGGATCAGGTGCACATTAGTTTTTAAGCCGATACCCTTGCTTTAAAGCGATTCCTGATAACAGATTTGCCCAATGAAATCCATCTTTTGATTCCTTAATTTCTTGTGAACCCAAGGAAAATGAAATCATTTATAACTGCAATCTTTTCTCCATCTATTATGATGTTGCCAATTGGTTCAGGGAAGATTTTTTACGATGTTGTCTACTGGTTTAGGGGTGAGGTTTTTGGTTTCTTTATATTGAGATCACTATTCTTTGATCTTCTGCAGTTAGTGCTTCACTTCTTTCCTTTCTGTAAGAAGGGTTATGTCATCTGCATAACATAAGTTGCTGCTGAGTCCTTCTCCAGTCTTCAGGATCGCAGTGCAGCTTCTTGTCACTAGGCCACCAGAGCTCTCTGAGTTATTCTCCAGTCTTAATGTAGCTTTCTTCTTAATACAATACAGTTGATTGAATTACTCACTCAACATACAGACTGAATAGGTATGAAGAAAGGATGTGACTCTGCCATGTAGCTGTCTTGATTCAATATGTGCAGAATCCCCTTGTTCTGTTCAAATCACTACTTCTTCATGTATATGCAGAATGTGTGCTGTTATTGTATACTATTGAGTCAGAACTGATCCATAGTCTACGTTTCAGTGGGTTTTCAGAGGCAGTTAATTGCATGGGAGGATATTGCTTAATCTTTATCCTGCGGGGCAGCTGGTGGACTTGAACCATGTGCCTTTGGGATTGCAGCACAGTTTATTGCCGCTAGGCCACCAGAGCTACTTGCATGAGCATAGTTAATTGTCTTAGAATTCCTATTCCTCTCAATGCTGTCTGTATTGGAGAACATAACAGCCAGAGTGCTTCTTGGAGGCAAGGATGATGAAGTTCTATCTCATATACTTTGGGTGTGTTGCTAGGAGAGGTGACTCCTTGGAGAGGGATATCTTGCTTGGGAAGGTGGAGGGGTGACAAAAGAGGAAGATGCTCAACCAGGTGGATTGACACCATGACTCAGGCAACGGACTTGAGCAGTCAAAGGTTGTTAGGATGGCCCGGGATAGGACAGCGTTCAGCTCAGTTGTTCATAGGGTTGCTATGAGTCGTACTCTGCGGCATCTATCACCTAACAACACCTCAGTGTGTGTGGTAGTAACGTGAATAAATTGGGGTAAACAGTCAACATCATATTCAAGCACTGGTGAAGACTTGATGTGGGAGAGCTACTTTTTTGGTGGATTATAGCTGTGTAGTAGGTTTTGAGATCAGGGAGTGCTATGCATTTCCCCTTCAATCTTGTTTTTTAGAGATGCTTTGCTTATTCAGTCTCTTTCCTCTCCAAATAAACTTACGAGTTGCCTTTTCTATCTCTTTGAAAAGTGAATTTGGTATCCATATTGGGATTGTGTTAGACATGTAGATTGCTTTTGGTAAGGTTGTAATTTTTACTATATTGAGTCTTCCTATCCATGAACAGGAAATATTTTTCCATTTTAAAATGTCTTTTATTGTATCTTACTAACTTGGGAGGGAGTGGAGAGTATTATGCTGAGTGAACTAAC
>NW_006399798.1:11514826-11529092 GCF_000299155.1 Elephantulus edwardii | reverse complement strand
CAAAGCCAAGGTTATTTTCAAAAGCTATCAGGTATAGCTATAAGGTTTAGTTTCATTTTATCCAAAGCATTTTACTTTTGCCTTTGGCTTCTAATTGATAGTCTCTAAACTTTGGAATTTTTCTAGTTATTAAGTGGTCTTTGATGAACCCATTTCCTACTGTGTGGTTTACAGCTTCTGAAAACCTGCTGGAGAGTCAGTTATAAGTCATTTCCAACTCGAAGGCACATAACAAATTTCCTGGCTAGCTCTGGTGGCCTAGTGGCAAGAAGCTTTACTGCAATCCCTGAGGTGTGTGGTTCAAATCCACCAGATGCTCTGCTGGAAAAGGAGGAACAATCTCCTCCTGTACCAGTCAGATCTGATTTGACGGTACACACGCACAAATAATAAAATAAAAAAAAATAAAATTAAAAAAACCAAATTAGATTCTCCTGAAGGGAGTCCTGGGAGCCTAACCCGTAGGGAGTTCCTTTAATTGTTTGTATAAAAGAACCGTAATTGTATGTATAGCACTTTTTGTGAGTACTGCTAGTCCTTTTAGTGTATTATTAAATCTAAGGAGAAAGGGAGCCAACAGGTCAGAAGTGAGGGGCTCCCAAGCTCAAGAATGGCGTCTTTTTTTATTTTTTTAAATTTTTTAATTTTATTTTTGTGTGCGTGTACCATCAAATCAGATCTGACTGGTACAGGAGGAGACCGTCACTCCTTCCCCGGCAGAGCATCTGGTGGATTCAAACCATGTGCCTCTGGGATTGTAGTTGCAGCTCCTTACCACTAGGCCACCAGAGCTCCCCTAAGAATGACGTCTTGAATGAGTGTATTAAGCAAACTCCAGATTTCCAGGTCAGCGGTGAGAGTATTGTGAGGACTCCCAAGCTTGCTGCTGGCGTGGGAGGTCTTTGGTCATTTGGCAGCCTTCAGGACTGTATGAGATTTGGTCTCGCTCTGGGTTACTTACAGTCAGAAGAAAAATCATTATATGTGCATCTCGTGTCCAGAAGAAAACCAGAGAGGGATAGAATTGATAACAAATTAAATTGGTTCTTCTTATTCTTACAGTTTGGTATTAGAACTGTGGGGATTTGATATTGTACATGTGAAAAGTAAAGACCTAGAGAGAGAAAACAGAAGCTGATTAATCTAAGGGCCATGCCTATGGTCAGAAGATTGGGATGAAGAGCCCCTTGAGAAATGTTTTTGGAAGGAACGAATTAACTGCTTGATGCCTGAGAACTTGACCTTTGATTAAATCCTACTTGTAACATTAGCCCAAGGTTCCTGGATTGAGGAGCTGAGATTACTGTGTTCCAGAAAAAGCTCTTCAACTTCATTGTTAAGATTATCAAGTAATGAGTCACCAGAACTGATGAGATGCAGCTGTATTGCAGGAAAAGTATCCCTAAAATAGTCAGGTACCCTGTGCTACATAACACACAAGGTATGAGAATTAAAAGCACCGATAGCCTATAGCTTCCCTAAACAGAGATAATCCAAGGCCCTGACTGTGGTGCTTTAATTCATACATGTCTTCAATATAGGGTGACTGAGACAATGTCAATTTTGTCTGGAGTTTGCAAGACCAGGGCCAATAGCCACTGTGCTTGTTTTAATCTTGCTCTTCTGAATCTGGTACTGGGTAAATTCCATTTTGTCTCATGAGTGTACTTGTTAATTGGATTTAAAATGATTAATGCTTAGATCTATGACTATTAAAAAAAAGCAAAAACAAAAGCCAATTGCCTTCCTTAAGTACTGCCACCCGTCAGTATGGATGGTGAAGAGATTGAGATAGTCAACAGTTTTAGTTTACTTGGCTCCACAGTCAACACTCTTGGTAACAGCAGCCAGGAAATCAGGAGAAGAATTGCATTGGGAAAGTCAGCTGCGAGGGACCTTTCAAGAGTACTGAAGAGCAACAACATCAGACTGGAGACTAAGGTGTGCCTGATCCGGGCTATAGTCAGAGAAATGGACAGTGAATAGGGTTGATAGAAAGAGAATTGATGCCTTTGAGCTGTGGTGCTGGAGGAGAGTGTTGAATATACCATGGACTGCTAGGTGAACAAGCAGTTTTGTCCTGGAGAGGGTGAAGCTGGAATGCTCCTTGGAGTCAAGGATTCTGAAACTTTGTCTGACGTACTTTGGGCATGTTGCAAGAAGCGACTGGTCCTTGGAGAGGGACATCATGTTTGGCAGAGTGGAGGGACAGCGAAGGAGAGGAAGACCTGCGATGAGATGGATCGAGTCTGTGACTGGAGCGGTGGGAATAAGTGCATATGAACAACAACAACAGGTTGACACAGGATAGAAAAGCATTTAGAGCTCTTGTACATAGGGTCGCTATGAGTCACAAGCGACTTGATGGCACATAACAACAACAACAACAACAAATTGCCTTCCAGTCAACTCCAACTCATGGAGACTCCATAAATGTCAGAGTAGAAATGTGTTCCCCAGAGTTTTCAATGTCTAGTTCCTTACAAGCAGACCACAACGTCTTCCTTCCAAAATCTCTCTGAGAGGACTTGAACCTTCAACCTTTTCATTAACAGTCAAGCATAATAAGCCTTTGTACCACATAGGATTGGAGGACAAGAAAACTCATCTACAAACATCCAGAATAGTGTCAAAGAGGAACTTGGAGAAACAGAACCCTAACAGAAATATTCTAGCTTCAGAATTATACAATTAGAGTATTTCATGTAGACACATGGGTAGAAAGGCCAGGGAAAGATGAAAAAATATGCTTAACATGTATGAAGGGCTCAAGGGTTCTCAGATGAAGAATATTTAGCATTTAAGTTCCCAGAAATAATTTAACGTGATTTATGTCTGTGTACCCTATAGGGGAGAAAGGAAGTGAGAGAAGCTTTGCCAACGTTAAACGTCCCAACTAAATGCTGGTGACATGGTATATGTTTTTCCTAGTATTTTCCTAGTACCCCAAAGAATCTATTTGAATAGAAAAATAATAGAAGTTCATCACTTACTTAAAGACCTGTGGTTTGGTGGTTTTGGAGGTTGGATAAAGCATTACTTTCCATACAAGTAATTTAGGTTAAAAGGAATTTAAATAGTTTAAAACTGCTCACTGGGTTTCCTTGCTTTGGGGTTCACTTGCTAATGGTTCATTTATAGCACATCTCTTATGAATAATCTTCTGTGAGTCCCATTTTGAAAGCAGTCCATTGTGAGTGTTCCTAGGAAGGAAAATAAAACATGGTGGAAATTCAGGAGGCTTAAACAAATGTTATTAGAAAGACTTATAAAATTGTACAAGTGATATAGGCTGAATTCAATTAAACCACATTTCAATAGAGATAAGAATTATGGCTCAGATGGGAAGAAGGTGTAGGAAAAGAATTCAGACAGATGTAAGAAGTAAATGGTTTGTGTTGTGTGTGCCCTGAGTATGTTCCAACTCCGTGACCATTGTGTTAGGTACTGTCAAGTTGACTACGACCCTATGAACAATAGGTTAAAATCTTGCCCTATTATATACTATCCTCATGTTCTCTACCATGTTTAAACTCATCATTGCAATCACCATGTCAATCTATCTCACTCAAGGTCTTACTTTCAACCACTCTTATAGAACACACTAGAATTTGCCTCCCATGTTTTAATCCTCAGAGAAGCAGTGACCAGATCTTTCCTCTCACGGTTATTGGTAAGATCAAACCTTTAAATTAGTAGCCCAGGGCTTCACTGATGTACCTCCAGAGCTCCTTGCAAATGAATCAGTAGCATTCAACTAAGTATTTAAATAACTTGATGTTCCAGTAAGAAAATAACATCGGCTAGAGTTTTAAATTTAATCTGGGGAAACACCCTCATGAGATTAAGTCATTGA
Organism: Elephantulus edwardii; assembly: GCF_000299155.1. Classification (NCBI taxonomy): domain Eukaryota; kingdom Metazoa; phylum Chordata; class Mammalia; order Macroscelidea; family Macroscelididae; genus Elephantulus; species Elephantulus edwardii. The sequence continues at coordinate 11,525,236 of NW_006399798.1, read as the reverse complement.
ATGGACATGAGCTGAGAATCTTTCTCTGCATAAAAACTGTTACAATGATCTCAAGGTTCTAATCTGCATTCTACCAAAATCTCTTGACCACGGAAACTTCAGTCTATTTAGACAGACTGCTAGACATTATCCTATCCTCTTTGCACCTGAGGAAATCTCTGCCACATACTTTGGAAAAAGACATCCTACAAGGAAAAGTAGAAAGAGACAGAGAAGAAAATTCTCAATAAGAGGGTCTGTAACAATGGAAGGAATTAAGCCCTGTGGAGGTTGTGGGAATGGTTTTGAATTATGGTATGTTTGTAATCAGTTTTACTTTGAATTACTTTGAATCAGGGTCAACAGGGAAAAACACTGATGTCTTATATTCGTTTTCTATGTTTAAGGATATTATATAACCTGCCTGAGAATTTAACATGTTGAACTTAATTTGTTCAAATACTTATCATAAGCTCTCTTGAAAATGATTGCTAAATTTCATTCTTTTAATAGAAAATTTTTGTCAGGTCATCTTATTCTTTATTGAAGCAAAATATTTTTTAAAATATCTTGCTATTAATTTATATGGAAAGGAATGAGACCCTGAATAAACAAAGCACTTCTGAAAAACAAGAATGAAGTGGGAATCATAGCACTCCTTGGTCTCTAAACCTACTACAGAGCTGTAATAACCAAACATGGTACTGGTACAATGACAGACACATAGACCAATAGAACAGAATTGAGAATCCAGAAATTAGCTCTTCTACCTACAGTTCTCGCCACTGGACCAATTAGCAGCGTCAGGATGGATGACGAAGAGATTGAGAGTGTTCACAGCTTCAGTTTGCTCGGCTCCACAGTCAACACTCTTGGTACCAGCAATCAGGAAATCAAAAAGCGTATCGCGATGGGAAAGTCTGCTGTTAGGGACCTCTCAAAGGTACTCAGGAGCAACAGTGTCTCTCTGGAGACTAAGGTGCGCCTGATACAAGCCATGGTCTTTGTAATCGCTTGTTATGCATCAGAGAGTTGGACAATGACTAGGGAGGACAGAAGGAGAGTGGATGCTTTTGAGCTGTGGTGCTGGAGAAGGGTACTGAATGTACCAAGGACTGCCAGGAAAACAAAGAGATTCATCTTGGAGAGGATTAAACCAAGCTACTCCTTGGAGGCAAGGATTCTGGGGCTTCGTCTGACATACTTTGGACATGTTGCCAGGAGGGACGGGTCCTTGGAGAGGGACATCATGCTTGGGAGGGTGGAGGGACGGCGCAGGAGGGGAAGACCCTCTATGAGATGGATTGATTCGGTGACTGGGGTAATCGGGATGGGTGTGTCAGAGGCGGTGCGGTTGGCGCAGGATAGAGCAGGGTTTAGGGCTGTTGTGCATAGGGTCGCTATGAGTCGGAAATGACTCGACGGCACATAACAACAACAACACAACCTACAGTTAGCTGGTGTCTTTCAAGGAAACATAGCTTATCAAATGGGGAACAACAGCTTCTTCAACAAATTGTACTGGAAAATAGAACTTCTACCTGCAGGAAACTGAAGCAGGCTGCACATCTCACACCATACAAAAAAATCAATTCAAGATGAATCAGAGACTGAGACATAAAGGTTGTAAGAGACAAAATGGGATCAAATTTAGAAGACATCCTATGGTACAAAGAGGCTGGCAAATATAGTTAGAAACGTACAACCAAGAGAGGATGAATAGGACCTCCTAAAGATTAGTCCATATGTACATCAAACATTTTTGCTAATAGAATGAGAAGAAAACCTACTTACTGGGGAAGAAAACCATTCAGCATTGCCATGTCAGACAGAGTCTTATAATGAAAGTTTCCTGAATACTATGTGGCCTCCACAAACAAAAGACTGACAACCGAATTACAAAATGAGGAAAAGACATGGAAAGACTTTTCACAAAAGAAGATATTTGGATGAGCAACTGACACATGAAGAAATGCTCAAAATCACTGGCAATAAGAGATATGCAAATCAAAACCACAATGAGATACAATCTCAATTCAGCAGCAGTGGCAAAGTTTGTAGGACAACAAGCAGTAAATGTTAGAGAGGATGTGGGGAGATTGAATCTCTTATATACTGTTGGTGGGATTATAAAATGGTACCACTCTAAAAGATAGTCTGATATTTCCTCAGAAAGCTGAACATAGAAATTCCACATGATCCATCTGTTCCACTGCTAAGAATATACCCCAAGGAAATGAGAACTGAGGCACAAATGGAGTTTGTACTTGATACTTGTTGGAGTGGCATTCTCACTAGCAAAGAAATACAAACAGCCAAAATGCCCAACCATAAATGAATGGATTGAGAAGTTGTGGTACATTCACACAATGGAATACTGTGCAGCACTGAGAAACATTGATTCTGAAAAAGACTGTATAACATGGGAGAGGCTGTAGAACATTATATTCATGGAACTCAATCTCATAAAGACAAATACTACATGAGACCATTATTGTAAAAATAGAAGGATAGATAGTAAGATATGTACAAAAGTTCAAAGAACGAAAATGAGGAAGCTAGAGGGCTGAAAGAGAAGGGAAAATCAAGAGATCACAGAGTTTGGTGGACTGAAGGATGGAGTGAAGAAATCAGGAAAGATCCAATGGGCATCTGAAAAGATGTGTTAATGGTGGGCATGGATTATTGATGATTAAATCTATAATACACAATATATAAGTGTTTGTATGAAACGCAATGTGAATGGAGCAATGTGTGAAACACTGTATATAAACAAAGCATAATGTATATAAATTCTGTAAGCAAACCAACACAAAATAAAAATAATTTTTTAAATATCTTGCTATTGTGTTGACTTATAGCAAACCTATGACCAACAAGTGTGAATCTTTACTATCCTGTGCCATCTTCACATTTCTGTCATGCTTGAGCCCATTTTTTATAGTCACTGGCAGTCCATCTCATTGAGGGTTGTTTTAGTGCTGAGCCTCTACTTCCTTGACTTTTCCTATCGTGATATCTTTTTCCAAAAACTGACTCCTTATAACATTGTTTCTATAGAGCACTCTAGTTGTACACCTTCCAAGAAAGATTTTATTCTTTTGGCAGTCCATGGTGTATTCATGACTCTTCTCCAACATTACAATTCAAAGTTTTTATTCTTCTTTGGTCTTCCTTCTTCACCTCATGTGCTCTTCAGTTTCAGCAAGCAAAGTTGTATCATTTGCATAACAAAGGGTGTTGATGAGTCTTCCCCCAATCCTGATGCCACATTCCTTATTGTCCACATTTCAGTTGCACAGGAAGCATTTGAAAATACCATGGTTTGAACCAGGTAGACATACCTTAGTCTTTAAAATTATATTCTTGCTCTTAAGCAATTTGAAGAGGTAGTTCACAGCAGGTTTTCCAATGCAATATTTTTTTTTAAATAAAATCTTCATTGTTGCTACTGTGGGTGTTGATTGTGTATCTAAGTAAAGTGAAATTATTGACAACTTTAATCTTTTTTCCATCTATTTGGATGTTGCTTATTGATTTAGTTATTTAATAAATTTAATAGTAGTTCCCCAACTGAAACCATTATATATTAGCTTATGGCCCAGAAAGAGTACAAAACTCTTTTGACATAGATATTTAAAAAAAGAAAAGAAATATATCTGTGCAAGGGTAGGACTAGACGCCTCTTATAATTGGCCAAGTAACTAATTGATTGTTTTGACTTATTAGCTACATGATCTATAACTCAATAGATCATGTGCTTTTCTACTGTTATTGCAAAACAAATAAAAATAATCTACTGTTGAGAATGGCTTGTTAAAAGAGTAATGGTGAAAAAGAATATCATTAAAACTTAGGTGTAAATAAGCACTGTTAGTCATTATGACACTTTAATATAAAAGTAATTATTCATAGAAGATGCAAAACAGGCAAATTGTCAGAGATAATAATACAGTAAAATGTTAATGAATAGTGGCATCAGGATTGGAGGTAGACTCATCAACAATCTGCGTTATGTGGATGATACAACACTGCTTGCTGAAACTGAGGAGGACCTGAAGTGCTTGCTGCAGGTCAAGGATTACAGCCTTCAATATGAATTGAAGCTCAACATCAAGAAAACAAAGATTCTCATCACTGGCCCCATTGGCAGCATCATAATAGGTGGTAAAGATATTAATATTATTGACAGCTTTGGTTTGCTTGGCTCTACAATCAACACTCTTGGTACCAGCAGCTAGAAAATGAAGAGACAAATTACATTGGAAAAGTCTACTGTCAGAGACTTCTCCAGAGTACTGAAGAGCAACGATGTCAGTCTGGAGACTAAGGTCTGCCTGATACAGGTCATGGCCTTTGCAATTACTTGCTATGCACAAGAGAGCTGGACAATGACTGGGGATGATAGAAGGAGGCTGGATGCCTTCGAACTGCTGTGCTGAAGAAGAGTATTGAATATACCATGAACTGCTAGGAGAACAAATAAATTTGTCCTGGAGAGGGTGAAGCCAGGCTGCTCCTTGGAGTAAGGATTCTGAAGCTTCATCTGAAATACTTTGGACATGTTGCAAGGAGGGACCAGTCCTTGGAGAGGGACGTCATGCTTGGTAGGGTAGAGGGGTGGTGGTAGGGCAGAGAGGAAGACCCTCAATGAGATGGATTGATTCAGTCACTGGGGTAATAGGGGTAGGTGTGTCAGAGACAGGGCTCGAAGGTGGCTCCATGGCACATAACAACAACACAACAACAATGGATGGTGTATATTCTTCCCACATTAGAGTCAGTATAAGCAGTTATGAAGTAGAAATTCCTATTAGAAAGTGATCTGAACATTTACTTACAGACAGCCCAACACCACTTTGTCTATCCTGCGTGTCAGAGTTGCCAGGAAGGTTGTAGAAAGGGATTCAGGCGAAGATGATAGGAGGAAAGAGCGGCTATTAACAGAGAAGGTTTCAGTACCTTCATCACAACCAATGACTTGACATAGAGACTACAATGATGAGTCCAAACGCAGCAACAATCACGAGGACGGTGTAGGATTGGTCAGTGCTTCATTCTGTTGTGTAGAAGATCATTGTGACGCTGAGTCAACAAAATACAACCTGAGAATTACACCTCCACACTTAAACATTCAAACTGTTGGAGCAAGAAATGGTGATCTTTACTCTAGACATAATGGCCATAGCCCGACTGAGAGTTCCTGATCTCCCTGCAGCCTGGGATGCCCGAGTGCAGGACCACAGTCACATCGACATTTGGCTCCAACACCAAACATTGGGTTGCAAAAGTGGGCACTATGTCCCTAAGATAATGAAGCTTTAGATTCAGGTTAACCTAAGATGACTCTTTTCCCCGTGAATTTTACCTAAATGTCAAAAGTGGTGTGCCAGGAGTAGCTCCAAATATTTTCATTGCCACCCCAACTTGGCCTAGAGACAAGAACATAACTTATAGAGACTCTGGTTGCAGTGAACATACAGTAGATCATTTTTTATTTTCATAAGGTTTTCCTTGCCAAGCCGTAAAGCACAGAGAGTTATATTTGCATGTTTGGGGCAGCACACAGCCCAAGGGCTTGGGGGATGGCGCTCTCCCTCTCTTCATGGTTTTGGCAATTAAAAATGGTCATTCTCTCGAGCTTTTAAAAATGCTGTGTTTATTCTTTCACAGAACCTTCAGGTTTGAAGCTGTCAAGACTTTCCTTCTCTATGTCAAGATAATTATCTAGTCGTCTGCCATGTTTTCTTCTGTGTCGTCTTGAATGCTATCAAGTCAATTCCGACTCCCGGAGAAATTTTACACGATACGACAAAATCCTATCCGGTCCTGTGTTAGCTCTGCTGCTGAAGCCAAAGCGTCTACCTATTTTCGTGCTGACCTCTAGTTTATCAGTGATTAGCTCTTTTTCTAGGGATCTATCCTTTTTGAGAACATCTAAAATCTGTAACAGGAGGTCTCACATTGTGGGCCTGCTAAGGTCCGCTCTGCCTGCACCATCATGACAACGTTTCTCATTCTTCTGGAAGTCACGGCATGTTCAGTATTCTTCTCCAGCAACGTAACTCAAGTGTACTTGTCTTCCTTTGTCATTGTTCATTGTGCAGCTTTTGCATGATTGCAAATATCACGACCTGGGTCAAGCAGACCTCAAAGTTACACCTATTTTCAGAATTTTAAAGCAATCTTTTGGAGCAGATTTGCCCCAGGCAACATGTCATTTGATTTCTTGACTGTGGCTTCCATATGTGTTGATTGGATACACCAATAACTATTAATAATTTATAACAAATAATAATATAACTATGCTAAACTGTATTAAACCAATAATTAATAATAACTAAAGAATTAAAAGGCACATTGCCATGGGAAAGTCTGCTGTTAGGGACCTCTCCAAAGTACTGAAGAGCAATGGTGTCTCTCTGGAGACCAAGGTGCATCTGATACAGGCTGTGGTCTTTGCTATCACTTGTTATGCATCAGGGAGTTGGACAATGACCAAGGAGGATAGAAGGAGAATTGATGCCTTTGAACTGTGGTGTTGGAAAAGAGTATTGAGAGTACCATGGACTGCTAGGAAAACAAACATATTCATCCTGGAAAGGGTGAAACCAGGTGGCTCCTTGGAGGCAAGGATTCTGGGGCTCCATCTAATATACTTTGGACATATTGTAAGGAGGGACCGGTCCTTGGAGAAGGACATCATGCTTGGGAGGGTGGAGGGACAGCGCAGGAGGGGAAGACCCTCTATGAGGTGGATTGATTCAGTGACTGGGATAATTGGGATGGGAGTGTCAGAGACAGTGCAATTGTCACAGGACAGAGCAGAGTTTAGGGCTGTTGTACATAGGGTCGCTATGAGTCGCAGGCAACTCGATGGCACATAACAACGACAACAAAGAATTTTACCAATAGACTTCCTTTTTAAGTAGCTTATAAGCTACTTAATGTCATCAAATAAATGAATCAGAAAAAAGTCTTCAGGGAGAATTTTGATGCTTCTAATTTCATTATAACAACGCAAATACTTATTACTTCTTATAGTTAGACATTAGGATCAAGTCTATGAATCAAAAATGACAATGTTTTCTCAGTGATACTGATGATGCTTTAGTAATTATTTGGCAAATGTTTTCTGAATTCCCACTTTGTCAGATTGGCCTCTAGGCATTAGAATCACATCAGCACAAACATGTTTCCACCCTTAACACTTTGGGGAAGACTGTATGACTCATAGTGACCTGGTGAACAACACATTTAAACTTTGCTTATCTTGTACCATCCTCATAGAGATGGACCAACTCTGATATACTCAACCCCACTGTTACAGTCACAGTGTCAATCCATCTTTTGAGGGTCTCCCTCCCCTTCTCTTACCATCACCCCCCCCTTCCCCGGTATGATTTCTTTTTCCAAAGACTGACTTCTCCTGACCTTATGCTCAAAGCATACGAGATGAAGTTTCACTGTTTTTGACTCTAAAGAGCAGAGTGGTCCAATTCCTCCAAGATAGAGTTATCGGTTCTTTTAGCAGCCCATGGCATAGTCAGTACTCTTCTCCAACTAGCAGAGAAGAAACAGAAGCAACACATTACAGGGTATGTTACAATATAAGTGATATGAGGAGGAACTCAGGGGAGAAAGGAACTATAAAGAACAGAGTTTATAATTTTAAATGATGTTATCAGGAAGATGTTACACTGAAGGTGACTTTAAAAGATTAAATTGAAGGTGAAAGATGGGCTTTGTGTTGTTTGATATCTTAGTCAAAATACTGTAGTTGAAAAGAACCAGTAAAGACATATCTATATCTATTTCTATAATGCTTTTTTTTGCTTTCGTTATCACTCTCTCTCTCTCATCTGTCAATGGACCTATTATCTATCTATCTATCTATCTATCATCTATCTATTATCTATCATCTATCTGAGGTGGCAGTGATCTTTGGCCAGAGAGGATGGTGCTGTCTATGTGGGAGTTGTGTTGTGTTGTGGCGGTCTCTGGAGAAAGGTGACTCTGCCTCCAGGAGCTCCCCAATTGAACAAGCATGGAAGGAGGAGTGGCGTCCACTTCCATAATAGCTTGCCTCCGGAAACCCTATGAACTTAGAGAGAGGATGAAAGGCACCCAAGTGTCAAGGACTCTCCTTCATAGGGTCACTATGAGTCGCCTGCAACTTGACGGCACTTAACAACAACAACAACAATCATCTATCTATCTATCTATCTATCTATCTATCTATCATTTATCTATCAGTTATTTATCTATTATCTATCTATCTATCTATCTATCTATCTATCTATCTATCTATCTATCTATCATCTTCATGACTAACCAAGTAAAGGGAAAGCATGAAAGAGAGGATATAAGGAATTGAGTCATGCAATTGCGGAGAATTAACAAGCCCAAATTCTCTAGGTCCAGTGATAATCTGATTATTCCTGCAATCCTGTGCCTCAAAATTGATAGGTCAAGTGACACAAAGAATGGTGGAATTCTGGCAAAACACATCAATTTATAATCTGGAAGCAGGACTTGGGGGAGCCCCCCACCTTATTTTTTTCCCTCTTCAGGCTTTCAACTGATTGGACGAGCAGGCCCATCCAAATTGAGATGAGTAATCTACTTTACTTAAGGCCAACTGATTTAATTATGTGTATCTATTTTTATATAGACTAGTATGTGATTAATGATCTGGCCACCCTAGCACAAGCAAGTTGGCACATAAAACTAACCATTACATCTTGGAAAGGAGTTCTTTAGGCAAAAGAAAACTTTGAAAAGGAATAATAACAAAGCAAATAATAGAATAAAATTATATAGAGTGAGAGATTCTTCTCAAGATAGCTGATTTGCTTCTGAAAGTTCACCGCCTTGAAAAAAACTCTTTGGAGAAACTCTACCCTGTTCATATGGTGTTCTTAAGAGTGAGAACTAAGAAAGAAAACTAGAGTCTAAGAAATAGCAGAGGACCAACATGATCTAAAGAGAATGTGCCTAGCACGTGAGTGTTTTTCCAATGCTGTTGATGGTGATACTGATATGCCCGGACACGCATCATTGTACTCTGATTCAGGAGGTGGTCTGTGACTCCCAGTAGAAAGGAGAATGACTCCAAATGGCTTGTACCTTCCATGATGAGTTGCAGAGAGGACAGGTCTTAACAAAAAAGGAACTTTCAGTTTATTTTATACATGTAGTTGCGATGGTGCCTTAAATAGAGTGAAGATTAAGAAAATTGTATTGCATTATTTTAAAAAGATCCAAAATATGGAAAAAATACAAAGCAAATAATGGAATAAAATTGTATCAGAATTAACTCAATGGCAAACAACAACACACACATATGCATGCAATATACACAGATATAAAGGTAGTATCTGATTTGTGCTCTAATGACTTCATAGCAAATTGGTTTTAAGTCAAATACTCTTCCCCCTGCTTCCATTACTATTTCCTTTTATTATTGGGACCTTTGTAAATCCAATCATTGGGGGTGGGGAAATCTGCGAATGATCATTAGAGATTCAGGACAATAATAACACTGAACATAGAACATACTATCAGTGATAAAGTATTGTTGTTGCTGCATACCATCAAGTCAGAACCGACCATAGCTGACCCTCTTGTGGGTTTTTCCTAGGCAGTTAATCACACAGGGTGAGATTACCCATCCTTCTCCTATGGAGCAGCTGGTGGATTTGAACTACATGCCTTCAGGATTGCAGTTCAGCTTCTTGCCAAGTAGAAAAAAATGAAAAAAAAAGATGGTACTAAATGAGGGTCATGGTAACTCAGATACAGTATTATCTGGGGTTGTCCAACTCTTAGCAACTCTTCACTGGCTTTGCCAAGACTTTCTATTTTTATGGACAGAGGTGACCCACCATTCTTCCTTGGAACAGCTAATTGGCAGATTTAAACCCATGACCTTTTGGTTAGCAGTGCAACTTGTACCATTCCCAGACCTATGTCTGGTAGGTAATGTAGTGTTGTAACACTCATGGGTCTTTTGGCCATCCTGTGTTGCCGTTGACAAAGAGCATTAACCATCCTACAGACTGCCAGAAAAACGAACAAATCTGTTTTGAAGGAAGTACAACTAGAATGTTCCTTAGAGGCAAGGATGATGTAACTTCATTTCATTCACTTTAAGCACATTTTTAGAAGAAATCAGTCCTAGGAGAGAGACATCATGTTGGGAAAGGTAGACGGTCAGTGAAATGGGGGAAGAGAGGAAGGCCCACAATGAGATGAATTGACACAATGATTATTATCATGATGGACTTGAGTAAGACAAAGATCAGGAAGGTGGCACAGGACAGGGCAGGGTTGAAATTTGTTAATTTGTTGTTCATAGGTAGCTATGAGTCTCAGTCACCTGATTAAACCTAACACCAAAAGTATGTGTGTGTGTGTGTGTGTGTGTGT
>NW_006399798.1:11510537-11512786 GCF_000299155.1 Elephantulus edwardii | reverse complement strand
TTTTTTTTTTTTTGCAAGACTGTGCATATGCTAGTCTGATATCATTCCCATCATGGTTGCCAATAGACATTTGCCGAACCAATTAACCTAGTTTTGCCAGACCTAGAAAAGATTACAGAGGCTTTGCGCTTGGATCCACAAAGAGGCTCACAAGGCCCATGAATTCTCAGCAGCTCTAGACGGAACTTCCTATTAAGGATGGGGACCCGGCCACAACAGTGCCCATTACCTTTCTTTCTGGCTTTGTAAGTCACAAACCAACCTGACCCTACTTTGCCAGATGAGTTTTTAATAGACTATAGACTGGCTCACCAGACCTTGATCTGTCGGCACATCTCCAATGATGGCCTGAAACCATAACTCATCTCTAACTTCCTGATAATGCCCTCTACATAAAAAAAAAGAAGTGGAAAGAAACCTCTATTCCCGGGATTCTCATGTTCCAAAAGCAGCTTTATCCTACTTATTTTTAATTATGACTCTCTGTTGCTGAACGGTGATTTCAGTGTACCTTGAAATTTTACCTTCATTACCATGGGCTCTCGTTCATATGGCACTTCCTTAAAGTTTTCTGTGTCAACCAGTTCTTTTTAGTGTCCCTACACTGTATTCTTTTCATCTTTTTCCTCTTCGTGTTTCCTTGGTCATTTAAGATTTTGCCCAGAGTATCTCTCAGTATTACGAATCAAGACATGAATTTGTTTTTCACTTCTTTCAATTTTAGAAATGCCAAGCCAGCGCTTCCGTTTTTATTCTCCAACTCCGGCTCATTTCACATACCATGATAATGCTTTGCTTTATCTTCTCAAGCTGCCCTTTGAAATCTTCTGTTTCTCTCTTTCACGTTGGCATTTCATCTCTTTGGTTTTGCTTCCTGATGCACTGTTGCAATTTTCAGTGTCTCTTTTGACATCCATTTGGGTCTTTTCTTCCTCTTCTGCTTTGTGAAGACCTTTTGCTCTCTTTGTGAAGGATAGCATTGATGTCATCCCATAACTCACCTGGTCTTTGATCATTAAGGAGTAGCATGATATAATTGGGGTTTGCAACTATCAGGATATAGTTGTTCAGTCAAGATAGTTTCTCTTCTCATTAGTATGTATAGCTGTGGAAATCTGATGGTGCCTTGCTGTGAGTAGGAAGTATAGGAAGTGAGTTAGTGAATGATTATGCTATCAAGATGAGTTGGTGGTGCAAAGGATTAAACACTAGGCTAACTGAAAGCTTTGGTTCAAACACATCTACTGCATCTGTGGAAGAAAGCTCTAGAATCTGATTGTAAAGATTACAGCCTTATGTATGAGATAATTCTACTCTGTCACATGAAGTCGCTGTGAACTGCACCAAACTGTACAGAACTCAACAAAAGAGTTTAGAGGAAGGATGAATGAAGAACCTCTAGTGAGATGCATGCAATAAAAACATATTTAGATGAACCTTCATTGTAAGGAGCACTGGTGATGCAAATAAGTAAACATTTGACTGCTAACCAAAAAGTAGGCGGTAGGAACTCATCAGAAAAGAGATGTGGTGGCCTGTCTCTGTGAAGGTGTGTAGACTTAGAAACACTAAGAAGCAGTTACACTTTACAAGGTCTCTAAATGAGAATCAACTCACTGTTAATGAGGATAATGGAGATCTGTTTAAAAGCAGTCAGAATGGCACATATATAGGAAGAAATATGGAGCGTGGACTAAGAACGGGAGTTAGATACTCAGCATCACTTATTCATAGATTTACTAACTTTTCTGAGTAGAGCTGAAGAAAAAAATGTCAATTCCTCTAGTTCTTCTACATGAGACACTGGGGTGTCTGTACCCTGGTTATACCAACACCCGCAGACCCAAAACATTCTATGAAGGACAGAACAAAGCTGATAAACATAAAACTTTGTTTTGAGCCATGAAATAATGTTGTTGTGAGTTACAGTGGACTCAGTGGCACCTAAGAACATGAAACAGGATTATTTTTTGATGTCATGTATGCTTATTTTGTATGATTAATAAAATGAAGACATCCCTTCTATGAGCCCATCAGAAAGAGGTCATACCTGTTCAATATTTGGCATAAGTTTTAAAAAATTGAAATACTACCTGTGAACAATATCACAGAACAGTGTATATCATATATATTGAACTTATTGTATTGCATGTATTGTATGTTTACAACACAGTATGTGTTTTATTATTTTGGTATAGATGCCACTTTCTAAACAACATGTCTCCAGAAACTCTCTGAACTTTGATAAA
>NW_006399798.1:11481530-11507961 GCF_000299155.1 Elephantulus edwardii | reverse complement strand
CGGCACATAACAACAACAACAACGTGATTTTGTCTGTTGGATTAATACAAAGTATTAATATCTCATTGATACATTTATGTTTTTCATATTACTAAGCTTATAATTTATACTTATTTTACATTTACATTTGTGAATTAAATGTAAATTTTGTAAATTGCCTGTTCTTGTCTTACTGTAATTTTATTATTAGACACATTTCTACCTAAATTTCATATTGACACATTTCTATTTACATAAATGTGACATTATATCTAAACAACATGCCTCTGGAGGCTCTCTGAACTTTGATAAATGATGATAGTCATAGAAAGGCTTCAGGCCTTTTATTCATGGGGTCACTGTGGGTTGTGCTTGACTCAACGGCAATCAGCTTCAACCACAACAGCATCCAATATTTTAACTTAGGTTGACTAATAGTGCTTTATCAATTTAGAAATTCTAGTGAAAGAAAAAAAGAAAGTCGATACAATTATAAACTTAAACTGATAGATGTGCATGTTGGTATAATTGACTGAAATTTTACATTAAATATTTTGCATCTTAGAAAATTAAATTTTTTTCCTTTTAAATAGCTTACACATAAATTGATTTCATGGTTGATGTCAAGAAAGAAGCCAAAGAAATATAAGTTTAAGACTAATGGACCTAATTACTTAAGATGATGTATATTGTTCCTTTTTGAAAATAAGAGATGGATTTGTACTTTATGTCATTCTATTTAATAACATAAACAGACATAACTGAATATTTTCATATAATAACACCTTTTCCAATTCATTATCCAGAACACAAATAGTGTTTTGTCTTTTCAGTCTCATATACAAATTGTGATTTTTTTTTTCATATATGAAAGTGATTTTTTGGTTCATAATAATATCCCCATCTACTTTCTTTTTAACAATCTGGTTGCTCTGAAATACAAAGGTATAGTTTATGTTTTCTCCAATTGAGGAAATTTTGAAATTTTCCACACAGAGGCCTCAAATGCTAGCATAATAGGTATACATTCTTTCAAACTTAAAGATAGAATTGCCTCTTATTAGTTGGCTTTTTTTCTTTACTCATTTTTATCAGCAAGAATTACGTCCATGTCTATAGGAAAACAGAATAAACAACCTGTTATGTGAATAAGTTATTATTTTGCCTAATATAGGGAGATTGGTTAAGACTCACTCATTGCCCAAGATCTGAAAATGAACTCTCACACTGCGAATAATAAAACTCCCGCTACATCCAGAACATTTAAAAAACAGATCAGTAATTATTTTTCACAATGGTAGGTTCACTTTGGTTTGGTTTTTAACATTTTCTCTTAAGTTCTGAATTAATTATAATGAAATATTAACCTTAATAAAATAGACTTTGTAATTTGAAGTTCCCACATAGTCACATTTAAGTTAATAGACATGTGAATTAGGTGAAAATACCCCATGTCCCTCCATGAATATTTTATCAAATCTTTTCTAAGGGAGAAAGCATAATATTATTTAATGTATTTTATCTTCTACTTGCAAATTCAAAGTGGGGGGAAACCCTTTAGTATTAAAAACGCTCTTGAACATTCTTCATATTATTTTTCTACCTTTTCTTCTCCTAACTCTGCATTTTAAATTAACTAAGAAAAATAAAAAGGGAAACCAGAGAGAAAATCGGTGCGCTGTGACAGGATGCTTTTATTTTATATGTAGGTCTAAATGAGGTTATAGAAAATGGATACCGTATTCCTTAAATGGATCTGTGGTGGTCAAAGACCATTAGGCAACATTGGAAGATTCCACAGGGACACCTGGGGCCAGACGTTTCAGTCCCACTAGACAAGCGCTCTGTTTGTCTTTCTGCATGGAGAATTAATAAATGTATCAATCTTCCACCAGCAGCCCTGAACCAGGGAACATAAAGGAAATAGAGTAAGTGGAGGGAAATGACACGTGTGCTTTTCCTTCTCCTGATTCCTCATCTTCTTTTTTTATTTTTTTCCCTCTGTGCTGAAACTATTTTCCCTGCAGATTTTCTTTTTCACATTCTTCTTCTCTCTCCTTTTTCTTTTCCCTTGTTATTAGTTAGGCCTCTTACCACCCCTGACACCACTGCACCCCATTTGTTCTGAAATGATGCCCGAGAAACTGGATGGGGAGCTGTAATTTCATGGCACTGGCCACCTTTGCATACCTTCTGCTTAGAAGATCAGTTGGTGGCCTTGCAGTGTCAGGTTTCATTAACTGATTTTTCATTTCAAGGAGGAGAAATTATTAAAAGGAAAGTTAAGGAAACGTTGGTCAGGAAACGTGCATGGTGCCAACAGAACTTCGAGAACAGGATTCCCAAAGTCACTTTAACATTTCTGAACTGATAAGCTAATTCATTATTAAAACAGAAACACTCGTAGGACACCCATGACCAAGGTTATAAATACACTGCTTTTCAATTCCTCTTTCTTTTCTCTTCCTAAACCACAGACTGTTCCCTTTACATTGTACAGAGGTGATACTATGGAAGGCACAGGGGAAGTCTTCAAGTCACAGCAAGGAATAGGAGCGAAGAAGGAGAAGAAATGACAGTAAAACAAAGGCTACAAAATTTTTCAGATCATGTGTTCTCTTTCCTTATACCTATTTCCTTAATACATTGTTAAAGCAAAGTTGTGAAACATAGTATTATGTCTATTCTTTCTTTCTCTTCCAGTTCAATTTCTCCCCCATGTATCTGTTTAAAATGTCAGTGGTCATCGGTTCATTCTTCCCTCTTGCCAGAATCTGGATAACTGAGAAATATTACTGAATACACAGGCACATGAGAGTGGGGTCGGGGTTGAGGAGTCAGTCATAAGGTTGCACAATTTGATGGGTGGAGGGAGTTGGGGTTAAAGGAAATGGGAAAGATCCAGTGTGTAAAACAATGTATAGGAACTTTGTAAGTAAATCAGTATAAAATAAAAATTTTCTTTAAAAAAAAAATGGAAGCTGGGTCTAATTTTGTGACTTGCCTGTTCATGGAGGGCACCTTGTTGGTTTGGATTTTTATAACTGAGTATGGCTGATTTGTATATGTATTTGTATGAGTATTTATGTATTTCTAATAACTGGTCATACAACAAAGTGGTAAACCATCCATTAACCAAGTTAATGATTGCTCTCTAGTCGAGGTTGACTCATAGTGACTCTATGAACAAAAGACCTAATGCCTTTCCGTAACTATTGTCATTTCTCCAAGTTCATAGAGTTTCCAGAGGCATGTAGTTTAGGAAGTGGAAGCCACTCCTGCTTCCCAATCTATTTTACAACTGAGAGCTCCACCAAACACTGTCCACAATGGGAAACCATTCTGGTATTTGATATCCCAATGGTACAAGGTTCAGCATCACAGCAAACCCTGGTTACCTCATACAGCACATTGACAAAGAGTGATGTGCAAAGTGGAAGAATGTTCCTCCAGATATAACATCACTAGTCTCATTTAGCATGGTTAAGTGTTGTCAAGTCAAATATGACTCATAGAAAGCTTTGCACAAAAGACCTGAACTCTGCTCTATGATTAACATCATATCTTTACAAGAGATTAATCTAGATGATCAAGGATTGAGGGAACAATGCATCCTAATCCTTGATTCTATACAGAGGTTCAGAAAGGATGTAGCCAAGACCTCTTCCTAAATAGAATAGCTCCAATAGTTTGATTTGAATGGAAATGATGATGACTAAAGGTGAAGACTCTAAGAATCACTGAATGTCAGTGAGACTGTGTAGTGCTGTGGTGTTGGGTTATTAACCTGAAGGAAGTTGATGGTTCAAACCCACTAGCCACTCTTGGGGAGATACATCTGGAATCTCTCCATATAAACACTTATAACTTCAGAAGCCTACTTCAGGGCTATCATGAATCAGAACTCAACAACAGTGTAGATGGTGTGGTTTTAAAGTTCATCAAGGAGCCCTAGTAGTGCAGTGAAGTAAGTGCTGACTGCTGGGAGTGTCTAGGGCTCAAATCTCCTCACTGTTCTACTCTGTCCTGTAGGGTTACTGTGCCTTGGAACTCACTTAACATGTGATGTTGTTGTTTGGTGCCATTGAGTTGACTTTGACTCATAGCAATCCTATGCCCAATAGATCAGAACCTTGCCCATTACTGAGCCATCCTCACAATCTCCATTGTGCCTCTAATATGTACTAGGTTACAATTAGCCCTTATGATAACATTTAATGCTGGTCTACACACGCCATCACACTATCATGTTAATTTGCGTGCTTATGGAAGCCAGTATGTGACTGAAAAGGTAAAATATTTACTAGTCAATATTTCACTAAAAGAATAATGTATTGAGTGAACTGGAAAGAACAATATGCCTTATACATTGTAATTCTTCCAACATAGAAATAACCCACAGAATGATTTCTTCTGCATTTTCTTTCAAAGCTAATTACAATTCTAGGTATTTACCTATATGAGTTGAAAACACATTTACTTAAAGACCTGCACCAAAAATATAGGAGCTTTATTTACAATTTCCAGAAACTGCACAAGACTGAAATGGCTTTCAATAATGACTAGATAAACCAGTATTAATAATTTCATACACTATAGTTATTATTCAGTGATGGATGGAAAGGTATATCAATACATCTTAAATATATTTAACTCTTGTGCATACAACATTTCAAATGTGCTTATATTTTTTCCCAGAGCTTAATCTGTGAAAACTGAAGATACTAGACATCGTATGTATTAGCTAGATGATCACACCAATATAATCTTATTAAGTATCCGACATAGAGTGCCTGGGATTTAGACCCCAGAGAGTTGCATTGCTAATTCAAAGGCAATTCTGTTGGTTTCAATCCACCAGTTGCTCTGCGGGATAGAGCTGGACTATTTCCAGATGCTAAAAACCCACTCGAGGGTCAGCTATGCGTGGATTCAGAAGACTTTGGCCTTCTAAATTAGTGTTCGCTTGATAGAAATTCACCTTTGATGTTTCAGTATTTGAATGGGCACATTTTTTCACTATTAACCTAAATGAGAAAAGTAGACTTTGGCTTCTAATTCTGTATTCCAAACTTAAAATTGCCTTCTTCTGGAAATAGGATGAGGATATGGTAGCAGATGGCCAGCCCTGTGTCATCGTTTATATTTCTCCACTGAGGAAACTGACACAGTATTTGCTAATAATAACGCGGCATCCCCCTCCCTTTTGTTCGGAGACTTCTCAGTTAACCTTTTATTATATTTGATGGGAGCTCGGTTGCCCTGATGGGTATGAAGTGGCTCTACTAATGAAGTGGCTCTACTAACTCAAAGCTCACACTTTCTGGTGGTTCATATGCACCAGTGGGCCCGCAGAAGATGGGCAATCTCCTCCTTTGTCGTTTACAGTCTCTGAAAACCTCTGGAGGGTCAGCTATGAGTCAATTCTGACGTGATGGCAATGGGAGAGATTTATTATACTCTCTAAACCATCACTATTTAGAAATAATCTACTGCTGTTCATTTCTTCCTTCTGTAAGGTTTTATGTTACTTTTAAACTTCTGGTTTTACATTTATCTTGGAAAATTATTTTTTCATATATCAATAAGGACTACTTGGATAGCTATTTGTTACTGAGTTCTTATGAATTGTAGCACAATATTCCAATGACTCTTTACATAAATTAACTCATTTTATCCCCACAAGTATTTATGACGTATGTAATATACCAAGTTTATGCAGATAAGGAGACTAGGGCTCAGAAAGTTTAAGTAAGAGACTTGCTTAAAGTCACGCAATAAATTCCAGCCTGTCCTATGGCCTGCCCACTAATTAATTCATGTTGATTGATGTCCATGCATCAGACTCAACACTAAACTCATTTATATTTCATCTTCGTCATTTTTCACAACATTTCTATAAGTTATAAGCTTTTATTAACCCCTGGTAAAAATGAGAAGCTGAGGTCAAGAAAGATATCCAAGATCAGATGGCTAGTAATTGATTAAGAAACTATTTGAAGCTAGGCAAGTGAACTCAAAACTCACAACCTTGATCAATCTGTTTCATAAGAACAAACAGGTACAATCACATAAAAAACCCTAATAGAATTTTAATAAATAATCTGTCAGTAAAATAAGAAAACAACATCATCTTTTAATTTGATATTGTTGGTGTTGTTAAGTGCCATCAAGTCCGTTATCACTCATGCTGTTGTTGTTAAGTGCCATCGAGTCATAGGCGACTCACAGCAACCCTATGAACGAAAGTCCTCATGACTCATTGGGATCCTATAAATAACAAATCTGCACCTTTCCCTACCCTGTGCCATCTTCAAAGCCTCTGATCTATTCCATCCCAGTGTTAAAGTCACTGGGTCAACCCATATTTTTGAGTGACTTCTTCTCTGACCCTCCATTTTTCCCAGAATGATGTCTTTTTCCAAAGACTAGTCTCTCAGGAGAACATGCCCAACGTTTATGGACCCAAAACTCACCATCTTTACTCTACAAAGCATACTGACTGCATTTCTTCCAAGACAAATGTGTTGGTTCTTTTGACAGTCCGCAGACTATTCAATACTCTTCTCCAACACCACAATTCAAAAGCATCGATTCACCTGTCATCCTTATTCATTGTCCAACTTTCAGATGTACTGGGAGCAATTGCAAATATCCTGGCTTGAATCAGGTGTGCCTTGGATTTTAAACTGACAGCATTGCTCTTTCATGCTTTGGAGAGGAACGTGACAGCAGACAGTGTTATTAATACAACACATCTTTTGATTTCTTGTCTCCTGTTACTGTGGGCATCGACTTGGTGCTGTTGGTTTTGTTATGCACTATCAAGTCAGAATTGACTCATAGCTGACCCTCCAGTGGGCTTTCAGAGGCGGTAAATTACACAGAAGGGAATTGCTCACCTTTCTCCCATGCAACAGATAGTGGATTTAAAATCATAGCTCTTTGATTTGACAGTAAATGTTTAGTAAGAATGACACTACTCTTCGTGGATAAAACTTCTCTATGGTGGTAGCTTAATGTTGCTATATTTAGGAAACACCACCAAGGGATTTGGAGCAAAAGGGAAAACAGACCAAAAAAGTTATTGCTGGCATTATACTTGTTAGCAAGTAAGAAAGGATGATGGTTCTCAATTAGCTTCAGCTTCTCATCTTTGTTTTCCTCCTTCTTCCTGTGTTGTAAGGAACTCTGGCGGCATGTTACATGCTGTGCTCATAACGAAAGGTCAGCGGTGGAATCCACCTGCTTCTCCTCAGAAGAGGGCCAAACGGTCTCCTCCCACTGCAATTTACAGTCTAGACAGAATGCCGCTAGCAGTTGGAACCCAAATGAAGGCAGTGGATTTTGCATTATTTCCCTGTCGTTGAGTCTCACCACATAGATTCTGACTCACAGAGAGGTCTTAGAGGACACACAAGAACTATCCCTTAGAGTTTCCTAGGCTGCTCTGGGGGCCTAATGGCAAGAAACTATGCTGCAATTGAGAAGGTACATGGTTCAAGTGCACCAGACAGTCCAGAGGAGGAAGATTGGCAATTTCTTCCCTTGGGATTAATTTCCTCTGAAAACCCCCCAGAAGGTCAGCTATGGGCGGTTTCTGACTGAATGGTGCACAACAACAATTTATGAGGGAGCAGATTATGGGTGGGTTTGACCCACCAACCTTTCACCTAGCAGATGAGCGCTTAACAACTGCATCACCAGGCCTTCTTCTCTATTCCAATAACCACCTAAAAGAAAATTTAAACTTGAGGGTGGCCTTCTGTATTGAGACCAAGAAGCTGTTGTCTGAGTGGAACAAGGGGACATTGCATGGTTTAAAATTAGGAAAGGTGTGAGTCAGGCCTTTCTCCATATCTACTCAATGTCTGTGATGAGCAAATAACTCATGAAGCTGGACTCTATGAAGAAGAATGTGATGCAGGATTGGAAGACTCATTAACAACCTGTGTTGTGCAGATGACACAACCTTGCTTGCTAAAAGTGAGGAAGACATGAAATGCTTGGTCCAGAAGATCAAAGACGACAGCCTTCCATATTGGATTAAATGGATTGAATGGAATTTATTGAATTCAATGTATTCAATGGATTACATCTCAGCATTAAAATAAACCCCAAAACTCAAAGATAATTATGACTGGGCCAATGGACTGCACCATGATAGATGGAGAAAGGATGGGAAATGTCAATGGTTTATCTTACTCGAATCTACACCCAAGACTCTTGGTACCAACAGTCAGGAGATCAGGAGACATTGCTTTGGGCAAGTTCGCTGTCAGGGATCTCTCCAAAATCCTGAAGAGCAATGGTGCCATTTTGAAGACTAATGTGGACCTGATTCAGGCCATGGTCTTTTCATTCACTTGCTATGTATCTGAGAGGTGGACTGTTAGTATGGAAGACAGAAGAATTGATGTCTTTGAGTTGTGGTATTGAAGAGCAGAGAATATCTAAGGAATTAAAACAAACAAACAAAGAAACAAACAAACACATCTTGGGAAAAGGGCAGGCAGAGTGCTTCTTAGAGTCAAAAAGGTGAGGCTTTAGCTCGTATATTTTGGGCATATTGCTAGATGAGCCTATTCCTGGGAAATAAATAGCCTGCTTGGGAAGGTGGAGGGTAAGGGGTGAAAGATTTAGGAAAGATCCAGTGGAGACCTGAAAAGGTGAGCTGATAATGGGTATAGATCAACGACGATTGGCTTTATAAAATGCAATGTATGGGAATGATCGCATGAAATGCAATGTGAATAAAGGAATGTGTGAAACACAATGTATATGAAATTAAACGCAATGTATACAAGTTTTGTATGCAAACAAAATAGAATAAAAATATTTTTTTGTGGAGGCTTGGCAAAAAAGAAGACTCTCAATGAGGTGGATTGACATGGTGACTACAGCAATGGGCTAAAGTGTATCAGAGATGGTGAGGATGGTACCAGACAGGGGAGGATTGGAATCTGTTGTTCATCGGTTCTCTGTGAGTCGTATTTAACTCAACGGCAACTAACAACAACAACAACAACAACAAATCAGAATTCTCCGATTTCATAGGAAAGTGTTATCCTGATAAAGATGTCTGTAAAAGCACTGGAAGCTTCATGAAGAGACTTAATTAAATGGAGTTCTCAGAGAAGCAAATGGAAGAGATTCTATGGGCTTAACTCACAAGATGCAGCAATATGGCAGAATTTAGAGGTGATTGTCTCTGTTTCCAACTCCTTTCTCTACTAGGACTCCATGCATACTACCCAACTGCAGGCTTTCCAAGCCCAGGCCAGTCTTGTTTTCTTTCTCTTTGGCGTCTTGTAGTTAGTGTTCATCTATGCAGGCACATCGAAATGACTTGCCAAATAACTCCTTTTGGCAAAAAGGGTATGCTGGGTTATTATTCTTTAGTTCAAATGAGCCAGACTGACTGTCTACACTGTGGGAATGTGCCAGGTAATTACTTTAACCCTGTCTTTCCCTTTAGCTGTTCATACAGGTTCTTCATGCTCGAGATAAACTTGGTTAAACCTCATAGTGAATAATTTACTGGCAATGAGCCATGTGCCTGGACTAATTTAATGCCCATCTTTGGTTTCTATAGGGTGTGAATGACAAAAGATGGCTTTGTTAATGCATACATTAGCAGGATAATTCAGAAGACAATTTCCCTGAACATGGACACAGTAGTAACTCAAAGAAAATGTTTTAATGTTTGAGAATGCAGATTTTCCTCAGTAATCACTTATATATAGTGTTTAGAAAAAAACTGATGTAGTTAAGCTTTTAACAACAGGGAGAAAAAAGAGAATACTACATGTTTCTACTGCTTCAAGTCAAGCAATTATTATTTCATTTAAATTATGGTGGCCATTCCATTTTATGAAAATTGTGTGCACATTACACATTCTTGCCATGCACATCCTGTATGTTATTTCCATAAGCATCCTATACCAATATGTTTTACAGGTTGGTGACTTCAATTTCATTTTCCCTCCCCCCACCTCAAATGGGTTTAAACGTGTGTCTTACTTCTGTTGAAGCAGAGGTTTGCAGTGGTAAACCCTCGCCAGCCTCCCCTGAAGTTTCCATAGCAATGCTTCTCCCAGCAGGATTTTGTCCATCCTCTACCGATGGCTTTCTCCAGTGTAGGAAGAAATCACTTTTTCTGTCCTGGAAATAGCCCGCACCACGGTGGCCCAGCCTGGTCCAGGAAGTTCAGAACTCTGCATGCCCTGGACCAGAGAGTCTGAACTGACCCATAGCTGACCCTCCATTGGGTTTTTAGAGACAGTAAGGGAAGAGATTGCCCATCCTTGTCCTGCACAGCAGCTGATGGATTTGAACTGCATGCCTTCAGGATTGCAGAGCAGTTTCTTACCAGTAGGCCACCAGAGCTTCCACTTGGGCCTTCTGGAAAGGTGCATTTTCAAACCTCACTTGTGGCTTGATTGAGTCTGTGGTTTGTGTCTGAGGCTGGCAAATGAAATGTGAGCAGAAATGCTTTTAGACATGTCCAAGAAAGGTCCGAGAAAACATCCTGAGTAATGTTGCAAACTTCCCCCAATTTTCTTTACTCTTTGTGAATGTTATTACTGTTATGTGTCTTAGGAGAAATGCAGAAGCAGCTCTGAGAAGAGGCCTACTTCAGAAAACCTTCTAAATTGGCAGTGGAAGAAATTTGATAATGAACCATAAAAATTTAGTATTCTTGTGTCTTGCAGAATAGCCTATCTTAGGCTGATTAATACTAGCATTTTATCTTATGAGTTGATATTCATTCTATCATCCACTAATTTGATTATTAAAACCTATGATATTTTCAAAATAAAGGTTTCCTTTGTACAGACTCCCACCCAGAAAACATAATCTCATTCAAAAACTTTTTAAAAATATTGTCATTCAGAAAAGGAACTAATTATTACTTTTCAAAGATTTTGTAGCTACCCTTCACGACTTAATATTCTTCAAAAGAGTACCTGAAAATAATACTACTTAGGAAACAAATACACAAACAAAACACTCAATTTTTACATCATGTGAAGTAAGTTTTTGTTTTAAGAAAATGGAATACACGAGACTAAGTTTGTAGGGAAAATAAAGATACTCTGCTCTGGTATAAATTCTAATGCCAGGAAAAACCACTATGATATAAGATCAATATCCAAAAATCAATAGGATTCCTCTATACTAACAAAGAGAACTCAGAGAAGAAAATCAAGAAAGCAGTACCATTAACAATAGCCAACCACAAATTGAGATACTTGGGAGTGAAACTATCTAGAGATCCAAAAGACCTATACAAAGAAAACTGCAAAGCATTTCTGCAAGACACAGTAGAAGACCTAAAGAAATGGGAAAAATGTCCCATGCATGGATGGAAAGACTCAATACTGTGAAAATGACAATCCTACCAAAAGCAGTCTACATGTTCAATGCAGTCCCAATCCAGATACCAAATTCATTTTTCAAGGAGATTGAAAGGGAAATTATCACATTTATTTGGAGGGACAAGAGGCCCCGAATTAGCAAATCACTTCTGAGGAACAAAAATGAGATTGGAGGCATAGCACCCCCTGACCTCAAAACCTCAAAACACAGCAGTACAAACCAAAACAGCATGGTTCTGGTCCAAAGACAGGCACATAGACCAATGGAACAGAACTGAGAACCCAGAAATAGACCCAGCTATCTGGGGTCAACTGATATTAGATACAGAAATCAAGGCTATCAAATGGGAAATGATAACCTCTTCAACAAATGGTGCCGTTAAAACTGGGCTTTTACCTGCAGAAAGCTGAAACAGGATCCACATCTCACACCATACACAAAAATCAGCTCAAGGAGGATCAGAGACCTGGGAGTAAAGCCTAAAACCATAACGTTCATAAGAGACAAACTGAGATCAAGCTTAGAAGCACTAGTCCAAGGTATAAAGAGACTGCCAAATACAACCAGAAAGGCACAGCCTGAAGAGGATAAAATCGGTGTCTGGGACCTTCTAAAGATTAAATCCATGTGTGCATCAAAAGTGTTTTCCAGTAGAGTGAAAAGAAAACCTACAGACTGGGAACAAACATTTGGTAATACCATCTCAGACAAGAGTCGTAGAACAAAAGTTTACAGAATACTCCTGGGCATCCACAAGAAAAAGACTGATAACCCAATTACAAAATGGGCAAAAGATATGTAAAGAATTGTCCCAGAGGAAGATATTTGAATAGCAAACAGACATGAGAAGAAATGCTCAAAATCACTGGCAATAAGAAAGATACAAATCAAAATCATTATCAGTTATTATCTCACTCTAGTAACAGTGTCAAAGTTTAACAGGCCAGCAAGTAATAAATGTTGAAGAGGATGTGGCAAGAAAGAAATTCTTATACATTGTGGGTAGGATTATAGAATGGTACAACCATTCTGGAAGGCAGTTTGGCGTTTCCTCAAAAAGCAGAACATAGACATTCCATATGACCCAGCTATTCCACTATTTGGAATATACCCTGAGAATATGAGAACTGAGGCACAAACTGAGAACTGAGGCACAAACAGAGATTTGTACACCAGTGTTCATAGAAGCATTATTCACCATCGTGAGTACATGGAAACTGCCCACATGTCCAACCACAAATTAATGGATTGAGAAATTATGGTACATTCACACAATGGAATACTATGCAGCACACAGAAGCAATGATTTTGTAAATTATTGCCTAACTTGGGAGAGACTGGAGAGCATTATGCTCAATGAACTAACTCAGTCCCAGAAGGATAAATATTGTATAAAACCATTATTGTAGAATGAGTATAAGGATCCAAGAGGGGTGGGAGGGGCTGGAAGCAGGGGGATAAGGATGTGCAGGGGGAAGGGGGACATTAATCATAGGGTTGTACAATTTGATGGGTGGGAGGTTGAGGGAAATGGAAATAATTTGTTCTTAAAGACAATGTGTTCAAATTTTGTAAATAAACGAGTAGAAAATTTAAAAAAATTAAACAACTAAAAATAAAAAGAACCACGATGTAAAATTCTTATTTTCACCATAGAGTCACAATTCCATTGAAAGAGTTATCATCAATAACAAACAATCCAATTAATGAGAAAACTAGAAAAAGGACCAAGAATATTTACATAATTGTTCTAATCACCACCACTGTGAAATTTCAGTAATTTGTAAGCAATTTAGTTAATTCATGTGAACAGAGTATAACCTCAATGGCATAGAAGTTTCTGACAGAGATGAAGTTTCATAATCAAACTGGATTACTTACCCACTTGAGATGGTCACATAAGTATCCATGAACTAAAAAAAAACAAACAGAACAATTACAACCAATAGAACTTTCTTAAGCTACTGTGTTGGCAAAAGATGGCACCATCTACTCCACAAAGAGGTATAGCCTATGAAGTGGCTATGAGTCAGAACTGAACCAATAGCAGTGGTTTTATAAGACACCCAGACAATATATCCAAGCTATGGTTAAAGGAAATCAGCAGAAAAAAACCATCATACCCAGTATGAAATGGTACAGAGCACAGGTCAAAAAAATATTCTCATTTAGGAAGGAAACTTATAATAACCTTTCAAAAATGTAGTAGCTGTTTTGAAAAGATTTAGTCATATGCTAAGAGATTATGTCTCAAGTTACTGAACTCTTATAAACACTATAGGGAAAAAACAAGAACTAGAAATCTACTTTTATGAAAGTAAATAAAAATAACCTTCAAATAAATTATTACTGAATTGTAACGTGTTGTCTAGAACATGGTTCAGTTTTCTTAAAATTACCATGTTCACAACTGAACTAATTTGCTTTTTTCCCCTCAAATTATCTCATTCTTGTGTCTCCCAACTCCTTAACTAAATTTCTTTGTAACTAGTTAGCCATGAGTTGAAGACGCTTCAGCCAAGAGGGAAATAACTTAGGAGAACAAAAGCTTCTCAAGTCTGCAGAAGGATTGTGATTCATAAGATTGGTTTCTAACTCTCAGTGCAGCAACGCAGATTTTGCTGAACTCAGGAATCGTGGAAGTTATTAGTAGATCCTTCTAATAGTTTTGCTGTCAGGCTGCATTTTTACTGATAAGCCTTTTTATTGCCTTCATTTTGTTTTGTTCGCATGAATGTTTTCTTGAGTGTTTGTTCGGAGATTGGGGTTGACTGTGCACTGTTCTTTTCAGCCAGGACCTATTTAGACTAAAGCTTGCACTATACAATTCTTAATATTCCTTTGTGGTATTTTGTTGTTTCTTCCCTTTTATCTTTCCTTTGGGTGCCAACCCAAGATTGGGGATATTTTGCCAACATCTGTTTATTATTTTATTTAAACATGAGGAACCCAAGCCTGTACACATGCCCAAAGCTTATGGGTTTGCTTACAACCCTCACATGACGTCCTTATGCTTAGTTTTGGTGATCTGGCTCCAAACTCATTTTCTAGATTTAATTTCTTCTTCTTTCCTCCTCCATCCCCACCCCCTTGCCTTCAAAGGCAAGCATGCTTTTTAAATGGTACCAGTTAGATGATAACAGCGGAATCTCAAACAAACCAGTGTTTTTTATTTTCTCTTTAGGCTAACAAGCACATCCCATAGCTTAAAGAAATGCCTTTTCAACACAACCAAAGGGGCTAAAATGTATTCATCACCCTTTCTGCTGCTCTTTTAAGTGTGGGCAAACCATGCAGAACTCATGATGTTCATGTCCTCTACCTGAAGAAATCCTTCAGTTATGCTTGCATTTTGTAACACCTAAGAGCTGAGACAAGAATTTTATGATAGTCACAGATTATTTGACACAGATATCAGTACAAAAGTGTCTAAAGTTGCCAATTGTCTACATTTCATTCCAAACCAATGAGGGATAGCTTCAAACAGAATCACTTTTCTGCTCCTTTAATTTCTCCTTCTAGCCAAAACTACATCCTGCATTTCTGCTTGCCCCATGACCTCTTTACTGGGAGACAAGTTAGATCGGATAATTACTAGAAGTAGTTTGCTTTTCTTCTGTAACACTTGACTTAAAGGTAGGTGGAGAAGTTTCAAATTGATTTGCAAATTTAGAAGTTGAATCTCTAAGTTACAAGGTATGAGCAAATCATCTACTTTTAGCAATAAAGGAGATTATTCTGATTGATTAGGAAATATTTTTTCAAATTACTTAAATAATGAAGATCATATCAGTTTGTCTCTGACTGCACAAACCAATTTATTTAGGCTGCTAAATCAATCGTGTGCAAATTTCCCCTGGCATCCAACTCAAAAAGCTCAGCTGAGTAGTATGAATGCTATTTAAAAAAAGAAAGCAAGCTGTCAGTAGGAAAATGAAACTAAGTTAAATAAATAGCAATAATTTATATTCTTTATAAGTATCCTTTAGTTTAGAAAAGGATGATAATGGCGGAAATAATATATCCCTCAGTTCTCATGATTTTTATGAGAAAAACCATTTTGCTTGGGAATTTAAGTAATAAAGCTGTATTTTCCAAGTTATCATCGACATTAAAATCAGTCTGATGACTTTGTGGTTCAAGACAATACAGATGATCTCCAGTTAACTAAAAATTTACTCCGCAAATATTTTTGCAACATAATGTTACCTGTTGGCCGGTTTGGTGACCATTACTGAGCCCGGGAT
Source organism: Elephantulus edwardii (assembly GCF_000299155.1). Taxonomy (NCBI): domain Eukaryota; kingdom Metazoa; phylum Chordata; class Mammalia; order Macroscelidea; family Macroscelididae; genus Elephantulus; species Elephantulus edwardii. Next base: position 11,492,353 of record NW_006399798.1, on the reverse strand, counting down.
CCATATTTGGTTTGAATGTATGTACATGTTCTCTTGACATCTTTTCATTATCAAAACAAACAGATGACGTAAGGATCAAAACAAACAGATGACGTAAGGATCTGTTGAAATGACAGCACCTAACAATAACAACAACAGTCAATAATGAATGACTTCCACTGATACGTTTTTAAGGGGATTTCTACAAATCAGAGACTATTAAAGTACACATAGATGTTTGCTATTTAAGGTTAAGATACTGTGGACATAGTGGAAATTTCCCAAATCCTCTGTGCTATTTGCTTTCAACAGAAAGCAGAGTGTGGAAGAGGCTGACGTTCAATAAGCGAAGAAGTTGTGTATAAAACTGGACTTAAATGCCGTTCCTTATTCTTCTATAACTAGGTCTAACAGTTGGAATAGATGGTGGAAGTTACCTATATGTCAGTTTCTTTCAAAAGTTTCTGCTCCTAACCCACTGCTTCAGCTTGTATGTACTATTTCCTCATGAGCACGGCTAAGGGATCTGGAATTCCTATTTTCCACAAGTTATTATGATCACACAGTAAAATGACGTATTGCAAAAGTTATATAGCTATCAAGAAAAATGTAAGAATTATGTATTATTCTATACACACATGTGGCGTTGTGTGCTGTCAAGTCAGAATTGAACCACAGTTGACCCTCTAACAGATTTTCACATTTAATTTTGCAGTTAATTGCACAGGAGGAGATTGCCCAACCTTCTCTCACAGAATACCTAGCTGGTGGATTCAAACCTCAAGGCTTCAGGATTGCAGCACAGCTTCTTACACGAAGCCACCAGATCTCCATATACACATGCTCAATCACACACACGTACACATTATTACTATTTCAAAGTTGTATGATCTAGTCTTGATCCCATATTTCAGAGTGTCTAGTACGAGAAGAATGGCTGTGTTTCATTGACTATGCGAAGATGCTTGACTGTGTGGATCACAATAAATTGTGGCTAACCTTGAGGAAAATGGGAATCTAAGAACACTTGATCATGTTTATATGAAACCTATACATCTGCCAAGAAGCAGTACTGAGAACAGAGCAAGGAAACCTTGCATGGTTCAAAATCAGGAAATGACTGTGTCAGGGATGCATTTTGTCCCTGTACCTTTTCAATCTGTATATGCAGAACAGATCATTCGGGAGGCAGGGCTTTATGAGGAGGAGTGTGACATCAAGATTGGAGGAAGACTCATTAACAGCCTACAATATACATATCACACAACCTTGCTTGCTGAAACTGAGGAAGACCTGAAACACTTGCTGCAGAAGGTCAAGAACTATAGTCTTCAATATGGATTGAAGCTCAACATCAAGAACACAAAGATTCTCACCACTGGGCCAATTGGCAGCACCATAATAAATGGAAAAAAGATTGAGATTGTTAGCAATTATAGCTTACTCAGATCCACAATCAACACTCTTAACACCAGCAGTCAGGAAATCAAAAGACAAACTGCATTGAGAAAATCTGCTGTCTTGGACCTCTCCAGAGTGCTGAAGCGCAACGATGTCAGTCGAGATACAAAGGTGCGCCTAATCCAGGCCGTGTTCTTCTCAATTACTTATTATGCTTCAGAGAGTTGGACAATGGCTAAAGATGATAGAAGAAGAATTGATGCCTTCAGGTTGTGGTGCTGAATCGGAGTCTTGAACATACCATGGACAGCCCAGAAAACAAATAGGTCTGTGTTGGAGAGGGTGAAATCAAATCTCTCCCTGGAGGCTAGGATTTTGAACCTCTGCCTCACTTATTTTGGGCATGTGGTCAGGAGAGATTGGTCCTTGGAGAAGGACATCATGCTCAGAAGGGTGGATGGACAGCACATGAGAGGGATACCCAGGATGAGATGGATTGATACAGTAACTGGGGCAAGGGGGCTAGTGTGTCAGAATTAGTGAGACTGGCTCAGGACAGGGAAGAATTCATTACAGGTGACTCAATGGCACATAACAACAATAATATACTATGACAGATTTGGAAGCAGGAGTGGCACCCACTTCTTAAACAACATGTCTCAGGAAACTCTATGAACTTTGGTAAATGTTGATAGTTGTAGACGAGCTTCAGGCCTTTTGTTCATAGGGTCACTATGAGTCATGCTCAACTCAATGGCAACCAACAACAACAGCAGTGGCTTACTAGGGAGCTCTGGTGGCCCACTGGCAAGAAGCTGTGCTACAATCCCAAAGGCCACCAGTGGTTTGAGGCCACAGAAGAATGGGCAATCTCCTCCCATGAGAGTAAGTGCCCCTGAAAGCCTGCTAGAGGGTCCTCTATGGGTCGAATCCAACTCTATAGTATACAACAACAACAACAACAGTGGACTACTAGGTAAGGAGTTGTGCTAAACCCAAAGACAGATAGTTTGAATCCAACAGCATCTCCACAGAAAAAATATAAATAATGTCCTCCCATCTAATTTATAGCCTCTAAATACTTACTGGACAGTCAGCCATGAGACAGTGGGTTGGCAGACTTTTTGATGACCAAGAAACCATAAAAATCCACAAAGGACATTCTAAATCAATTAGGTTGTTTTTATTTTAACCAAAGACCACAATAAGGAAACACACGTAAAGGCATGTATGTGATTCAACGGAAATCCATTCTCTTCATTTTCTCACTTTAAATCAGTAGCAAGATTAGGTCACAGAGAAAAGCCAGCTCATCACAATCTGAAATTCTGTCCTCTGAAATATTTTTCTAAGAGAGATAGTCTGATGTATGTTGTTGTAGTTTGTAGGATGTAGCGTGACCAAGACTTGAGCCTTGCTGCTGCCATTTACAGTTGTGAACTCTGGTGGCTTAGTGGTAAGGTGTTGTACTGCCAACCCAGAGGCATGCAGTTTTAATTCACCAGCTGCTTCACTAGAGAAAGATGAACACTCCCCTTCCATGTCATTTATCACCTCTGAAAAATTTACTGCAGGATGAGCCATGAGTAGTTTCTGACTCAATGGTACGTGACAACGATAACAGAGGTTTTAGCAACGGGGCCACGTTGAGGACTAAATTGTGCCTGACCCATTCCAGGTTTTTCCAGCTTGTATCTGTAAAAGTTGAACAGTGGTTATGGAAGGCCATAGGAGAATGTGTGCCCTTGAATTGTGATGTTGACAAAGAATATTGAGCATACCAGGGACTCCCAAAAGCATAAATCCAGCTTGGGAGAAGTGAAGCTAAGATGCTGCTTAACCGTGAGGATGGAAAGACTTCGTGTCAGTTGTACTTGGCCCTATCATTACAAAGGGCTGCGTTCTGGATAAAGACCATGCTTGATAAAGCAGAAAGTCGGAGGAGAATAAAGGAAGACTCCCAATGAGAACGACTGACACAGTGGCCTCAGCGGTGGGCTCAGCACAGCAGCAATTGTTAGGATAGCACAGGACCCAGCCATCTTTCTTTTGTTTGCACATGGGGCCCCTGTGAGTCAGGGAGATCATCTAGCCTGAGTCTCAGATTCACCATTTGTGGAAAATAGAAAGAGAATAGAAAGATTTACAGTGATGCTTGATATATTTATGACAGTTTCTTTCTTGCTAGAAAGACTCAAAATCACTCTCCAGAAACGTTAGCATTCGGCTTTAAATTATTGTATTATTTGTACTCTTGCAGCTGTCTAAGTGGAAAAATCACATAATCCTAAGCTTTAAGCTACTGGAGTTCCAAAAGCTTGAGCTCCAAAGTCTTTTGATTATATTTCCCCTTTTCAATATTTCAGAGTTATAAATAAATCCTACTTTTATATACACTCGTGGTACATCTTGTTTTCAAGGATTGATTTTTAATCCTTCCTTCCTAAGGTACTTCCATGCCAACACACCAACATGGACTCTTCTCTTAAATTTAGGCATTAATGGGTCTTCATGCCTGAGGCATTAAACATAACTGCATTGTATAACTGCAGAAATACCACCTTATATCTCATTATTAATCAAGTCCAGTTGCATACAACTAACATCCTATCTAGACTCTTATTGTAACTTATTGTCTGTCTTCTGGGGGCCAGAAAGTCTGCAAAATCTTATTGATCAGAAGTGCTCACCAAGAATTTAAGAATGTGAATATTCTACATAATTGTGATATGAAGAAACAATCTAATAGCCTTCAAGTATTTCATAAAATCAAGTGTTGTCTTAAGAAATCCTAATTAAATTAATCTCCAACTCCATCTTCACTTTCTTCTCTGTGACTTCACGGCAGGCTGGCCGGAGTATGACCTGGCACACATTGGCTTCACATTAGCAAGAATGTGACTTAAATCCTCAAAAAAATAACCTTTTAATTACCTTTCAAATTCCATAAAAGAAATTTCATTTTGTAGTGTGATGTCATCCTCAGAGGGTTTTAGCACATTGATTTTATAGCCTTGCTGTGCTAATTTATCTGAGTTTACACAGATAATCAACCAGATGGCAAAATATTAAAAATCGGTTATCTCTGTCCATGGCCACTCCTGTTAAGAGGCCGTGGTTGGAGAGTACTTCAGAGTTTCCTGAAATGTTTGAGATTGCTAAGTACATACTTACTTCCTCTTTTGTTGCTCCCCCAAAATAAAATCCCCCAACAACAGACTGGTGAATATAATACATATTCAGAAGTTATTGGAAAACGAATACCAAATGGTCATATTTAAAGCCAGTTAAATAATTGAAAGCAATTTATGAATAATATGTAGAAATCTTTGTTTATGAATTCCAGGTATGTAATTTACTGCAGTTCATAAAATTGTAGTCTATTTTTTCCCCCAAAGTTTATGAAGAGATATAGATGTAAAACATGGATATACCAGTAGAAACAGATGAGAGCTGAATTGAAAATCTCAGACTTTAATGTTTTCTTCCAAATCCTCTTGGTGTTTCTCATGTCTCATTCTATGTCTTCTCTTCTTTTCTTGCTTGTTCTTTGCCTCTGACTTCTCAGCAAAGAATTCCCGATGACTCCATTCTGATCTTCCTGATCAACTTTCTACTCTTAGTTATGTCATACGTATGCACGATACACACTTATAAATAGTAAATGTTCATTTAAAATTTAAATTTATCTGAGTGACCAAGGTTTACTTTGCTAAATCTGACAATCGTATTAACAAAAAACAAACACAAAAGCTTAACAACAATGTATGTCTGTTGTCATCAAGTCGATTCTTACTCCTAGCAATCCTAGAGGATGAAACTGTAATCTTTACAGAAGTGGCCTACCTCACCTCTCTTCCGCGGGATATTGGGCTCATTGATGTTACTGTCAGGAAGTGCTGTACAGTTGACCCCTGCATGGCTGTCTCTATTTATATTGGAAGCAAAGACCGGCAGATCCTGCACCATTTTCACAGTCTCCCCTGTGCTCAAACTCATTGTTGCAATCTGTCTGATTGAAGGTCTCCCTCTTTCCTGCTAATCTTTCACTTCATCAGGGATTGTATCTTCTTCAGGAACCGGCCTCTCTCACATGACCAAAGTATGTGAGGTAGTTTCCATATCCTGACACCTGAAGAATATTCTGGTTGCACTTATTTTAAGATAGTTTTGTTGGTCTGCTGTTCTGGCAATCTGTGGAACATTCTGTGCCAACACTATCATTGAAAAGCATCAATTCTTCTTAAGCCTTCCTTATTATCCATTGTCCCAATTCTTCAAATACTTAAGGGGTGATTGAAACACTATGATAATGGTGACATCACCCTATAAGGAAATTCAGCTAAGAACAAAGAGATAAACATGGGCTTCCCAATAGACTAGGACCCAAGGGCCAAATTGAGTCTGCCATCTGTTCTTGTAAAGAAAGTTTTCTTAAAACTCAACCATGATCTTTTATGCACATGTTGATTATATAACCCACAGAGCCTAAAATCATGGGCTCAGATGATCTGCATGGGACTTCCCAATTTTCAAGGTTGGTGTTATTTTCGGGACATGCTAACATTGATAACAGAGCTTCACGGACTCTGTGAGAAAGAAAATAAAATCGATTGCCGTGGAGTTGATTCAGACACAGACTGTCTCGGTAGAGCAGGAAAGGACTGTCCCGGGTTTCCCAGGCTCTGCTTTCTGTGATAGCACACACCTTCAGCTCGTTCTCTCAGAGACCAGCTAATGAGTTCTAATCTCTACCCTTTCCGTTAATGACCAAGTGTTTAACCAGTGCAGCTTTCTTGTAATGAATAGGGCCATATATCCAATACTTGATGAGAGGAGGTCAATTTAGAGCTGGTCCCCGTTGGTACTATCATGTTCACATTAATACATAAATCGTGCCAATAACACAGTGTTAATGAAAACGAATGGCAAAAGGCATATTTGTCTTCTAAACATTACTCTGAAGGATTATTTTTCCTTAACAAATTACCATCTTTTATGGAACACGTTAATAATGAACTTACAATTGCTTTGGTCCCAGTGCCTACAGGAATTATTTAATATTTCATGAGCGTTTATTTATTATATGTTAGGTTTCATATATTTGATTACATGGCTAATGGTAGTGTTTTTCATTGATACAAACCTTTAAAACCGTATTAAATTTTATTGTCATGGATACTAAACCAAAAGAAGGCCACTGCCACTGAGTAGATGTCAACAAATGTGCAGGAAAAAATAGAAAGAGTCATAGAATGTTCTAGGCTTTAATCTTTACAACACGCTGGTGGCCTAGTGGCAAGAAGCTGTGCTACAATTCTGAAGGTACAGGGTTTGAGGCTTTTGGATTAGGAGCACATTTCCCTATGGACTGTGAAACGAAACCCTAGAGAGTCCTACAGGGCAGTTCCATGCTGACCTCCAAAGTCACTGTAAGTTGATAGCAATGGATTTTGGAGGGCTACAGGAGAAAGGTGTGAATGCGAAGAGATTTCTTTACAGAGTAAGAGAAGTACACTAAGATCAGATTCTGGAGATAGTTGCACAGCTGTGTCAATATGCTAAAAAGTGTGAATTGTTTCAGCTGCTCACCATCTGTACACCACCAGCCTGCATCACACCGCAGTCACCATCCTGCTGTGCCATAACCAACAGCCTGCAGGATGCTGGCCCTTCTTTCTATGTGGTTGGCATTTGCATGTAAATGACATGATTCGCTTAGTTCAGACGCACCTTAGTCCTCAAGGTAACATCTTTGTTCTTGAATACTTTCCAGAGGTCTTTTTGCAACAGCTTTAACCATTGCAATTTAACTGCTACTTCCGTGAGCATTAAATAGGGATTCAAGTAAAATGAAATTCTTCACATTTTCCATCTACTTAGTTTATCATAATTCTGCTTATTGGTCAAATTATGAGAAGTTTCGTTTTCTTTTTTGTATAAGTGGAATGGAAAGTGAAGACTGTAGTCTTTGATCTGTCTTTGAGACACCAGTAAGTATTTATAGTTCTCTTCACTCTCGGCAATCGATGTTGTGTCATCTCCGTATTTCTGGTTAATGAGCCTTCCTCTAATGCTGACAACATTCTTCTTTAGATTGTCCAATCTTTTGCATTATTTGAAGGATTGGGCATTGTTCCCTTGTACATAAGGATCCTCTTAGAGTCAACTCAAAGGCACTCATCAACAACATATAGATTAGGTATGGAAAAAAATAGAAACCTGACAGGTACTTTCCTGATTTTAAACTAGACAGTACCTCCTTGCTCTGTCCAAACGACTGGGCATGATCTATTTTAAAAGTTCCTCAAGAGCACAGTTAGGTTTTCTGTGCAATGTAATCCAATTTCTTTCTGGTATTCTCTACTTTCAAGCCAAGAGCCATCTGACATGAAGAATGGTATTGAAAGCCTTTTTTCTAAATCCAGCTTGAATTTCCAGTAGTTCTTTGTTGATAAAAAAATACAATAATTTATTAATTGTTAAATATTTGCTTGGTGCCTAGCTTCCCTCTCAAAAAGTAAACTTTATAAACTAATGTGACTTATTTATTACTGAAGAATACAGTAAACACATTACTGTATCCCTTAAAATACAATATAGATATTACTGTATTCCTTAGAATACAGTATACATATTAAGGAGTCCAGTTAATTTTTTTTTTCTCAGTGTGTATCACAACGTATGCTTTTAAGGCAGAAGTGGCCCACAGTTGATCTTTCAATGAGTTTCAGAGACTATAAATCAGAGAGGAGAAGATTGCCCATCTTTATCCCTTGGAGTTGCTTGTGGGGCAGCAGACAGCATGGGAGCAACCATATCTGGCTTTTCTTGTAACATGAGAATAAATAATAGACATAGGCCCAATTTAGAACGCATCCAAGTTACTTTGAAATACAATTAAGATTTCTTTTTATTTCTCTTCTTTCTCCCAGCATGACAGCTGGGATTTAGTCTATGAACTGACATGTGATCATCACCTTTAAGGTGTCTTCCTTATGGACTACGTTGGCTCAGGAAATAGCTGCAAGCGATGGAGAGTAGTAATACACAAGTCTTTGAAGAATTATTATGATAGTTCATTGTATCTATAATACCATGTCTTCCTGGAAGGATGTTTCAGGAAAATGTATGCAAGGTATCTAGAACAAAATTGCTGAGTTTTATAGACAAACATTAAGCATTTGATCAGGATAACAGGATGATTACTATGACAGGTTTGGAAGCAGGAGTGGCATCCACTTCCTAAAGAACACACTTCCGGAAACTCTATGAACATTGATAAATGTCAAGAGTTGTAGAAGAGATTCAGGCCTTTTGTTCATAGAGTCTCTATGGGTCGTGCTCGACTTGAAGGCAGTCAGCAATAGGATGAAGTAGATAGGTGGAAAAATTGTCCTTAAGGCAAGAATTTAGAACTTGACCTTGCTGATGTCAAATGGCTCATAGATCATGAAGAAAGGAAATTGACAGATTAGAATTAAATGGATTTTGAAAAGGAAAGACGTGCTGAAGAAGAAAGGAGTAATAAGGAAGTAGAAGGAAATATATCATCAAAAAAGTTTACAGTGAAAAGAGTAGCTGAAGTTTATTTTGAATTGAATCAAGGGATTACCGACGAGAGTCACTTTGCTGAAGTGGATGGACACATTCAGGAAGCAGAGAGCTGTCACGACAAGATATGTGAAGAAGAAGGGAAACAAGAAGACAGCTGTCATATGGACAATTCTCACCACAGTCTGACTGGAAACACCTTCCCCATATCCAAATGATCTAGAACCTTCCACAATTTAAGTTACTCCCATAACTGATGAAATTCCAACCATACTCATCACATCTTCATCACCAAGTTTGTTTTTATAGTTTGTGTGACTTTTTCATATTAACATAGTTCAGTATATGTATACATAATGTTTCCAACTCTTAAAATTAAAATTACAATTAAAAATTATAACTGTTTGGCTTTAAAGACAATAAAAATGAAAAATTAAACAGTGAATGTATTCAACTAGCATCAGAACTGACATATGAGAGACTTTTTCTTTTCTTTCTTTCTTTTTCTCTTGAAGGACCCTTTAGAGCAGGATTCTCTGTCACAGATCTGAGATTTTCTATTATACCATCTCAATACTGCGGTATCCTTGACCAACATAAAGCAATTTCTCAGAGATAAATAAACTTCACAGTGAGTACAATTTATGATAATAATTTAAGTAATTGATCACCTAGGGCAATTGATCACAGAGAGACAGTCCCTTTCATATGGATAAGTTCATTAAAATCCAGTAGGAGAAACAGAGATACACATAACTGGCTTATGCATATCTTTTTTTTTCCTTGCATTTGTCTCTGTGGTGCCAAGTCCATTTCTGTAAGGTAAGCCATCCGTCCCGTCAGTGTTCAGTGAAAGATTATTCACTCTGGGATCTCAGTTCCTGCATTATTCATGCCATTCTGCATGCAGCTAGATTTATGTGTCAGGAAAAACATACAAGTGGAATCCGATTTACTTGCACAAGTTCCTGCACCGTTTGATTTATGTTTGGGTAAATAAAGACATATGTCTTAAAGGTTTTGGCTTCAATTCTCTCTAAAAATGGAAGTGCAATGCTTCAACTTCTTTTCTTGGCAGGCGCAGCCCACTGAAGCTTTGCAAACAGCCTGACCTCAAATCATACAAGATCAATTTTCAGTTGTGTTCTTTCGACAATTGTATTTGCACTCGGAGCTTTCATCATCAAGACAATGGAAAAATCTACAACCCCAGACCACTGGAAGAGATTCAAACCTTTTGAGCTTAGGTGTAAATTATAAAGGAGACTCAAACAGGGAATTAAAATATAAAACTTCATCCAAACCCTCATCAAACTCTCCAGTATAAATCATCTCCAACTATACAACATGTAACATTGCCAGTCCTGCTTCCTCAAAACAGTCCTAATTTGGCTTGAATATCCCAGTCGTGAGTTTATAGTGTTATTATCTTGAATGCTAATTTTAACAAAGATATAAACAAAATCCTTGCATTTTGAAAAATATCCAATCAGTATTCTTCTAAGCTGTAAAGTTCATGGCAGACAAAGAAAGACGGAGACATTATCACAACAGAGGAAGCAAAGGAGACACAACTACTTAATGCAATACAGCCTGGAATGGGTCCAAGAAGGGAAGAACATTGATAGAAACATCTGTGGAATCTAAGGAAGGTCTCAGGTTAATAGTGATATGTGAGTGTTGAATTTGTTTGGCTAAATGTACTGATACAATTGATGGAAGATCTTCACGATACCTATTTTCTTCTGCTTTTCTATCTATGAAAGGTTTATATATGCAAGAAACTGAAAATATTTTAAAGAAAATATGGCACTAGATTTCTTAATCTTTAGGACTTAAATCACAATTTAAAAAACAAGAATATTTTTAATAAATCAAGAATGTAAAAT
>NW_006399798.1:11479894-11481160 GCF_000299155.1 Elephantulus edwardii | reverse complement strand
ATAACAACCCTCTGAACAACAGATCTGAACCTCACCTTATCCTGTTTCATTTTCAGATCTCTGTCTTACTGAAGCCCATTCTCTGTCTTACTTGAAGCCCACTCTGGTAGTTACTGTGTCAATCTGTGTTATGAAGGGCCTTCCTTCTGATACCATTTTTAGAATTTAAACCTAGAAGCTAAAGAGATGATCCTGTTTAAAATTATTAATTTTACTGATACCTATGATAAATTTATGTTAAAATAATAGTTTACAAATCAATAATTAATTATGCTTAATTGTGTTCACAGGGAATCTATCCCTATACCTTGGTCGATCCTTAGACTGAGGAGCTGTTGTGTAAACAGAGCGAGGGAACACTGCATGGTTTAAGGTCATGAAGGGTGTGTGCCAGGGTTGTGTCCTTTCCCCATACCTATTCAACCTGTATGCTGAGCAAATAATTCACAGATCAACCATTCATAGGGTCACTAGGAGTCGTACTCGCTCAAGGCCCCCTAAGAACAACAATAACAACAACAAAAATGAGCTTGAAAATAGAAAGATCCTGAAGATAGCATAGGATGGGGAAAGATTTGAAACTAACAGAGTGTATAAAATGTATAGAGTCTCTGAAACTTATAGTGTATCTATCCATTAGAATTGACTTATCAGCAATGGGTTTTTAATGGAAAGATACAGAAATTATAAAGAGCTCACAGAAAGACACCTCATCTTAGCCTGCATCTTCTGATTCTGCTTACCTTATGACCGTTTTTCAACCTTAGGATTCAGAACATCTTAAAACTAGGCACGGGAGATTTGGCAGCATAATCTATAAGGACTTGATCTGCTAGCCCAAAGGTGAGGCCTCTCTGGAGGTTCAAATCCACGTGTGGCTTTTACAGAGAAAGGTGGGCAATCTCTTCACTTGTGGTGCATGGTTTCCTGAAAACCCACAGGAGGGTTAGCTATGAGCTGGTTTCAACTCAACAGCTGTGTGTTCGAGTTTAAAGATCACACATCTGGCTGTAACTTACTTTAAAGCATTATTTGAGCACCAACTTCTTATATTCAATCAATTAGGATTTATAAATTTTTAAAGAATACAAAACATTCTTGCCATATTTTGCTGGAGTGTAAAAGCGAAATGGAAAATATCCATTTCCAAGCAAATCACATCACTTTGTGCAAATGGCATCAATTTGGTTATATAATCTAATGATTTGAATAAATGAAAACTTATGAAAACAAAAATATGAATCTTTCAAAATGTACTTTTTTTTT
>NW_006399798.1:11412554-11479434 GCF_000299155.1 Elephantulus edwardii | reverse complement strand
AGCATAATGTCACTTTTTATTGTATTTTTTAAACTTTATTGGATTCCATCTTCAGAAATAAGCACAGAATAGAAAAAAGAAGTTAGAGTTTAGACATTCAACTTTATTCTAAACCTTAAATAATAAAATATTGAGTTTCCTGAACTCAGTCCTGCCCTTTTATTTCTTTCCATAAAACTAAGCCATTGCTTTTGTTAAGCAACTCATTTCAACTCTAGCTTACATCTCCACTCTCTGTTCATCTGAAGAGAAAGATAGCAGTTTCTAACACCCTTCATATATAGTAAGAAACATGTTTCTTCTTACTATGTGGAATTAGTTAAAGAATTAGTCATTCAAGTAGGTAAAATCACATCCACCACCCTTTCTTGTGTAACTGCCTGTTTTAGCTGTCAGCACTTTATGGTAATAAGAAGCACAGCCTGCTAGTGGACGTGAATATCTTTCATCAGTTTAACAGGCTGCAAATGATCTCCATCGTTCTTCAAAATTCTTTCTTGGAGGTAAACTGACTCTCCCCAAACTCCCCATGTTGAGTGTCTATCTCTGTGTTCTGAAAAGCAGATCCCTGATCCCAGAACCTTGCTTCAAACTTGGGTCCACAGTAGTGGTTTGAGTTTTGGTATGTTTGGAAAGCTTATTCTCATCACAAAATGGTACACTTAAAGCCCAGAACTAATTTTGAGGTTGCTGGCTTTTTTAATAGAACTTTTGTTGTTCCATTTCATTTAGATCTTAGAAAAGAAACTTTTTTCCTCACTCAAATAAGGCTGTTTCCAATGGTTTGATCTTGAATTACAATGCTGAAATATTATATGGGCAAACCGGATGACATAGGGTGCATCAAAAGATGATGGAAAATACACAGTCATTGCATCAAAAAAGAATTACTCTGTCTTCATCCAGGCCAAGAAGTAACATATGAGAAAGAACTTATATTAGTAAAGGAAGAAGTCTAACTGCACTCACACATTAATGAAAAAGAAAAACCAACAAGGCTCTAGTAATTGATGGCATACTTGTTGAGGTGTTCAACGCTTGATATACTGTTGAAATTACTCCTTTATCGATAGGAAAAGCAATAGTTCTAGATGAACTGGAAGAGTTCCATATTTGCATTTGTGCCCATTTCAAAGAAAAGTGATTCAACGTAGTGCAGAAATTATTGAACAACATAATTTACACCACATACAAGTTTTTAATAGAAAGTATATTGGTTTGTGTTTCATTGACTATGCAAAGGCGTTTGACGGTGTGGATCATAACAAACTGTGGCTGACTCTGAGAAGGATGGGAATCCCAGAACACTTGATCGTTCTAATGCGAAACCTATACTTGGACCAGGAGGCAGTCGTCAGAACAGAGCAAAGGAACACTGGTTCAAAATTGGGAAGGGCGTATGCCAGGGATGCGTCCTATGTCCCTATCTTTTCAACCTGTATGCAGAACAGATTATCTGGGAGGCTAGGCTCTATGAGGAGAAATGTGGGGTCAAGATTGGTGGACGATCTAGCAACAATCTGCGTTATGCAGATGACACAACCCTGCTTGCTGAAACTGAGGAGGACCTGAAGCACCTGCTGCAGAGTGTCAAGGACTGCAGCCTCCAATATGGATTGAGGCTCAATGTCAAGAAGGCAAAGATTCTCACCACAGGACCAATTGGCAGCATCAGGATGGATGGTAAAGAGATTGAGATTGTTCACAGCTTTAGCTTGCTTGGCTCCACAGTCAACACTCCTGGCACCAGTAGCCAGGAAATTAAAAGGTGCATTGCCATGGGAAAGTCTGCTGTTAAGGACCTCTCCAAAGTACTGAAGCACAATGGTGTCTCTTTGGAGACTAAGGTGTGTCTGATACAGGCCATGGTCTTTGCTATCACTTGTTATGCATCAGAGAGTTGGACAGTGACCAAGGAGGATAGAAGGAGAATTGATGCCTTTGAGCTGTGGTGCTGGAGAAGAGTATTGAGAATATCATGGACTGCTAGGAAAACAAACAGATTTGTCCTGGAAAGGGTTAAACTGGGTGGCTCCTTGGAGGCAAGGATTCTGAGGCTCCGTCTGACATACTTTGGACATATTGCAAGGAGAGACAGGTCTTTGGAGAGGGACATCATGCTGGGTAGAGTAGAGGGACAGCGCAGGAGGGGAAGGCCCTCTATGAGGTGGATTGATTCAGTGGCTGGGGTAATCGGGATGGGTGTGTTAGAAACAGTGCGATTGGCACAGGACAGAGCAGAGTTTAGGGTTGTTGTACATAGGGTCGCTATGAGTCACAAGTGACTCGACGGCACAAAACAAGAACAGCAACAACAACAATATTGATTAAAAGAGGCTAATATTTTAATATAAAATTTATTAAAAGAGACAAAGCTTATAATAAATTGAAAGGTGGATGCTGAGTGTAAAGGTATTGCTATCACCTCACTCATCAGGAAAGAAAAATCAAGTAGAGCTAGAGCAGCTTTCTACAGAAAGTTTTCTGAGTTATTTGAGATATTCTTCAGAATTGCCCACATGAAAGAACCAGGAATTTCAAGCAAACAAGTTACAAAAATGTCACTCCTAGACATTGAAAATTAGATACTATATGAAAGGGGAGAAAAAAAAAATCTGGAGGATAGATGATGAGGCTGGAACTGATGGCCATAAGTCAAAGTTTTTCTCACATCATGGAAATTGGACGTGATGGGGGGCCATAGAAGTCAACTCTGCATTTTAATTAGTTCACTCTGGTGTCTCAGTGGAGAATTAATTTACAGGAAGGAAGATTGATGATGATAGGAGGAGACTAGTCAGGAGGCAGTGGCTGGATGGGGTCATAGAAAGTCTGTCTAGAGTAAGAGAGAGATGCAATTTTTGAATGATTTCCACTTGTAGATGAGATATGGGGAAACACAATAGCTATTTGCTGCTAAGAGTCCACCAATTAAAATAAACCAGCCAATATTTTTTAGACTCCTATCCAAGCCTCCAGGTACACTCTGCTTCAATTAACATTGTTCACTTCCAAACAGAAATCTTTCATACCTCATACCCCCTATACCTTATTCTGAGAATTTCTTGTTTTACTATTTTGACAGACAGCTAAGCAAGAACAACAAAAAGAAAACACTGCCATTGTGACTCAGCAAATCCGTGATATACTGACATTTTGAGAGCGTAGAGAACTATTTATTTTCTATGGTCTTCTAAAAGAATAATAATATCAGCAGCAAATACCCTCAAGCCAAACCTGCTTTTTCAAGTGGGAACGGTTCTTGCGTGTGTGCATGTGTTTGTGCATGTGTGTGTGAAAGTGCAATGGAAAGATACAAAAAGAGACCTAAGTTCTCATGCTTTTATTAATTCACAACACAGATTACATATATATTTGAGCAAAATGCTAAGTGAAGGAAGAACAGGACCAAGGAGAGAATTTAGAGATGATTCTCTTCTAATAGTAGCCTGCAGATGTTGTTGTAAATATCTAATTTTGACAATTTGCTCAAATATAGGAAGGCTTTGAAGTAAAGAGTTAGGAGCCGACTTTTACAACTTCATTCTATTATCGCTGTAACGGAGCTGGGCTTCTATCTCCTTACTTCTAGGCTTGAATATTAAAATTGCCTATCAAACATGTATACCTGTTCTCCCATAATATAAAATTAATCGTTTTTCACCTTCTAAGCCTTCCCTATTTGGACAAGCACTTATATGTGTTTGCGTCTCTCTGCAAATCTCCATATTTCTCTCAACCTGTCTCCTCTCCAGACAGTGCCATTCATCCATTCATTGCCTTTGCGTCGTGGTGCAGGAGAAGAATCCTGACTATCTCATGGACAACTAAAACGTAAATATGTCTTGGACAAAGTCAACTGAGGTGGTCCTGAGAGACAAAGGTGATGAAACTTTTCCCTCACACACTTTGGGCACATTAGAAAAGACCAGTTTTGGGGGAGAAAGGCATCATGCTTGGAAAAGTGGAGGGTGAGTGAAAAGACCCTCAATGAAATAAATGTACACAGTGACCATAACAATGGCCTTGAGGATATCTGAGATGACGAGGATAGCACAGGAAAGGACAAGGTTCAAATCCACCATTCAAAGGGTCATTATGAGTCGTAATTGACTCAACAGTACCTACAACAACAACAACAACAACAACAACAACAACAACAAACAAACAACAATTCATTGACTGAAGAATAATCTGGCATTAGAGTTGGAGGGCAACTCATCAATAGCCTGAAATAAGCACATTACACAAACATGAGTGCAGAAAATGAGGAAGATTTGAAGCATTTACTGAAAAGCATTAGGCTTTACTTTCACTATTAGCTTCATTATGGATCATACCCTCATCATAGACACACTAAAAAAATAATGATTTCACTTAGAAAATGAAGGTGCTCCTGACCCAAACCATGGTGTTTTCAATTGTTAACTATGTTTATAAAAGTGGGACAATTAATAAGAAGAACTGAAAAGAAATGGATGCTTTTGATCTGTGATGTTGGCAAAAAATATTGAGTAACTCATGGATTGCCAAAAAAGTAACATATTTTGAAAGAAGTGAAGCAAGCATGTTCCTTTGAATAAGACTTCAGGCATTCGACCAGGAGAGACCAGTCCCTAGGAAAGGTCCTCACGTTTGGCTAAACAGAGGATGAGCAAAAAAGAAGACCTTCAATGAGATGAACAGACACAGCAACAGGAATAACACACTTAAAGCATAGCATGCCGGAGACTGAAAAGATGGTTCAGAATCAGCGTTTCTTTCTTTTGTGTGTAGGAAGACAATCCCATAGTATCTAACAACAAGAAACAACAAACAACCACCTGGGGCCTAAAAGAATCCAAATACCTTCTAATTCCTCAAAATAGTAAAAATCTCTTTAATTTGTCCCTGACTTTGAAAATACTATAGCTACTATAATCAGTCTAGAATGCTGCTTTCCCCCTGTGTTAGACCCCTCTTCACATGCTCTGAAGGGTGGAGGAACAGCACAGCATGGGCGAGGAAGACCCCAGATGAGACGGATTGACACAGCAACTGGGGCAAAAGGGGTTGGTGTATTGGAGTCAGTGAGACTGGCTCAGGAGAGGGCAGGTGTCAGAGATGTTGTACATAGAGTCGCTATGGGTCACAGGAGACTCAATGGCACATAACAACAACAAAAACAACACAGTATCCTACAAACAGCTGCAGAATAAAATAAGGATGTTGGTGTTGTTTAATGCCGTCGAGTCATAGACGACTCATAGCGACCCTATGAACAAACGGCCTGAGCACTGTTCGTACATAGGGTTTCCGGAGGCAAGCCATTTCGGAAGTGGACGCCGCTCCTGCTTCCAGGCTTGATTTAGTCGGGAAGCTCCAGCCAACACTGTCCACCATGGGTGCCCATTACCACGATTGGCACATCACTGTCGCAGGCTTCAGCATCACAGCAACCACGAGTTATCTTTGTACAGCAACGCACAGACCAGTGCTATACCACCTAGAAGAATGTTTGACAGAAAGACAATTTGAACCTGGCCGAGGGCCACAGATGACAATCACCCACCTTCGGCTTGGTAGCACAGCTTCCTTCCACTAGGCCAACGTAGCTCTCTCTTGGTCATTGTCATTGTTATTGTTGTTTAATGCCGTCGAGTCGTAGACGACTCATAGCGACCCTATGAAGGATAAGCAAAGACTAAATAAGACTTGTCTCGGAGAAATTACAACTGGAGTGTTCCTTCGAGGAAAGAATGATGAAACTTTGTCTGACAGACTTTGGGTGAGTTGTTGGAAGGGGCTAGTCCTTGGGAAAAGGACATTCTTCTCGGAAAGGTGGAGGATCGGAGGAGGACAGGAAGACCTCGAACAAGATACATTGACATAGTGACTATAACAAGCTAGAGCATAATCAGAGGTGGTGAAGATGGTAAGGGATAAGACAGGTTCGTATCTGTTAGTCAAGGTCATGTTGAATCGTAGGCACCTTGAAGGCACCTGGCAAGAACAACAAGGTCTGAACCTGGGTCCAAATCTAGCTCCTGTCTTCCTGCCTAGCTAAAGTCTATTCTTCCTGCCTCACTCCCACTGGGCTTTGTAGAGCATTTTCCCCTTGTCTAGACACCCAGTTATGGCGCTTCAGGCTAACCTTCCTGTGTAGTTAGTGGCCTATCCTGCTGTTTGGTATGACTGTGCTCAGATAATCCTTGTGGAGCCTCAAATTCCACCAAGCAATTATTTTAACTCAGTAATCACATTATATCAAGCACAACTCACCAAACATGACAAAGGAAATACTATGAATCTGCATATATATATACACACACACACACACACATAGTTGTTGTTGTTGTGTACCACTGAGTCAGAACCAACCCATAGCTGACCCTCCAGAGAGTTTTCAGAGGCAGTAAATTGCACAGCAAATTGCCTGTCCTTCTCCCATATCTCTGCATTTGTCTATCTCAATCTCTGTATCTAGTTATCAATCTATGGAAAGACAGAGACCCTCTTTTATTTTTGTTTTCATTACAGACTTGTGTTATGTAGACTTTGCTGCTTTCCTTAAATGGAAAGAAGAAAAAACAAAACAAAACAAAACAGGCTCAATGGAAAACTTTCTGGCAAATGTTAAAAATCAAATTTGTGAAGATTTTATTAAGGAAAACAAACCAAAGCAACTTTCCACTTCTGGTTTTAAATAGAGAGCCAACTACCCTTCCCTGACAAGTTTGGGGTACACAACAGAGCAGGGGGAGCAGCTGAACTATATAAAATAATATTGCTGATAAAAAGAGAAGCTCCAATTGGCTGTTAAGGGTAGCAGCCATGGGGCTCTGCAATGACCTCATGGGATACAGCTCATTAAGCGACCGTATAAAAACATAAGAAAATAATTTTATCCAAGAAGCAGCCAATCCAAATTTTCATCCTGAGTTAACCACATGTACTTAATGTTCCATTAGAATAGCAGAATGTTCAAATTCAGGAACACATAAATGAACTTTCTGAATGAAGGTCTAGGCCTAGAATTCAGAGCAAAATTCAGAAAAGCATATATTTTTATCAAAACTCACTATAAACACCATGTGGTGAGCATTCAGTTACCAGGTTCATCTTTTCAAGCAAAACACACGCACTGTTGTCTAGCAGTGATATCCCTTTTCCAATATTCAAAAGCAACTGACAGAAGTTAAACCTCTTTTCTATTTCAGTCTTTAAAATTTTGGATGGCCCATTCATTTGGACACATGCAAGAATCAGAAAGAAAAAAAAATCCAGCTTATTTCATCTTCATGAAGAGCTGTTTAGATAAATGACAAAATACTCTTGGGCCATGTCTGTGCTGTGAAAATGATTTCAATATTTCATTCTCTCGAGAGATTCGCCTGGTGACTGAGCAACTAAATTGGGAAATGATATGTTTATTGAAGTTTCTCATTTCCAACCTGAAAAATTAGTAACTTTAAATACCACTGGCTTCTGGAAATCTCTCCAATATTTAAAGCAATGAAAAATCCAAGACAGGATATAGTATAACCAACAGTCTTTTTTTTTTTAAAAAAATAGCCAAACCACATTAAGATGAGAATAGAAAAATTATCCAAAGTGTGGATTTATATTCACCCTAGTAGAAAGGGTGAAACATATTCAAGGATACAACCACAACCTGTGATATTTCAAATCATTTTACTTTCTTAACAGAAACCTATAGATGCTTAGAAAGATGCACGCTCTTAGGAAAAAAGTCTTAATACCTTTGTCCATTGTTAAAGTATGATTCTGTAATCTGAGAGGTTTTATACAAATTCTGATGTCATTTAGACTTTGCTTAAATATTATTAAATGATACTGATTTTTCCATTTAACAAGAAGCACTCTGGAACAATTATTTAGTGAATCAAGGATGTGGTCAGATTCTTACAGATTTTTTTTAAAGGATATGTGAGCCCTAAAATGTGTACTAGATGTTAATGAAAGATGAAGAAATGTCTAAAGTATCTCTTCGATGATTTCCTAGAGGTATCACATCCTGTTCTCCACATGCTCACTCTCATTGCTTCCTCTATTTTATTGTTCTTAGATGCCCTTGGGTTGGCACCAACGCCTTGCGACCCGAACAACACAGAACAAACCTCTTCCAGATCCTGCTCCTGTTTCACAGTCTCTGCTACGCTGCTAAGCCAAACTCTGAGTGCCTTTTAAACTGTGCATGAAGCTCTGGTGTCTTATGAGGGAGTTGCATTTCTAACCCAAAGACCGCACCTCTCCAGTGGTTCAAAACCACCAGCTGTTATGTAGGAGAAAGATAAGCAATTTTCTAAAATTTTTTCTACTTTTTATTTATAATATTCAAATACAAATTAGAACAAATTCTTTCCATTTCCCTCACCCCCGCCCCATTAAATTGTATAACCCAGTGATTAATCTCCCCTTCCCACTGCACATCCACATCCCTCTGCTTCCAGCCTCTCCCACCCCTCTTGGATATTTATACTCATTCTACAATAACAGTTTTATACAATATTTATCCTTGAGGGACTGAGTTAGTTCACTCAGCATAATGTTCTCTAGTCCCTCCCAAGTTAGGTAATCATTTACAAAGTTATTGCTCTTGTGTGCTGCATAGTATTCCATTGTGTGAATGCACCATAATTTCTCAATCCATTCATTTGTGGTTGGACATTTGGGCTGTTTCCATGTTCTTGCGATGGTAACTAATGCTGCTATGAACATTGGTGTACAAATCTCAGTTTGTGCCTCAGTTCTCTGAAAATGCATGGGAGAATCAATTATGAGTTGGCCTGGACTAGCAGGCAATGAATTTAGGGAGCCCTGGTGCCATAGTCTGCGCAAAGTTGTTCTGCTCCCCTAAAATCAGTTCCTATCGAGTGGTTTGAATTCAGGAGCCTCCGGGCAGGAGAAACACAAGCAATCTTCTTTGTTTAATTTGCAGCTCAGAAAATCCACTGGAGGGTCTGCTGTGAGGTGGTTTCAGCTCCACGGCAATGAACTTCAGCATTTTAACCTGGGAGCCTCATATTCCAGCAGCGAAACTTGTAACATTCTCCTGCTGTTTAACATTCCCCTGCTGTTTATAGGGCCGATTATTTCAGAAGTGGACAGTCAGTGCTGCTGCTCTGCTTGTCTCAATCTCCAAGCCCCACTGAAACCTGTTTACCATGAGTGACCTTGCTGGTACTTGAAATGCTGGTGGCTTTGCTCCCAGAATCACAGAAACACACATCACCACAATAAGCCTTTCTGAGCAACGGATTTGATCATTTCCAAATCTAGTGTCCACCACTTACCTTCTTTTGTACCACCCTACACATCATGATCTGAAAATATGAAATTTCTTATGGTTGCTTAAAGATAGCATGCTACTCTAACTCTTGGCACCAGCAGCCAGGAAATAAAAAAAAACAAAAAACAAAAAACAAAAAAACGTATTGCGATGGGAAAGTCTGTGGCTAGGGACCTCTCTAAAGTAATCAAGAGCAACGGTGTCTCTCTGGAGACTAAGGTGCACCTGATACAGGCCATGATCTTTGCAATCACTTGTTATTATCAGAGAGTTGGACAATGACTAGGGAGGATAGAAGGAGAATTGACGCCTTTGAGCTGTAGTGCTGGAGAAGAGTATTGAATGTTCCATGGACTGCCAAGAAAACAAACAGATCCATCCTAGAGAGGGTTAAACCAGGCTACTCCTTGGAGGCAAGGATTCTGGGGCCTCGTCTGATATACTTTGGACATGTAAGGAGAGACAGGTCCTTGGAGAGGGACATCATGCTGGGTAGAGTGGAGGGACAGCGCAGAAGGGGAAGACCCTCCATGAGGTGGATTGATTCAGTGATTGGGATAATCGGAATGGGTGTGTCAGAGGCAGTGAGACTGGCACAGGATAGAGGAGGGTTTAGGGCTGTTGTACATAGGGTTGCTATGAGTCGCAGAGACTCGACGGCACATAACAACAACAATCGGTCTTACTTTATCATTTCAACAAATATTGTTTGTCGGGTGATCACCACTTACTAAGCCTTGCCTTGGAGGTGAAGACAGTGTGTGTGTGTGTGTGTGTGTGTGTGTGTGTGTGTGTGTGTGTGTGTCCTTGACTTGGAGGTGAAGACATCATGTCCAGAGGATGAAACTAACCAAAAATGACACCATCTTTTATATATGTTGACTTCCTCATCTGTGAATTGTTAATTATTTCATTTGTGAATAACTTGTTATAACTATTTCTATATTTTGTTTATTCTTTTTTTAGAGTGATGCTTTCCCATATTCAATTTTTAGCCTGATTCCTATCATATTGCTAATTATACTTTGAGTTTCAGTGAAGTATTTTTTATATTTCATTGAAAAATAAAAAAATATTTTTTACTTAAACTTTCAAGTGTACAAATCTTCCCGTCTGTGAGATATCTTTGTTTCTTTTTTTAAAAATTTTGTACTAGTTTACATTAAAGTTCATAAATCTTTCCTTATCTTAAGATCAAATAAATATTTACTTATATTTTCTTTAAGTTACTTTTGGTTCATTTTTAGATTTAATCAGTATTGAATTCATTCTGATGCATATTTTTTTAAATTATTATTTGTGTGTGTACCATCATATCAGATCTGACTGGTACAGGAAGAGATTGCCTCTCTTTCTCCAGCAGAACATCTGGGATTCGAACAGCATTCCTCTGGGATTACAGTGCAACTTCTTGCCACTAGGCCACCAGTGCAACTTCTTGCCACTAGGCCACCAGAGCTCCCTGTCTATATTTCTTAATCATAATTCAAGGAGATGGTGTTAAAAATACTTTAAAGAGCATTTTTGGCTTATTAGCTATGTTATTGTTGTTATGTGCCATCGAGTTGTGTGTGACTCATAGCGACCCTATGTACAAGAGCCCTAAGTGCCGTTCTATCCTGTGCCAACCTCACTGTCTCAAACACTCTCGTTCCCACCACTCCACTCACAGAATCAATCCATCTCATAGAGGGCCTTCCCATCCTGGGCTGTCCCTCCACTCTCCCAAACATGATGTCCCTCTCCAAGGACCAGTTTCTCCTTGCAACATGTCCAAAGTATGTCAGATATTAGCTATATATTTTGTTATTCCCCCTTTTGTAAAAGAGCTATATTTACATATCAACCACAAATTCTGTCTGCTTCATCTCCTTGTAATAGCTGGTAAGTTTATTTGATTTTTGCTCCAGTATCAACCTGTCAAAGGAGCTCTTGTGGTGTGGTTGTTAAGAAGCTGGCTATTAACCAAAAGGTCAGTGGTTCAATCTACCAGTTGCTTATTTAGAGAACGATGTGATAGTCTTGGTTTGTGAATATTTTAACCAAGAGATCTCTGTAAGGTAGCTCTACTCATCTTAAAGGATCCATTTGAGTCAGACTTGACTAAAAGTCAGTGGATTTTAGTTTTAGGCTCTTACCCTGTTTAAGTGGATTTAGTTACAATGATATATTTTATGCGCTGGTAAGACAGATTCCTGTGTGTGTGTGTGTGTGTGTGTGTGTGTATGTGATGATAGTTACTATTAAGTATATTATTAATTAGTTCTTTATGCACTTTGTTCCCCAAAACTCAGGTGACCAGAGAATTGAGTGGTAACTTCCCTGTGACTTTTTTTTTTTAAATTCAAGTTAGTTCAGGCTTTGTCTTCATGCCATTAGGTAGAAGGTCAGTACATCACTTCTTTACTTCTTTATAAATTCCAGATCCTCATAATAAAACACACTTCAATCCTAGAATTCTAGCAATACGGTATATTTCAATTTTGGTTTAACTATTGCTTAAGTTTTTACATTTTCTACATTATCATTAATGCCTTATGAGTGAAAGTTTAATCAGCGCCTATTTGCTCAATCCTGAGAATTTCCCGTGGTTTGTTAGAAAGACTGAAAACAACTCATAGAGGACTATATTGTATATTGCAAACAAAGAAGTAATGTGAATTGTGTAGAAGGAAGAGGGGGGAGTGTTCTTTTTGGGAAAGCCAATAGAGGGTAGAGAATGTTCTTTTGAGGTAATCTTTAGTTACATTCCTCAGGAATTATACAATTCAATATCCCAGATACAATAATCTGTCCATCCTATTTTAATATTCATGTGTGGATTAACATGATAAAATGAACAAAAGTTATTTTCTTCAGTAATATGTGCTGAACAGTCAATTATAATAATAGCAGCCACAAAGTCCTAATGGGTGCCAGTTATTGAAAATCTATGGCATTTTTAAAATTTGTTTTGAATAGTTGACACATTATTCTCCACCGTCAGTGTTGAGCTGAGTGTGTGTGTCTGCCTACAAGACAATTGTGGGTCTATTTCTTCAGGGTCTTATTTCCTGTTCACTTTGCTAATCTTGAAATGCCTTTTCTGCTGCACACAAATATTCAAAACACGCCTCACAGAAATTAAAGAAAAGTGAGCCATATTGGAAGAGAATGATTCGTTCAATTCCGTTCAGTCTAACGTGGCTAATTCCATGCGGGAGTCTTAAGTTTAAATAAACGTTCCGGGGCAATCTATTTTCTGAAGTCTTTGGCTTTGTTTGAATTCTTTTATGGAAGGACATTTTCATCCATATGTTTATTCTCACAGACAAATACAGGAAAAAGCCCACTTGCTCTTGTTAACCTTTCTGCTTAGCAACTATTACTTTTCGGAGCTCAAAGGTAATTTTTTATTCAAGAGGGCCTTATTTAGAACACATGAGAGGCATTCAGTGTTCTCCAGTACACTCTGAACACCACAGAGTATTTATTTACATTGTATAAAATTAGAGGAAATGAAGGGGTTTGCGTATGAACTAGAAGCAACAGCCTAATTCTACTTATGGAGAGATTTCAGTCAATGTCACTTTGCGGGGGTTAAAAAGAACTCAGATTACAGGCAATATAGATTCTTGTTACTTAACAATGAAATAGATCATGCTATTTTCAAAATAAGCCTCAGGCTATAAATTATGGGCTATTTCTATTTTGTGCCGTGTTTAAGGACATACTTTGATTCCTATCTTAAATACTATAGCATGAAGTCATCCCTGTTGACCTAGCTCAATTGAAAACAATGGCAGAGAAAAGAACTATTTCATGTATACCCATGTAGAAATACAGTTTAAAGAGTTGAATACAAACATACAAAGGTTAGCTCTAAAAATCTGACCTATAGACAAATACCACGCAGACTCTAAGATGGTAACACCGTTCGTCTGCTGTAGTGTTGTATAATATGGTCTTAGTGTAATCTTGTCCATTGATATAATGCTGGCAGTTACCCCAATAGCATTTCAAACACCATCAGGGTCATCCAGAGCAGAAAAGCTTCAGTAGCATGCGCAGAATAAAACAGATTAGGAAGAGGGAACTGGTTATCAACTTCCAAAAAATGTTGGTTAGTGAGAACCTCATGAATTGCAGGGAAATGTCTTCTGAGGACCAGAAGATGAGTCTCTTGAGTTGGCTGGAATTCAAAATATGAATAAGGAAGAATGGTCCCCACAAAAGAGAGCAACCTTTAATTAAAAGGATGAAGCAACACTTGCTAGACCTTCAATTGCTTTTAGAATGTAATTCAAAATGAGAAAAATCTCGAATATCCACTAATAATCAGAACATAGAACATATGAGGTATGGGTCTTGGCAAATTGAAAGTCATAAAAAATGAAACGATACATATAAAGATCCTAGGCATTCACTCACTAGCACATCTTAGGCATTTTAGTCAGCCAAAAGGGATGGTTGTTGGCAATTTTGAATCTGAACTTCATATATTTCTCTATAAAGATCAGAACAAGCTGAAGCATCAAACTCACTGTCAAACTTTTTCCAAATCTTTCCAAAGTTCTTCCCCAAGTTCCTTATAAGAGAATATCAAATCCCTCTCTAGCGTTTAGTGGGGGCTGGTCTTCTGCTTGAGAACCAGCCTGGCAGTTTTTCCTCAATAAACTGTCTCTCTTGGCCTGAACTGGGTTCTGTCCTTCCTCGGTGACCTTACAATAACCGAGAACCAATATGGGACTGGAAGAAGAAAGTCAAGCTGCACTGAAGGCAAAAAGGAAAAAAAGGATTCTCTAAAAATTGATTGCATGTCAATCAAAATGTCTCAGCAAGTGGATACAAGGCCAAGTACATTCACTAATCTATGCTAAGAAATTCAAAGATAATCAGCCAATCACTTGAATAAACCCATATTTGTGCCAATTTCAAAGAAATTTGAGCCAGTTGAGTGCAGAAATTTCTAAACAATAGCATTAACATCACACACAAATAAAATTAGGCTGAAAGCCCGTCAGAAATTTAAGCCAGATTCAGAAGAGAACATAGAATGAAGACTATGATTGTTGTCAGGTGAATCTTGGTTTAAAGCACAGAATACCAGCCAGAAATTTATCTGTGTTTGAGTGACTATGCAAAAACGTTCAACAGTGTGCATCATAACAAATTATGGGTAATTCTGTGAAGAAGGAGAATTCCAGGACACTTAACTGTGTTCACTGTGCAACTGGTACGGAGACTGAGAAGGAATTCTGACAGAAGCAGGGCTTACTACATGGTTTAAATCAGGAATGGCATGAATCAAGGTTCAATCCTTTTCCTATAGTTATTCAATCTGTTTGCTGCGGCCTTCATCTGAGAAGTTGGATGACATGAACAGCGCAGCACTAGGGTTGAAGGAAGTTTCATTAACAAGTTACCAAATGCAGATGTGGTGTAGACTGAAAATTGGCTTTTTTTTTTAAGCCATTGATCCTCTGGTCTCCTGTTCCCTTAACTGCAGGCACACGGTCTTGTAAAGCAACGTGATCTTGCAAATCAGCATCAGCTGTGGGACTAGGATAAGAGAAGGAATGCTTCCCATTTTGAGCAGCAAGACTTGGGGTGAGAAAGCCTTGACGCGCGCAAGGCTTGTGGTGGTGAAAGTTATGTCTCACATCCTTTGGGCATGTTGTTAAGAGATCTCAGTCCTTGGGAAGGAAGAGGGTCAGCAAAAAAGAGGAGGACCCTCAACAAGTGACCATAACAACGGGCTTACGTATGTAAGAGAGGATAAGAAGGCACAGGACAATACAGGCTTCAGATTAGTTGTTCATAGAGTCTCTATGAGTCTTAGCTACCTAGATGGCACCTAACACCAACAGCATAGGCTTCTCGAGGAGCTAGGGAGCTCAGTCGGTGTAGCGGACAGGAAGTGGAGCTGCTGAACCAACTATGGCACCACTGGTGGTCTGAGTCCAACACTGACTCGATGGGGACAAGCTGGAGAGTCTTCTCTCATGCCATGTACAGCCTCCTAAAACCTCACTCAAATGTCAGGCAGGAGTAGGTCCCAATTTGGTGACAATGAGTTTTGTCTTTATTTTCTCTCCCATGGAAGAACTAGTAAATCTGATTATACTGGAAGAATACAACCAGAGCACTCCTTTGAAACTATAATAGTGAAACAACTTCCTTTTCTTTGAACATGTAATCAGAAGATACTAGTCCCATGCTTCTCCGTAAAGTAGAGGCTCAGAGAAAAAGAAGATGACCTTGGACTAGATAGATTGATGGGATTGCAACAATGGTCTTTAACAAAGCAAAGACTGTGAGAATGGCAGAGTGTGTGTGGAGTCTATGTGAGTCAGAAGTGCTTGTGAGACACCTAACTACAAAAAACACCCAAATTGATGATGAACTTACTCCCTTACTAAGAAAGTTTTAGGGAAAAAATTCCATCTTGTTACAGTGATATTGTTGACACTGGAGATTTGGTGTTTAGTTGCCATGGAATCAGCTAAACTCAGAGGAACCCTAATGGTACAATGGGTAAAATTAGATTATTAATAAAATATTTGGTGGTTCTAATTCACCAGCCAATCTGTGGAAGAAAGACACTTCAATCTGCTTCTTTAAATATTTGCAGCCAAAATTTGCACAAAAACCTTGTTGATCAATTCAACTCTGTCTTACAGTCATCATAATGAAAACTGTCAAAATTGCTTCAAAGGCAATACTATTTTTTTATTTTTTTTAAATCAAACCACAAAGATAAGATGACTAGGTGAGGTGATTCCTTACAGGGTCAGTGTGGGGAGGAGAAGATACAGGATTCTCAGAATTAAGTGCAAAAGGCTTAGCTATTCTGTTTTAGGAGAGCTGGTTTTTGTCTAGCAAATGCTGGTCAGTAGATGTTCAAACATTTGAAGACTCAAGTGATTTTTAAAACCTCATAAAAATGGTAGCATAATCTCTCATTCTAGAAAAAGACACAAGTATACACATAAAAGACAGTATCTCATTCACTTTTAGGGTACCATCTGTACCTTGAGGAGAGTGGAATCCCAGAACACTTGATTGCACTTATGCAAAACCTATACTTGGACCAGGAAGCAGTCCACAGCACAGAGCAGGGACACGGTGCTTCTGGACTGTTGTCATACAAATAATGCTTAATTATATATTCCTTTTAAACAATTCTTCCTTCATCTGTTCCAATGCAGTGTTCATTATTTATCCTCTCTTATCTTTGTTTCCTCCCAACTCTCATGCCATTCCTGTTTTATAACAGTGGTATTATGTGATATTTGTTCTTTTGTGACTGAGAAATTTCACTCAGCAAAATGTCCTCCAAGTTCACCCATGTCCTATAATATTTTGTAAGTCTCTTGTTTTTCAGTGCTGCGTAATATTCCATTGTGTGATTATACCATAGTTTTTCTCTTCATTTCTTTGTTGATGGGCACTTGGGTTGCTTCCAGGCCTTTGCTATTATACATAATGCAGCAATCAACATGGATGTACATATATCTGTTTGAGTGGCAGCTCTGGTTTCTCTAGGGTATATTCCTAGTGGACGGGGTCAAATGGTATTTGTATTTTCAACTTTGTGAGAAATGGCCATCCTGCCTTCCATAGTGGTTGTACTATTTTACACTTCTGCCAGCAGTGAATAAGGGTTCCAATCTCTCCACAACCTCACCAGCATTTGTTGTTTGCTGCTCTGTTGAATTTTGCTATTGTTACCGGGATGAGATGATATCTCATAGTTGTTTTACATCACTTTCTCCAAGGAAGGTGGCAGGAGCTTAGCTGTTTCCCTTATAGCAGTTTTGATTCTATCTTCTTTGATGAATTTTGTAAGATCAAAATAAAGACTTGGTTACAACAGAGAGAACTGTTTAAAAGGGATATGTTATTAGGTATTATTGTCATGACAGGAGATCATAATGAAGGCTGCACAGTGGAGTGAACTTGGGGGGAGGGATTGTATAATAATGAAAGAATTTTTCTTTTACTTTTCAAAGAGAAGCACAAACTGGGAGGTGGACAAGGGTTGGGCTGGGAGAAAAGTGCAGCAATGAATGAATGGAAATCCAAAATTTCTATATATTTGTGTTAGAATTAATAATAATAATAAATAAAACACACAAAAATAAAGACTTGTTTGCCTAAATTGAAAGTATTTTAACTAGTTAAATAGATAATCTTATATATGATGACCGTCAAAAGGATGTCATTATAAATTGTGTTGTGTTTCTACAAAACTTAGATTGAACTTCTATGCACTGGTGCTTGTGAACATGGCCTTGCTGGAGACAGAGGCTCTAAGGATGTTATAGTCAATGTGTGTGTCGGGGGGGTGGGGTATTTTAATAAAAGGGAAGAGACATAGACACAGAGGAAAGATGCTAAGTGAAGGTAGAGCTTGCCAGAGCTGTAATCCAGAAGACTTATGAAACTGTCCGCAGCTGGCACAGACAAGGACGTGTCATTCCCTAGATGCCCGCACAAAGTGTACAACCCTGTCCATACCCTGGTGCTGAACACTGATCTTTGGAACTCTGAGACAACAGGTTTTTGGATTTTTTTTTAAGCCATGCAATGTGTAATAAGCTGCCCAAATAGTCCTGGGAAAAGAACGCAGATACTCTTGTGGAGAAATTCAGGTTTGGCGATTTAATCAATAGGGGTAGCATCTCTTTCAAAACATATGTATAGGACTCAAGAGTTTTAAATTACGTTGGATGCCCAAATAACAGTCCTTAAGGGTTTCTTTTTAAACTCTTTTGAATCTCTCTAACTGCGTGCCAATGCTTCCTGCTTGTGCAAAGTCATTTGCTATACAACTAAAAATTGCAATCTCTCCCAAAAAAAGGAATGTGGTGGTGTGACAAATTTCAAATAGATTTGTAAGAGTCAAATCTTCCAAGTTTGGGGAAATCATTGAAAGTGTTTTTTTGTTTTGTGGAGAAAGCATGTGTGCCTCTGTTGATAGAATGTCAATGAACAGCTCTTCTTCAAGGGATACAAGGCTTGTGATCCCAGGCCCTAAGGAAGTCGTGCAATCTGTGTAGTGATAGAACTGTCAAACTGACGCAGGCCGGGGTCTGTTGATATTAGCCTGGCTAATCATTTTGCTAATTGGACAGCCAGTGGGGCCACAGAGCACAGCCAGGTCGGTTTTCACTTTAACTACTGAGCCAGATGATGTTTGACTCAAATGCATTACTTTATATCAACACACTGAATGGCTGTAAAAATAATCCCACATGTGTTACTGCCTCCTTTTAATAAGTGTCTTCCTCAATTTTCCATGGTATAATAGAGATTTTTTAAATGCAAAAAATTAAAGGTTATTTAAAGGATATCAATTGGGGGAAAAAACATATCCATAGGAATCTGATAATGAAGGCAGCTACCAGGGCAGGTCCTAAAACCATCATCTGTCACTTGTCTTCACTTGAAGTGGCCCCATTCAAACTGCCCTACCTTAGATTTCCTGTTTAAGGAGTACAATATCTTTTCTTTATCCTTTCTACATGCATGCATTGGGACTTCATCTCAAAATAAGTAAATTTTTTTTAAAAATAAAATTGTCTTCTTCAGCTTTTTTGTTTACTTTTACAAAACTATTTTCTTTCTTTTCATTTCAATTTCTGGGTGATATAATTCTTAATATATTCTGCCCTTCACCAAAAAAAAGGTGAAGGTTTAAGTCCGTCCATAGATGCTTCAGAAGTAAAACCTGGCAAACTCATTTCCAAAAAATCAGACAGATACAGCCCCACATGGCACAGTTCTACTCTGAAACGCTGATGGCAACAGAAATGAAGATATAGTTTCTTGCCGAAACGGAAACACAGGATTATTTGAGATATGGCAAAGTCAAAGTATAAAATCAAAAGATGCCACAGTGCCTGTTAAGTAGAACCACTTCTTGACCAGTGTTCATGGCATTTAGTAGCAATTATCATCTTGAAAATAAAACATAAGACTGCAAAGATTCTGACTTAAAGGTGAAGAGTAACTTGAAACAATACACTGTCCCTTACCTGCAGAATGAGCCCATCCACGCCCAAATGGTGTACGGAAATTGGTCTGGATTATTCCTGACTTTTCTGGGCAAATTAACTTTATGGTAGCAAAATTGGCAATTGTTTGCCTTCAATAGAAAAATGTCTTAAAACTAAGAATCAGATTTCCTTAATATTCGCAACATTTGTTAAAAGCAGAAGCTTCTGAGAATGAATTGTCTGGCAGTAAATTTTATCTCTGGTAATAAATTATACAGGTTACTTTTCTTCTGTTTAGATGATCTTTAGAGAGCGCTGATGGCCTAGTGGCAAGAAGTTGTGCTGCAATCCCAAAAGTACCCAGTTCGAGGCCACCAGGGGCTGCACGGAAGAAAGATGGGCAGTCTTCTCCCGTGCGATTAACTGCCTCTGAAAACCCGCTGGAGGGTCAGCTATGGGTTGGCTCTGACTCAACGTTACACAACAAAAACAGATGATCTTTGAAGCCTTGGGAATAAATCCACCATTCAGAGAAAGTTTTTCTTCAGAAGAATGAATTAGGAGTGTCAGTCCAAATCGAAATCCAGTCTACTTACCATGTTTAAAACAGATTGTCGTGATATTCATCTTGTTCCTTTAAAAGGAGATCTGTGCTCTGGATAATTATGCGTATAGTAAAGAATATTGAGAAGAGAGTTAGTTGCTTCAGATTTGGATGTTCGCCAGGAGTCCCGAATATCCTACAGACTGACAAAAGAACAAAGCGATCTGGCTTGAAAGACATTAAGCTAGTGTTCCTCTTAGAAGCAAGAGTGGTCAGACCTCACCTCACAAACATTGAGCACGGTCGAGCATGGAGTGGGGTGTCAGTACTAGGAGATCAGCATGTTTGGAAAAGGAAAGGGTTGACAAGAAAGAGAAAGATGCTCGAGAAGATGGATTGAAACCACTGTGGTGGAAACAATGGATTTAAGCACGATGTATTCTGTGAGTAGACAAAGGAGTGGACAAGTTTTCTCCTGTTGAGCATAAAGTCATCGCAAGTATGAGCAGATTAGACGTGTCTAATGAAACACCTAAATACACATTCACATTCAGTTCACATAGACCTTTTAGAACACTTGCTTTTCAAACATTTCATTTTCTACTATTTCCAATCCTCCTAGATTGAAATTGGCTGAATTTTCTGTTCCAACTCTTAACGGATGTTTAGAGCTCTCTTTTCTTTTTTCTTATTTTTGAGTCCTCCCCTTGTCAGTGAAGGAAGGACTTAGAAGCGTCATTCTATCTCATGGTCAAAGTGACTCGACTTCACAGGAGGCAGCTTTGCCTAGCTGTGTTTTGAGTACCTTGCAAGCTGAGTAACCTATTTTCTGGCCTTTCTTGTCATACATTTTCTCTGAGTAATTTTTTGCCCCTTCAGTTTCTTCAGGTCCTCCCTCTTCATTCGTTTAGTCTGGAGGCTCCTTGGTAACTTTCAAACATGCACTGGTAACTGCTGGCATTTGGAACTCTGTTAACAAAGTTTTAAGCATCATAGCAACCCACAAGCCTTCAGAGTACAACAAACTGACAGATTAGTGATTATACTTCATAAGAAAATGGAAATGCATGTTTATATTTTACTCTCATATACTTCCTGACATTTTCTCTATTTTTTACTCTATATACTGCTGCTTCTGCCTGAAATGTCTTTCTCTCTTAAGGACTGAATTATTCTCCCACCCAATTTTTTATGGTAATGCTTTTTGTTATGTTAATTAATTGTACCATATCAGAGAGGGTTGAATCCTAAATATGATCATTTCTAAATAGTTGTTTTGTTTTGTTTGTTTTTTTAAATAAACAGAATAGAACAAAGGCAGACACACAGAGGTAAAGCAAACCCCAGGGAACACAAAAAATGCTAAGGAATGCCAAGAAACTTCAAAGGAACTTCTTGTCGTATTTTAAGTTTGATTTGGATACATCCTTCCAATTTGAGGGTCTCATCTTTTGGTACTCTATCAATGTTACACTATTATGATTTTGGCTTAAAAAACTTTGAGGCAACAAATCCATGTCCTTCAAAGCTGCCCTCTTGATTTTTGTTGCTGTTTTACAATAGCTTTAAGTACCTATGACCATCTACTTCTTATAATCTCCCCATCATTTATAATGCTGAGTGATTTTAGCTGCCTGATCCAGACCATAGTCTTCGCAATTGCTTGCTATGTGCCAGAGAGCTGGGCAATGACTAGAGATAGAAAGAGAATTGATGCCTTTGAGCTGTGGTGCTGGAGAAGAGTATGGAATATACCATGGACTGCCAGGATAACGAACAAGTTCGTCTTGGAAAGGGTGAAGCTAGGCTGCTTATTGGAAGTAAGGATTCTGAGGCTTTGTCTGATATACTTTGGGCTTGTTGCAAGGCGGGATCAGTCCTTGGAGAGGGACATCATGCTTGGAAGGGCAGAGGGATGGAGAAAGAGGGAGAGGTCGTCAATGAGATGGATTGATACAGTGACTGGGGTAATAGGGATGGGTGTATCAGATACAGAAAAGTTGGCACAGGATAGAGCAGGGTTCAGGGCTGCTGTGCATACGGTTGCTATGAGTTTCAAGGGACTTGATGGCACATAACAACAACAACAACAACAGCCTAAGCTCTGGTGGACTACTGGGTAAGGGGTGTTATGTCAATGTAAAGACAGGTTGTTCAAATCCAACAGCTGCTCTTTGAGAGAAAGATGGGCAATCTCCTTTTTCACCATATATAGCCTCAGAAATCCAAGAAAGGGTCAGTTAAGAGTTTGTTCCAATGTGATAACAACGGTGAGTCTAAACCCACCACAGTTTCCTGGGGGCCTTTCCTGTCTTCTCCTCACTACCGTCCACTCAACCTAAGATGTTTCTCCTCTCTGTGCCTTTAATTTCACCAACCTCACACACTTCAGGCAACGTCATATGCCTTGTTTTAATGAGGTCTTTTAAGCACTAGTTTCTGGTAGCTAATTTCTTTTTCTCTCCCTGTAGAATTCTTGTAGTCCGAAAATTTCTTACATTTACAACTTTTTTTTTTGCCAAAAATAGTCTTTTAAAAATAATTGACCATTGTGCAAGCTCTGGTGGCCTAGTGGCAAGAAGGTGTACTGCAATCCCAGAGGTGCACGGTTCAAATCCACCAGATGCTTTGCTGGAGAAGGAAGAACAGTCTCCTCCTGTACCAGTCAAGATCTGATTTGACGGTGCACACACACACACACACAAATAATAAAATTTTTAACAAAAATTTTAAAAAAATAATTGACCATCAAAATATTATCAGTGCATTGAATTATATCCAGGTACTGAGTGAGGATTTTGAATTTTAAAGTTGCACTTAGGATGGAAATAATTCAAACCTTATGTCCTAGGCAACACTAGCCTACTAGACAGGATCTGGTCTACGTCATAGTATCCCTAGAGGACTCAGTAGACCTGCTCCTAGGGTTTTCGAGTCTCTAAATCTATATGGGGCAAGCTGCCTCGTCTCTTTCATGTAGTTTGGCTTGGAGTTGAAGTGTTGGCTTTTCAGTTAGCCAAGCAAGTGAATCTAAGGGTTGAGGGATGAATAGTCCATTTTCATATTGGTATTGGGTCATGATAGCTGACTCCCTGAATGGTACAAACCACTAAAGAGCTTGGCTATCAATAGAAAGATTGGAGACTTAAGTCCATTCAAAGGAAGCTGATGGTCTTTTGGTAAGAAATCGAGCTGCAATCCTGAAGCCTGTGGTTCGAATCCATCAGCTGCTCCTCTGGAGGAAGACAGACAATCTCCTGCTATTTGATTAACTACCTCAGAAAACCCATCAAAGGATCAGCCATTAATCAATTCTGATTTGACGGCACACAATAACAACAACATATGTGCGCATGCAACCCGTATGTGACTATAGCAAGTGCCAT
Organism: Elephantulus edwardii; assembly: GCF_000299155.1. Taxonomy (NCBI): domain Eukaryota; kingdom Metazoa; phylum Chordata; class Mammalia; order Macroscelidea; family Macroscelididae; genus Elephantulus; species Elephantulus edwardii. The sequence goes on along the minus strand of NW_006399798.1, from coordinate 11,456,229 downwards.
CAAGCGAGAGCAGAACTCACTCAGAGTTGAACCTCCAGTGTGTTTTCAGAGGCTTTTAATTGCTTGGGAGAAGATCACCCACCCTTAGAGGACCTCTTTTTTTAAAATATTTTGTTTATTTTTCATTTCAGTGAACATCTACAAAGATTTTGGAATTCCATTCATTCATTGTTGCACCCTTCTCCCCGCCCCCCTTTCCCCTCCCCCTCATTTGCTCCTCTCCTTGAAAAGCAAAAGAAAAACTCCCTCATTGGTACATAATCCCCCTTGCACGTCCCCCAACCCCACCCCCAACTCCAAATATAATCCACTCTGCAACCCTCATTGCGTACTCCTACGATAAACATAATGCCCTAAAATATAATACTTTTAAACTATTCTCTCCCCCATAGACTTCAATGCCGTAAACATATTTCATCCAGTTTTTTTCAGTCTTACCCCCACCCCTATGCCACCTCATTCTACAACAGTGGCACCATATAGCATTTGTCCCTTTGTGACTGAGATACCTCAGCATAATGTAGAGGACCTATTTTATATTGAAAGTTTATGTGTGAACAGTAATCTTATTGTGTGTATAGCTACTGTATTGTCACTTCGATGACAAAGTTAGCTACTGACTGAATAACTTCTTAAATAAATATTAACTCTGTTTTCTTGTGACTTCTTTGCCCCCATGCCGCCAGAATCTAAGAAAGCACTGAAAATGTATGCACGCTCAGATACGGACTACAGTGGGTGATTTTGTTCCAAGTTACACAGCACAATTCAGTAGCACATCATCAGAACCTGGCTAAAAGTAAGCTGAAAAAGAAGAAAAATTTGTTTTTCACACCTAATTCAAATTTGGGTGAAAGTACTGCACTGTGAATACTGATTATAATTTGGTTGAAACTGATCTGATGTGGATTTAAGGTGTATTAGAGGTGTTTGGAATTGAAGACAAGGGCCTGCAAAGATAATATATTATTCTAGCCTTTTCTGCTTCCCTAAAATTGAAACTGTGTTCTCCAGGATCCTCCTTTGGGAAAGGGGGCGGATTCTGAGTGGAGGGCTGCCTGCATTTGATTGTTCAGCTGTATATCAACTGGCTCGGGTTCAGCAGAGGTCTCTGCCATTTTGCATTCAATCCTTTGGAAAATCACCACCCAAATATCCGACAACAGGGATCAGGCTTCGGTTTAAGTGCTGTTCCCCTCACATACTTGTGTTCTAGTCATTTAGAAAAGTGTGATTAAAAACCATTATGTGCCCTAACAGATGTGACCTTAAAGAGTCTAGGAAGGTTTGGAGAAAAAAAAAGGTGCAAAGCAATAGTGGTTAGACTAACACCAGGAAAGTATTATATGAGTTGAACCACATTGAATAACTTCTTATTGATTACTACCTTCTGTTTCAAGAAAAATACCACGATGTTTAAGAAATAAGCTGCAAGGTTCCGAAATCAGCCTCCTTTTTCCCATCTCTGTGCTCTCTGGATCTTAATGAGGAAGAATTTAAACTTGGACAGATTTTGATTCAAAATGTTCTTATCTGAAGGGGAATTAATGGACTGTCACCATCTATCCTTCTTCCCGCTTCTCTCTGAAAATTTAACTCATGTGTAAAGAAAACACAAAACATGCAAAATAAACTCCATGGAAACCATTTAGACAGGAAGATCACAGTGTTTTGAAATCTCTGTTACAAATACTAAGCATGCTACCTTTGTGATTTTGGGAAACAAGTTAGCTACCTTTTGTTAAGCATGCTGATTCTGTTGGCTGAAAAAGACTTGCAAATTCCCCTGAGCTTCTACAAAAGTTTCTAAGTGCTTTCATATTCAGCACTGAATATTATCCCTGCTCCACAATTACAGTGCTACTGAGCTACTATCTTTTAGAATACCTAAGTTGCCGACACAATAGGAACGCTCTTCTTTTTAAAGGTAAAAATCTCTCCTCCTTAGAAGGATTGATTGATTATTCTTGTTTTCTGGTGTTCATTTCCTGGTCCACCTTGTAACCAGTGATACAAATTCACAAGACACCTTCTGAGCAAAGGGTACCGACTCTCAGCATGTGAGCTGAATTTATTGCCCTGCTTGAGAATTGGGCTACTGAACTTGGCTTCGTTAATCTTAAACACAAAATGTATTTGCCTGGAAAAAAAAAATCCCTTAGCAATACACGCATGTGCCTCCCTTTCATTTTCAATTGCTTCCTAGGCATCTGAAAACTGGACATTAAGTCAGGATGACGAAAGAAGAATGATGCTGTTGAATTGTGGTGTTGAAGATGAGGACTGAACATCCCATGAACTATCGAAAGAACTGGCATGTCTCTTCTGGGAGAAGTGCAACAAGTGTGCTTCTTATTGGTAAGATTGGTGAAATTTCACCTCACACACTTTGTGCCTGTTGTCAGGAAGGGTCAGTCCTAGGAAAAACACATCATGTTGGGAAAGGTACAGGAATGAGAGGAAGACTGTTAACAACATGGACTGAACTTGAGCCTATCACGGTGCGACAGGACAGGGCAAGTGTCAGATGTGGTGCTCTCGGGGTCCCTGGGAGCTGTCCTTGACTAGGAAGCAAATAACAAGAGGAATATTTCAAGTAGAAACAGAGTGGGAGTCTGCTTTGATCTCAACCAGCAATCTGAATAATAGGTCCTTAGTTTATTTTTTACCAACTATGGATTCATAATGTTGAAAGATCTTTTATGCCATAGGACACTAATATAGGATTTTCTTGGGAAAGTGTCTTTGAATCCTTCGTGTTGTAAAAAAAAAAAAAAAATTAAAAAAAAAGTTAAAGCCAATGAGTCAGATCATTAGCAGTTTTGAAGTATCAATATTTAGGAAGATATTTTATGATAAAAATATGTTTAAGTTGAAAAGAAAAGTAGACACTGTAAAGGGCAGATTATGCATCTAATCCAGGTTAATGAATACACGGTGGAACCACTTTACATCCCAATAATATCTCTGAAAAAAACTTCATTTCAGTAGAGTGGGAACTGGACTCATAACTGACCCTCTAGTGGGTTTTTGTTTGTGTTGTTCTTGTGTACCGTAGAGTTGGAACTGACCCATAGCTGGTCCTCTGGCGGGTTTTCAGAGGCAGTTAATCGCATGAGAGGAGATTGCCCATCCTTCTACCTCAGAGCAGCCGGTGGCCTTGAACCACATGCTTTTGAGATTGGAGTGCATGTTCTTGCCACTGAGCCACCAAAGTGGGGTTTCCGAGGTAAATAACAGGAGGAGAAGTTGTCCATCTTTCTCCTCCTAAGTTTCTGGTGGATTCTTACTGTCCGCTCGGTTGACAGTTCAACAGAGCTCCCTCCCACTAATGTAGAGGTGTTACTATTTAGAACTTAATGAACATATAAAGTTGAAGGCTTTGGTGGCCTAGTTGTAAGGAATTGCACTGCCATCCGAAAGGCACGAGGTTCAAATCTACCAACTACTCCATGGGAGAAAAGTAGGCAATCTCCTCTCATGTGGTTTATTGCCTCTAAAAGCCCATTGGACAGTACACTATAGGTCAGTTCCAACATAAAGGAACATAACAACAACAAAAAAAATTGAAAGGTATTATGTGTAACCTTGCTAGACCTAAACTCTTTCTTGGACACTCTTATCTATAAGAATTTACTCTTCAATGTCTATAAAATTCACTTATCCTATTGAAGACATGTTTTAGTTGTTTTAAAGGTCTCTTGTTCAGTAAAAAAAATTCATTTAGACATTAGTTAGGGAGGGGAGATTCTGGTGGGAGAAAGACAAAACTAGAGAGGACTAAGGGTAAGAAGAAAATAGTGGAAAACAAGTCTGAAAACTAGATCTGTCTTACAATGTTTTAAACAACCAGCACATTATTTCCCTCTGTGGGGCTTTCTTTTCTCAGGTGTAAAATGGAACTATTGATAACGACTTACAGACCTTTGGCAAGATCTTTTAAGATGATGCCTATAAAAAATGTAATGTAATGTACTCTAAGGAAAGATTGCTTTGTAAAGGTCCTTTGGAACGCTTAGATTATGCCTTGTCTGAAATCAAGGAAGTTGCTCTTTAGTATGATTTTTATCATCATTCATTTCAGTAAATGGGAAACAGTTTGGCTGTAGACGTCCCTAATGTAGTTATGATACCCAGAGTTCATCTGTCCATGAGATGGAATGATAAAAAATGGTGATAAGAAAAAAAATTCACTCAAATATCCCCTAGAAACACCGCAGCCTGCCTTCTTCCTTTAATACTCCAGTCGATATTGACTGGGTTTTGCAGGACTTTCTGGAAGTGTGTATCATGCTGTCTTATAATTAAACAAATAGATGATTATGGCAGTATATGGTGAGTTACTGCTCGACAGTTTGGGTACACGGATGAGAGGTCAGAGCTATAAGATGTTCAAGCAAATCTATACAGAAGGAAAACACGAGGGTAAAGGGGACAGAAAACACACATATCCATCTCACTGGGGAAAAAAAAGGTTTATTGGACAAATTGTGCCATGAAGCATAATTTTACAAGGAAATGGAAAGTTAGAACTGTAGAGCTGTCTGTTCTAAGATCTTTAACCTTGTCTGTGTACTTCTACCACGACACTCTACTGTTGCTCAGAAGTCCTCTTGCATAAAGGCAACTTTTAGATTAAGGAACTATTTCTAAGTTTTTCTTCTTCTCTCTTTAACTGACTTTAAGAGATCTTGGAAACTTTACAACTAATTCCTTTTCTCCTTCTGTTTTAGAAGTCACCGAAGACTAGACATTTGCATACAGACAGTATGCTTGACTGTTGGGGTTTGTTTTTTTGTTTGTTTTTTACTTTCTGGAGCAATTTATTCATTCTCATCTATTCAATATACTGGTAGTAGCTCTATTGTGTGTGTTGTGCTCATAAATAGACGTTGTGAGGAATTAACAAGTTCTTCATTTAATAGGTCTGGATTCCTTTTTACCACATGGTAGCAAGCTTGCTTTTAAAGAAAGATCATTTAGGTAAACTTTGGAGACTGAAGGGCCGTTTGGAGTATTCATGAACTTTGCACTCATAGATTTCATAATATTACTTTGCCTTTATACTTAATTTTATCACCTTCAGAGTAATCTTTGGTTCTTATAATACAGACACTTAATTTACACAGAGGCTTATTTATTTTAAAAACTATGTAAGATTATTGCTAATGATTCAAAATTCATTTTGTCATCATTGGCCTTGCAGGCAATGTGTTTGTTAAAACAGAAGCAATGATTTACACTGCAATTCACAATTTAGTTATTCATTCACAATTTAGTTATTTGTCTTCTGGGCTTTACTTTTTTCCTTCTTCTAAAGATATAAGTGTCTCTTCCCTCTGAAAATGATCATTCCTGTGCAAGTTATGTCAACTGTATTTATGAATAGCTCCAAGTAAATTGTCCTTGTTAAATGAATGAGGCATGAGTAAACATAGATCATACGGCAAGTTTATAATAACTTGCAGACATAAATATATTTTATCTATTCTCAATTTGTCCTACTTTGTTGCATTTCAGTTAACTGGCTGGGCCAAAGGGAAATAGATGTTGAAATTAGTTCTCCAGACCAAGATGTCATATTTTTAAAAGGTTTTAATGATTTAATGAAATATTGTAATAGTAAAAGAAACATACAATGACTAAACTATTCGTGAAGTTTCTACAGATAAAATTGAAGTGCCTTCATACATACCTGCTCCTATATTACAGTATTTAAATGTTATGGTCAAGTCCAAGCTCAGGTTTCCTTGTAAATCCAATATGTATTGTTTGTATTCTATATTAATTGTAATTGTTTGGAAAGACTTTATAGAAAGTTTGTGCAAAAAGAATTTCATATAGATGGAAACCTCTAGCTCTATGAAAAGATATAGACTTAAATTACTATTTCGTTCTTGAAATAAAGAAATACATTGAGCTGATTATAATATTTCATGCATTTTGATGTAACAAATGACTCCATGGGATATAACAGGAAACCAAACTAATTTCCCATCAATTGCACTATAGAAGATTGTCCCACAGTAATAGTTTGGTTTTAAGGCATTAGGACTTCTTTCTAGCAAAATGCTAGGGTAGAAATGTTCAGTTCTTCTGACATGAGCATTTGTTTCTGTCTCGAGGCCTAGGTACGTTTTAATAGATGGGATGAGAGAGAAAGGGCTGTTTTGTCTCTCAAGGAATTGCTATACCAGATGTGGAATAGGGAGGAGAGATTTTCAGATTTGGGCTGAAAAACCCTATCTGAAGAACTGAAGCCTGGTATCCCAGTGCCTCCTTCCAGATAGCCTGGGCGCTTCTGAGTCCACCTCTGGCCACTTCTTTGCTCCTCCTTGGGGTGAGATTTCCAGGTCACTTCTTATTGTATATTTGTGGAGGGTGTGAGCTGGGAGCCTGTAGATTTTTGCCCTCTGCCCCACAGATCAAAAACATTCATCTCCAAAACCTCTCATTGAGACAAGGGCCACTGTGGAGACATTTAATTCAGGCACAGTCACCTCCAAAATGGATTGCAGATTTTAATGCATTGTCATTTTAAAAAAGAAATTAGTTTGTATATTATTTTGATAAAATACAATGTTATGTCATTTTGTAGCTTTCTCAAGGAATTCTGAAACTTAGTGATCATATTTTCTATTTGGTTCCTTACCGAGCAGAGGAAAGACAGGAAGGAAGGAAGACTCACAAACCTCCAAAACGTTTTTAAAAGTCTTTTTTATTCTGTTTTAGTAGGTAAATGCTTTATGAATTATGAAATACTTACATTGTATATAAGACTTACAAATATTCAGGATTCTTTTCATAATAACAAATTTTGCCTCTTAAAACAGATTACTAAACAGCTTTTTCTTAACTTCTTTTTTTTTTTTTCCAAATCAGTTTAATTCCCAGGCTGGAAACTCCAAAACTGAGGAATTGATCCCCAAATCGCTAATCTTTCCAAGGGTTGACCATTCCAAAGTTCCCCAGTAATCCAACAGAGGGCAGTAGAGATCCACAAATGAATGACCAGCACAGGTGAAAAATAGATCCTCAGAATGCAAGTCTCTACAGAGAAGTCTGTCTTAACACAGTTACCTCAGGAAAAGAGGAATTATTACACTTAATTAAAGTGTATTGACACCATATGTGGCCCCGCCTCCCCACCTCTCCATTTTGGATTCATTAATGATTGGGGGTGTGTGTGTAAGAGACTAGTAAGGCCAATATTTCTATGCAGTCTGAGTAGAGTCTGAGACCTAACTCATAAATATTAAACTTCTAAATTATTATTACACTTACCTAGAACTGGTGAGAAAGCCAAAGATTTTTCCAACGAGACAATTTATACGTATCTCTAACTTAAAGGAACGTCCTTGGATTGTTTATTAAAATCATGGTTTTTAAATGACAGTCTGCACAAAATCAATTTTTTGCAATATATTTTCTTATGGAATGCTTTAAGCATTTTAAAAAGGACACTCAGATTCTAATTAATTTTTTTTAACTGATGAAGTGCTCAGAGCACCTCCATAGATGGTGGTAGCTGTTTTTACAGTCTGATTGTTTACATGTATTAAAAGACCCAATATATGAATCAGCCTGATTTTTTAAATAAATATCTGACTTTTAAAATGATATTTAAAAAGGAAAACTTTTTGTCATGACTTGAACATCTCCTTAAAAACTGAAATTCAACTGTTTGGAAAGCAATTAAACATTAAAAAAAATTTTAATGCTTATTTAATGAATTTAAATTAATTCATTTAATTTTTAATACATATTTTACTCTTTTCCCTTCATATGGCCATATTTTTTTTATTGTGTTTCCTTGATCTAAAATTAAGATTTTACTTTACACTCTTCAGAATGGACTCGGGGGTGGAAATTTGCAGTTATATAACCATCACATGTAAACCGATTTTCAGTTATCTACTCAAATCTGGGCTTTTCTTATATTTTAAATAAATTTATTTGGTTGTCTAATTTAATAGTATTTTATTTGAGAAATCTCTTTATTGTTATAAGTAATGGTTATTATTATTATGATATACTTAGAAAATACAGATAGCAAGCCAAAGATCTTTAAAAGACCTGCAATTCTGTCTTTCAGAAATACATGATTAGCATGTTATATTTTCTTCCTATCTTTTTCATGTTCATGTATTTAAAATTATATGCATTTCCTATGTATTGGGAAATGTGTGTATCAATAGAAATCTGTAATATAAAATGAACATTTTATTTTGAAATTAGGTAAACAATAAATTTTTGTAATTTCTCAATATTACTAGGTATTAATCTTTGCTGATTTTCTCATGTTATTTTACTATGCAATTTATAAATTCTTGTGAATTCTATGATATTGCTTCTGAGGCTGTTGAAAATTCTGTGTCTTTTAAATTTCATTAATGATCAGTCTAACCAAATTAGTAATAAAAAATCTTCGAATACTAATTACATGTTTTTCAGAATTCAGTAATTATTTCAGTCGCTTTTTTCTAGTTGCACAGATGACAAGCACATTAGGGTAAGTTGAAAAGTAGGAGTTGAATCTCTTGCTTTTTGTAGCTATCCAGGAGAAGGGTTTTTTACATGTAATGAAATCTCCCTTGATTCTTTTGTTAACATAAGGTGGGCTTTACAATCAATATACTTTACATAAATATTTACGTGCTGAAAGGCATTCATTTTCTGATACATTTTTTTTCTACGGAACGAAAAACACCAATAATATAAGGAACTGTACAACTAAAAAGATGAATTGGACATTTCATTTCGTCTTCAGAATAAGAAATACATTATAAGTTTGAAAATTTAGAGTGAAATATGTATAAACCTTATGATGTTGGGAAAAGGAATAGAAAAGGAATATTTTCTTGGGAAAGAGTAGTTCCACTTGTCACCCTACCCTACTTCCACAAATCCTAATTTTCAACCAGCCTGTTTTCAGCCTGACATGTCATATGGTATAAGAACTTCTGTATGGCTTGTGAAGTAGCTGTCTATTTTACATTTGACATAGAATTCACTGCAAATAGGCATCATATTCATACTTATATCTCCTCCTTTCACACACTTTGCAATCTGAAAAGGACTTAAATATTTTTCTGGAGTTGATGATATAGACCTTGCTGTTTGAAATGATGTTAATGATATATTGCCATTTCCCCTGTGTCACCTAGCATGATGCTTTGTAGATTTTGCTGTTATGTCACTGTGTAATTATGAGTTCTGTGATATGTACACTGAGGCTGTTGAAATGATATTGAGGATATTATTTTGAGGCAAATATTACACTGTGCAAAAGGAAGACCCTGTGTAAGTTGAATGCCTGACAGAAAATGGTCATTCAAATCTTTTCCACTAACAGAGAATGATGGAAAAGTGGTGAACTACACTTTCTTTTTATCCGAGAAAACGAGGTTATCTCATCGACCTTCAGCTCTCAGAGATTTCACTGTGTCTAATTGGCTTGCACTTTGATTAAACATTGGGAAATGATTAGGAGTTATACTAATACTTATTTCTAACACTTATTTGTTTGGGTATAAAAGTTCTGTGTAGGTGTTCTGTGTAGATAAAAAAGATATGTGTTCTAAGATGTGCGTAAAAAGGATTTTTTTTTAAAAAAGGATTTTCATACTTTTTGGCAAATTGTAATAAAAATTAGGCTATTGGCATCTTAATATTATCTGTAAGTAACTGTTGTTGTTGTTGTGTACTGACCCCTAGCTGACTCTCGGGTGGGGGGGTGGGGCCAGCGGCAGTTAATCTCATGGGAAGAGATTGCCTATTCTCTGGTGGAGCATCTGGTGGATTCAAACTGTGTGCCTTTGGGATTGTAGCTCAGTTTCTTGCCACTAGGCCACCAGTTGTTAGGATTAATTCAAATTTTGATATAATATTAATGATGTTATTGGATCACAGGTACACAGCAAGCTGAACATTGAATCCAGTTTCTTTTCTCTTCCTTTTTTTCTTCTCTTCTTCCTCCTTCTTTAAATGTAAACTACATTTGTTATTCCACTATAACATGATGATGTGTTCTTTTACTCTCTCAGGTCTTTTTATGCATGAACACATCTAAATAATTGCATGTTGTCATTGTTGTTGGGTGCCATCGAGTTGAGTATGACCCATAGGGACCCAATGAACAAAAGAGCTGAATCCTATCCTAACCTGTTCCATCCTCACTTTTCTTAACACCTACCAGCCCATTGTGGCAGTACCATGTCAATCCACCTGGTCGAGGTCTTCCTCTCATTCACTGACCTTTGAGATTAGTGATTAATTAATTAATTAACATGCTAAAAAATTAATTCAAGGAGAGATTACCTTTCTAAGCATCATGTCCCTCTCCAAGCAATAACCCCTGCTAGCAACCTGCCTGAAGTATGTGTGCAAAGCCTCATCATTCTTGCCTCCAAAGTGCACTCCGGCTGCATCCTCTCCAAGATATATCTGTTTGGTTTTTTGGACATTGATGGAATGTTCAGAGCTCTTTTCAAACACCACAGCTCAAAGGCATCAATTCTTTTCCTGTCGTCCTTATTCATTGTCCAGCTCTCAGATTCAGAGCAAGTGATCAGAAAGGCCATGGTCTGAATCAGACACACGTTAGTCCTCAAACTGCCATCATTACTGCACAATAATTTGGAGAGGTTCCTAACTGAAGACTTTGCCAGTGCAATAAAGGAAAATGCTGTAACTGCATACAGTACTCATAATGCATATCATGTAAGTACCTACACATCTGTACACACGTTACTTATTGTGATGAAGTGAATTGCTTTTCCATGATCTTTTGGCTGTGGATTTCTCACTCTCCATAAAATTGGCTGGCCCACAATTTTAGAAGAGATCAGTTATATTACCATGAAAACTGAGTGGGTGGCTGTCCACCACTAAGATGGGTGTGTTCACGGCACTTGAAATTGACAAGCAGTTGCTGGTATCTTGGAATCTACTTGACGGCAGTAAGTTTTGGTTACCCATAGACTGAACCGTTCTGCAGGCTGTCCAGGGAAACTATTTCTGGAAATGTCTGGAGCTAAGTCTATCCTTTGCACCAAGGACTTGGAGGACCGGTTCTGAGGATTCCCTAGACCCCAGAAGAAAGAGCTGCAGCTCCAAACGTGATTCAGGATGGTGGGAGATAGCTACAGTGCGGTAAGCAAGAGTTGAGCATCTTCAGGCAGAAGGCTCAGAGGTAGAGTTAAAAAAGAACTGAAATGTGTTTTGTGCAAGATTTGCACACCTCCTTCTCATCTCCCACCTTCCAGTCAGTCAGTGAGGTCCTGGGTGTCCTGGTAGCAAGAAGGCCCGCCTAAGCCACCTAAGGATCTTGTGGGAGTCAAGGTCAGAAAGGCTCAGCCTCAGAAGGGCAGCCTCCTTGACCAGTGGGGTTGTGTCTGGAAGTCGTGGTGAAGTGAAGGTAACCTCTGACATCTCATCTGAACCACACAGTGCCTGTCCAGAGACATAAAAATGGTGCAGGCACCATGGCAAAGGGCAAACACTTCTCCCTTGAGAATCAGCTGCTATTGTTTGCTTTCTATACATTATTAATAAGGACTTTGACCTCGTAAACACTGTATAAGGTGTCTTGTGAGTCCAGCTCCAGCACAGAGGAGCGTGTCATCCTTGGAGTGCTTGATGCCAGTGGGAGCATGGGACTCATTTCTACATGTCAGTATGCTGCCTACACCTTTACGGCACATCCTATCTGCAAGGACTGCACTAGTGCAGAAGGACCGGGCATACAGTCGCCATTCTTGTTAGTGACCGTTCCATTTCATTCCCACCTATGGTGGCCCCATGTATGTATGCGGATTAGCACTGTGCCACAGGATTCAAGGCTGGGATTCTTCTGGAAGCTAATTGCCTGGGTGGGTTTGAACCTTCAACCTTCGGTAGGTTGTCCAGCTTTTGGAATTGTTTGTGTCACATAGTAGCCTATACCTGTTGTTGTTGTGTGTCGGCAAGTCAATTTTGACATATTTTAACCCTTGTGACCAAGTGGATACACACAGTAAGATTTTCTTTGCTCTGATATTGATCTTTATAGAAACTTTGTCACATCTTCCTCCTTTAGAGAAGTTGGGTGAATTTGAACTGGTAATCTTTCCTGTTAATAGCTAAGTGCTTAACTCTTGGGGTTTTTTGTTATTGTTGTTGGTTTTTTTGTTTTGGGGGTTTTTTTGTGTGTGTTTTTTAAACTCTTGTATCAACAGTGGTCCTTATATTTAAATGTGGGTTTGTACCAAAACTTCTCTGCTTTCAAGTTGATTCCCACTCACTGCCAACTCTCTACAGATTTCTAAGACTATAACTCTTTGGGCCCATCTTTCTCTCACCAAGCAGATAGTGAACTTGAACCATCAGTTTTTTGGTTATCAGCCCCACAGCTCTTTATCACCCGACCAGGGTTCACATGTAAATATATGTGAGAGAGGAGGTGTGAATACCGAGAATGTAGACAGAGAATGCATACCTATGAAAACATTTAACATATTAACATAAACCATATTAACTCCCTACACTTTGAACTATTCCCGGCTCATAATTAGTCAAAGAAAAAATTAATGGCAACATTAAGAATCCAGTTTTCTTTACAGTCTAGCCAATGAATTTTTTTTTAACAACAAAGATATACATTTTCTGCCTTGATCAGAACTGCATAAATGAAAGTGTTCCTGCGTTTTTGAATTTCACAGGTTTTGTATTTCACACTGGGAATCGGGCTTTCACAGTATTTTAACTACCTTAAAACCTTGTTAACTTTCAGCTGAAATTGCTATTTAACAATGTTATGTTCTAGTGGGAATACAGGATCTTTTAGAAGCAGTTTTAAGGAACTCTATTCCCAGAGCAATCCAAGCCAAAAGCAGGGTGGAAAAATGATTAGTTAGCAGGAATAGTTTAGGCTTGAGGGGCAATGGATTCATAATGGTGTTGTTAGTGGCCATCGTGCCTGAGCCAATTCACAGCGTCCAGCCAAACAACAGAATGAAACCCTGCAAGAGGCTCTGCAAAGCTCACGGCTTCTGCTGCGTGTAAGCCCAGTTGCTGCAATCACAGTGTCAGTTCACCTCATTGAGGGAGTTCTTCTCTTTCATTGACCTTGTCCTTTTTCAAACCTGGTGTGCTTTTTGCAAGGACTCACCCCTCCTAATGACAGACCCAAAGCATGTGAGATGAAGTCTCACCATCCATGCTTCCAAACAGAGAGCATTCTGGGCGCGCTTTGTTCAAGACAGAGAATGTGATTGCGGAGGCCATTCAAGCTGATTCGGGCTAATGAAACAGGAGAAAAGGTTTTCACTGCCGCACTGTCCTCACAACCATTGCTGTGTTGGGCCCATGGATTCAAACACCACAATCATGAGGATGGTATCGGAGCAGCAGTTTCCTTCTGCCCTATCATCGTCAACACCTGGAGACAACAGAACGGTGAATTAGGGCTCAAGGGGTGTAAGGAACAGGCTGTTGAGAAGGGTCTTCTGTCTGAGAACGATAGGGTTCAGTTGTCTGACTGTACTTGGGAGGGTAGAACTTGCTGTTCATAATTGCTTCCTCCAGAGCTGACAGCAGCTTACAGGTGAGTCCTGTTAACCCCTGGACTCCATCCACCCCCCACCTGGAGCTTCCCGGGGCAGCTATGTGCCCGCGAGAACAACGGGAGTCTGGGCTACCAGAAGGAGCCGGCAGCTGTGAAGTTGAGCGACTGAGCTGAAGGCTTTACATGTCAGTGAAAATGAAAAGGCCAGCCAGGAACCATCTGAGGATTTCAACAGTCCAGAGGTAAGGAAAAGAGCTCAGGACGCGTCTCTTTGAAGTCCTCTCAAAAGGGAGAACAAAGAGAGAGTGAAGAGTGAGAAGGAGCCAGCCCAACTAAGATCTGGGAGATGCGTATTTAAATTGCCCGTGCAACGCACTGTATGGCTATAAGGATGCTGTGGATTTTTAAAGGCATTGAATTATAGTCTTTAATTCTGATTTTTTCTTCTCTCTACCCCTAAATTGGAGGGATTTTCTCTCTTTTTTTTAAAAAAAATTTTTTTTAATTATACTAGTTTGTTTACAAAATTAGAATACATTGTTTGTCAGGCCAGTTTCTTCTAACCCCCCCCCCCCATATCAAATTGAACAAACCCGTAACCAATCCACTTGCTCCCACACAACCTTATCCCTCTGCTTCCACCCCCCCCCCCTTGGATTCTCATATTCATTCTACAGTAACGGCTTTATACAATATTTGTCCTTGTGGGACTGAATCAGTTCACTCAGTATAATGCTCTCCAGTCCTCCCACGCTAGGCAATAGTTTACAAAATCATTGCTCCTGTGTGCTGCGTAGTATTCCGTTGTGTGAATGTACCATAATTTCTCAATCCATTGTGGTCAGATATCTGGGCTGTTTCCATGTTTTTTTGCGATGGTGAATAACACTGCTATGAACAGAAAAAGACTGATAACACAGTTACAAAATGGGCAAAAGGCATGGAAATAATTTTCACAGAGGAAGATATTAAAATGGACACCAGACTCATGAAGAAATGCTCAAAATCACTGGTAATAAGAGAGATGCAAATCAAAACCACAATGAGATACCATCTCATTCCAGCAACAGTGGCAAAGTTTAACAGGACAGCAAGTAATAAATGCTGGAGGGGATGTGGCAAGATAGGAACTTACACATTGTTGGTGGGATTTTAAAACTGTACAACCATTCCATAAGGCAGTTTGCTGATTCCTCAAAAAAGCCGAACCTAGAAATTCCCTATGACACAGCTATTCCACTCCTTGGAATATACTGTGAAAAAATGGGAACTGAAGTGAATTAGTGTTGTTTTGTTTGGGGTTTTTTTGTGTTTTGTTTTTTTTTTTTAACATGGAGCAATCAGGATATTTGATAAAGTCTGCAGGTGTGACTAGTTGTACCTGTTGATTGAAGGCCTGGGATACAGTCCACATTTCTATAATTTCTATACTCGTAGCTGATCCTGCTGGGCTTCCAAGGCTTTGAAACACAAGGAGAGAGATTTCCCAGCTCTCTCTCCTAAGAAGCTCTCAAAAATAAAGAATTTGGTGTCAAAATGTCAACAGGGTAAACATTAAGGAAACCTGGGTAAAGTCCAATTTTCAAGTCATTTGACTTTTATCTTCCAGCTAATTATTATTTTTATGCCACATGTAAAGGAATCTCCTTCCATCTACTTTCTGAATTGACTAATAATAGCTTCATATACCCGATGTCTTCTGCACACGCTTCTTTTTTTTCTTAAAACTTAGTTTCTTGGCGAGCTCTGGTGGCCTAGTGGCAAGAAGCTGCACTGCAATCCTAGAAGTAAGCAGTTTGAATCCACCAGATGCCCTGCTGGAGAAGGAGGGACAATCTCCTCCTGTACCAGTCAGATCTGATTTGACGGTACACACACACACACAAAATAATAAAAATTAAAAAAAACAAAACAAAACAAAAAACTTAGTTTCTTATAGTAGACTCATAGAACCACTTGTTAGTGGTCATTTTTCTGTATTGTTTTAGACTTCATGACTCTTTTTTTTTAAAAAAAAAAGTTTGCTTGATAGAAAAAAAGGGAATCAGGGTTCTAGAAGGCAAATATCCCCAAGCAATAAACAAAACAGACGAGAGACAATTCAAGTAAGAACTCCCTAAACAGTGGGAGATAAAAATCACAAACACACCTAGCTTGCCCGCATGCAGTATCATTTTCTTTCTTTCTTCTAAGGCGCACTGACTATAAAAGCAAAAAGGCTTTGCGTTCTTTGGGGCTGGGCTGCATTCCTCATCAGGCCCTCTGCTCCTAGAAAGCCTTCTAGATCTTAAGGAAACAGACATGGCAGGGTGTGAAGCTATCAGATGGAGACAAAGGGTTTCCCAGGGCCTAGGGTTGTATTAGGAAGCACTTATTTTGCATCTTGAAATCAAACTTCCATGTGATAAAGTCTGCTTCCACCCCCCCGAAACTTGGCAGGCGCTGGCCAGTAGGACTTGGATTTTGCCGGAAGTCTTAGCTACAGCGGTGGCAAGGGTTAACATTAAACCCACAACAGCATTTTGCACCGTCTCCCAGGAGATCCCGGAATGGATTTCCACTGCCACTGGAAATAATGGCTCGCAGCTGCAGCGGCCCCTGCTAACACTTGATATTCCCGTGGCAAGCCGGCCAGCGCCATCAGTGGAAAGGAGGAAATCACTCTAGCTGTGCTGGGCGTTATGCTTGAGGTCAAAGTGCCACAGGCTAGGCCTAAAATTACCTCTCAGCGCAACCCCTGGTCTAGGTGGCCTCTGGGTGGTTTGTGATCGCCTTCTCTTTGGAAAGGTGGACAGTGGCAGGTGTGGGCAAAGACCCAAGTCAGAGAAAAGCCATGGGGAAATGGACTTTCTTGGGGGTCAAAGGACTTGATTTCTTGTTTTGTTTTTTCCTGAGAGATGTACACATGGAATGCCAGCAAAAATAAAAAGTCATTAAGGCAAGGCCATGGAAAAAATGACCAAATATTTCATTTGATTTGAACATAATAAAATGTTCCTCTATTTGGATAATTTCTGAGCAATACTGAGCCCATTGTGGTGGGGTGGATTTTGACTCCTATTGTGTCTGAAGAATAGAGTAAAATTTCCCTATAGATTTCCAAGAATGAAATCTCTACCAAGGGAACTCTGGTGGCCCAGTGGTAAAGGAATTACACTGCCACCCCAAGGGCATGTGGTTCGAATGCACCTGCTGCTCTGGTGGGGGAGAGAGAGAGGCAATCTTCTCCAGTTTGATTTACAGCCTCTGAGAACCAGCTATGAGGCAGTTCCGGTTCTTATGTGGAGACCCAACAGCAACAGTCTGCCAAGCCTGATCATCACACCTTCACTTCACTGAGTTACGTGATGAGTTGAAACTTGGAACTTTTAGGTCTCAGCTGTTCTCTTTAACCATTGTGTCCGTTGTGTATGTACGCGCAGGTGGTAGTGAATTGCCAGAGAGCCGTGGCCTTTGGGTTAGGGAGAAACTCCACATGGACTGATCACCATAAATGCATATTTTGCATATTGTGAAGGTTGAGTATTTGTGTGTGTGTGTGTGTGTGTGTGTGTGTGTGTGTGTGTGTGTCTAAATCACAGCAGAATCCAGAGACTCTGAGGGGATGCTCCAAAAAACTTCTCAGAAGTCTTAAATGTGGCCAAGGGGCTTGTCTGTAGAAATGCCCTAGGGAACACCACTGCCTGCATCAGTACTTGGCAAAGCAGACTTTCAAGAAACCCTGTCGTCATAGAGTCCACTGTGACTCTGAAAGAGCATGTAAGAAGAGTAGACCTGCCCCATCGAGTTTTCCTAGCTGTGCTCTTTATGGAAGCCCTGGTAGGTTTGAACTGCCAACCTTTCAGTTAGTAACCGAGCACTTAACAACTATTATCACGAAGGATCCTTGGCATCCCACAAAAGCCCGTGAGTTAAATGCTGGTGGAAATATCCGGTGAATAATGAAACACAAGATGGGAATTGTTTGTGTAACTGTTCTTCTGACCTACGAGGCAGTGGTGATAAGGCGAGATACATGATGATGTAAGACTCGGGTATTTTCCTACTGGAGGACCAATCTCTACTGTAGAATTATTTCCCGTGTTTCTCTGAAGGTACTTCTACTTTTACCAATTGCTCCTGAAGTTCAACATTTTATTCTTTAGGGATGAAATCTCCAGTACTGGCTATCGAACTCTTGGACTGTTGAATTAAAAGCATCCAGAGGTATTGGATTGAGCCCTGGTGGCCCAGTGCTTAAAGCAAAGGCTGTTGATTAAAAAGGGTCAATGGTTTCAACTCACCAGCCATTTCTCTGGGGGAAAGTTGCTATCAGTCTGTTTCTTTAAAGGTTGCAGCCCAGGAAAACTTCTGGGGCAGTTCTTGTCTGTTCTACTTGAATGTTTGGTAGGGATTTACACACTGGCACTGGGTTTGGTATAACCTCAGAACCAGACCTACTCCTTCCTGTCAACTTGATTTCTTAATTTCTGTGACCCTCCTTCAGATTTCCAAGGCAGTAAATCTTTATGGGAGGAGATCGCCCCTGTTTCTCCTGAAGTGTGGCTGTTGGATTCAATTACACGCCTTTTGGAAAGCTAGTGAATAACACTCTATACCACCAAGACTCTTCGGGTTTGGTTTCTGCATGTAATATTTGTATTTCGATTGGATGCAAGTTGTATGTGTATAAAAGCGATTGTGTGTGTGTCTGTGTGTGTCTGTGTAAGGGAGTTTTGTAAGACTCCCCTAAGAGTCCCACAATCCACTGCAGCACTGAAAATTGGCTGTGACAGAATTTTAAAGTAGCAGGAAGCACTGGTGATGTCATCGAGGCCCCTGGGGGAAAGGCGGTCATTAAGTGAGTTGCATGTGGTGATAAGAAGCCATTAAAATAAACAGAACTACTTTATAATTACTAAATTTCTAAGAGAAAAACAATTAGAGTGCTGGAGACATTTTGTGTCTGTTCTCCACTGAGTTCAAAGTTTCCACTTCACCCATTTTCTAAAAAGTGCTGGTTGAAATTGTGCAGCATAATATACAAAAAGAAAAGAATTAGAGGTCCCGCTGGAGCATTTGACAGACAATTTTACTGTGTTTAATTTTCTTTTAAACAGTTGGGAGCTCTGAAGTAAAGTGGAATAAATGGACTTGGTCTACTTGAGAGAAATACAATTACTTTCAAATCTTATTTTGTATGATGTTAAGTTTTTAGAGTTGTAACAATCAATTTGCAACCCTCTGTTATGCCTACTTTGATACAGGCAACCACTATAGTCTATATTATGTTACTCATATATATAAATGTATAATATAATGCTTACATGTATCCACATATATGTAAAATTGTGATATAAAAACAATAATAACAATAACTCACTCTCTAATTCGTCAAAAAGAGGACTATCAGAGTGTGCCATTTTAGGATCAGAAACAACATTCCATATCATTAAATTGTTAAGAAAATGTTGACGTGAAAATTCACAGGTACACATTTTCATAAGGGTGAAATAGAAAAGATTAGCAATTGGGGAGGGTGGAGGGACGGCACAGGAGGGGAAGGCCCTCCATGAGGTGGATTGATTCAGTGACTGGGATAATCGGGATGGGAGTGTCAGAGACAGTGCTATTGGCACAGCATAAAGCAGGGTTTAGGGCTGTTGTACATAGGGTCGCTATGAGTCGCAAATGACTCGACGGCACATAACAACAACACAACAAATTTATTATTCAAAACCAGGATAGAAAATAAGAAGGACTGGAGACACAGGGAACCTTCTGGGACAGTGTTGGAAAAAGACAAGAGCTGGACAGGATGCTGGAGGGTACCCAAGCCCAGGGCACATCCAGTTAACTGACACGAAGACTTTGGCCCCACCCTGCTGATTGGTGCTTCACACCAGGCACATTGACTAAAACCTTTACACACTCTCTGGGCATGCGGGAAAGAAAGGCATTTTAAAACATGAATCCTGGGACTCCTTGACACTCTCAGGGTTCACGTGAATGAATATTTTATTTTTTTATTATTAATTTTAATAGACATTTACGGAGGTTTTGGGTTTCCATTCATTCATTGCCGCACTTTTCTCCCTGCCCACCAGCTCGCTTCCCCCTCCGAAGAGAAAAAGGAAAAAAAAATTCCTTCATTAGTATACAATTCCCACGTCCCTTCCCCCTCACCCCACACCCCGAGTATACTTAAGGTTGCACAGAGAAGTGAATGAATATTTTATGCGATGGTTTATGGAAAATTTCAAGTTAATTTTGTTATTGTGTAAATTAAAATCTATTCTCATTTTCCATTAGGTGATCTAGTGGCAAGAAGCGGCGCTGCAATCCTGAAGGCACGCAGTTCGAGGCCACTAGCTGCCACGTGGAAGAACAATGGGGAACCTCCTCCCGTGTGATTAGCTGCCTCTGAAAACCCGCTGGAAAAAAGAACAGCTACAGGTCGGTCCAACTTAAAGGTACACACAACCAACAACAACTATGTCTGAGAAGCTTTCTCTTCCTTTTTTACGCATAAAAAAAGTGATTGTGTCAATTTGATCAATAGGATAGATTCTCATTCATGGCTTCTCTTTTTGCTGCCTCTGACTTTCTCATAAACCTCAAGGGAGAGCCAGCATTCTTTACTCCTGCCTTGAAAAAACTTAGTTTCCTTTTCTTCGTATTCCCATAGCTTGTTGTGGTTTTTGTATTCAAAGCACATATATCCTTTTATCCCTTTATATTCTTTTTTTCATTTTCATTTGTTTTGCCTCTGCCTTTCTACTAAGTATTTCTTGAAACAGTATTGAGATTACATTTGTCAAATTAACACCAGGACTCTCTGGCACAATATTGAAACCCAATAAAACATGGACAAAATAAGCAAAAGAATGAAGAAATGGGCCATTTTGTTAGGATATGTGGAATGTATACTCCTTATTACAAATAATTTTATATACTTACTTAGGTCATAAGACCTTTAAGAGGCATCTAGCATATTCTCATCTCTAAAAGTACATCAGAAGGAAGAGGTGCCCATTCTCCTAGGGTGTTGGAAAAGGATGGCTGGAACACTCTCATTTATAAATAATCCACCAAATTTAAACCTTGTTCAAATGTTTGTAACCAAGAACATGTTTTTAGTGGTTACAAGAGAGCAGTGACCTCTAACATCTATTAATATTCTGCCAACTTCTGGTTACTAAATTTATCACCAGGGATAAATGTTATTTTCTGCACCATATAGAATTTTCTGGTAGAATTGAAACCAAATTTGGAGAAATAACATACAAAAATGCATGTAGGCTTCACTCATGTGTGTATAAAAATAAATTCAGTGCATGCGCGTCCTCACGTACTTAATTTCGGGCGTGCTTTGTAACATATGGATAAACCTCTATTTTCACCAACAGAAAGGAACAGAAATACATAAAGTAAAAATTAATCTGTGTATGTCTTTGGGATGCATTTATATATGTTTGTGATGTTTGGAAGCCAACTTTAAACAATATGATCAAGACACCTTGATACTCGATTCCAGGGAGAGCTATTAATTATGAGACTTCCCAGGCTTTCTCTCTCTAAAGAACTGAGAATTTTTCAACAGTGGAAAAAGGAGTATTATATGCCCCCCCCCCTTAGAACTCTGGTGGCTTAATGTCAAAAAGCTGCACTGTAATCACAAAGGCACGTGGTTCAAATCCACCAGCTGCTCCGTGGGAGAAGGATAGGCAATTTCCTCCAATGAGATTAGCTGCCTCTGAAAATCCACCGGAGGGTCAGCTATGGGTCAGATCTGCCTGGACAGTAATCATCATCATCAACAGAACTGTATGCAGTGTTGGTTTACAATGAAAATTAAGAGTGCTAATTATGGGTCTTGTATTTCTGTGAATACCCTCATATTTTTGGTAGAAATAGGACAAAACGAAGGTGAAAGAACATTGGGAAAGTTAAGTCCTAGGGAAGGTACATAAATTGCATGTGCTCTGTTCTCTCCTAACCTCCTTTGTCTCAAAGCAGCTGGCAGCCTTCTCTGGAAGCAGGCGAGGCTGACCGGCAGCTGGTAAACACCTGTTGGTCTATGCTGGTGGCAGGCTGGCGTCCATTCTGATTGGACAGCACATCTGTTTCTGATTGGTTGTTGCCCATGTTTTACCAGTCATTAAATACGATTCGTATCATCCCTGAGAATAGAAATGTGTCTGATACACAGGTGTGTTTAGTTCTTAAAGCTACGAGGTTGACATTTATCAGCATTTGCATGAGTGAGGGTGTAATTTGATGAATACAGATTGGAAAGGAGTGGAGGACTGGGGGGGCGAACATATTCAAAAAGGTTAGGCATCAGTTTCAGATCATTTGTGAGGAAAATAGTTCATGAAGCAACACAAAATGCCAGGTAAGTCTAACACATTTATGTTAAGGAGGCAATTTGTTCATCAATTCATAAATGGATGCTTTCAATGAGTTTGGAAGATATGATCATAATAGGTGATGCGTAATCTATTTGAAGATGAATTTTCTCTTTAAAAATGCATTCTTTTTAATAGGTAATAGAATTGGAATTTCACCTCGAAAGGGTAAGAGAATGAAGTATAAATCATTGAGACCTTATCGTAATGCCCTGCTCTCATCAGAAATTTAAAATGCATGAGATACAGAGAGACTTGAAGGTCCAGGAGAAAAACTGATATCTCCAAGTAGATCCAGAATTGCTTGCCTTTACCAGACATTGGCATTCCCATGAACAAATAAATAATGACACTTCACAACTGTTGTAGAGGGGAGGGAACAAGACAGGCTATGAAGGTCCGTTTAGTGGCTAGAAACAGCTGGAAATAATTGGGAAACACAGTACGGTGCAAAAGAGTTTAAAAACCACATGGTCTCAATGATATTTTCATAGTGCTCCAAGCAATTTTCTTCCACAAGTCAAATGGTTTCAAGACTCTCCAGCTCAAAATTACCTACAAAACATAAATGCCAGAGAAAGGTAAACTGCAGCCAAAGTCGGGACACAACAGGCAAGTCACCTCTGAGGAAATTCCTTGTCAAAATTGTGAATGGGACACGGTCTGGCCAAGATGGTCACTGCGGAGCTTTCGGGCCAAACCGTCTGTCCCTCAGGTGTCCCTGGGAAGAGTCAGACACTCTCCACACACTGTCCCGAGAGACTCGTTGGGGCCTTTCAACTGTTTATTGCTATGGAGTAAGGGTGAGAGTTCTAGAACTGAATTTAGGAGAGTGGTCATGTCAAGCAATGAGTGTTTGCTACCGTGGGATGAAGTCTTCCACAATATGCAGTTCCATAAAGCCTGGAACTCTGTGAGTTAATGAATGTATTAATCAAAGACAGAGTTATGTGCCCTTACTCAATGACGTGAAGTCATGAGCACAGTCATTCGGTAAAGCAAATGAAACCTCACTGCACTCAAGCTTGTTTGGACTCACTGCTGCCATCCAAGACCAAGCAGAGGTACTGCTGCTGCTGCTTTGGGTTTCTGAGGCCATAGAGTTGAATGGGAGCTGACCGATCATCTCTCTCCAGGGGAGCCTCTACCAGTGGATTTTGACCACAGATACTGTGGGTACAGTCCAAGTTCAATTCCCGACACCACCACACCTTCTTAAAATAATTTGTCCAACACCCCAATACAAATAATAACAAGTTGGGATGCCAAAAGACTTATGCCTAATATCCCTAACTTTGTTGCTTAGAGAAAACAGTCATAAGACTTTGTCTCATTTACCCTGGGTTTGTTTTCAGGAGGGAGTTAGTCTTTGGAAAAGGAAATGATGCTTGGAAAAGAGAGGATGATTGAAAGAAAAGAAGACCCTCAATAAGATGGGTTGACACAGTGATGGCGACAGTGGGAGATTGTGAGAACGGTACCGGGTTGGTCAAAAGGGGGCTCTGTTGTACATAGGATTGCTATCAGTTCGAATTGATTTGATGACATCTGTAATTAAAAGCTTGGCTTATAGAGAAGCATACAGATCTTATGAAATCTTTTGCAAGAATGAATTCTTAAATTTCTAATCATGAGTATAACATGATACATATCTTAGAATGATAAGCCCATCTATCATTAGCAAATACATTTGTGCTGTTGGTAGTTGTCTTAGAGTTGACTGTTACTCATGGCAACCTTACATAGAATAACAAGATACTGTCTGGCCCTGTGCCATCTTCATGATTGCTGATATGTTGGAGACAATGATTAAGACTATTGCAACAGTCCATCTTGTGGAGGGTTTCTCTAATTTTACTGTCCTTTTACCAAACATGATGTCCTTGTCCAGCAATAGGTCTTTCATGATAACCCGAAAGTCAGCCAACATTTTGCCATCCTAACTCCTAAGGATTATTGGTTGCATTGCTTCTAGTACATTCAGAGACATTACTCATTTTTTCTGACATTTCATAATGTACTCAATATTCTTTACCAATATCATAATTCATATGTATCATAATTCTTTAGTCTGCCCTTCTCACATGCCAGGGCTCATCCACTTCCTAAACAACATGCCTCTGGAAGCTCTATGAACTCTGAGAAATGACAATTGTTCTAGAAAGGCTTCAGATCTTTTGTTCACTGGGTTGCTAAGAGTTGCGCTCAACTCGATGGCAATCAACAACAACAACAACAACAAGAAGATGACAATTGAAAACATGCTGCCTTGTGTCAGGTGCACCTTAATCATCAAGGATATCTTGGCTACTTAGCACTTTAAATGTGTCTCCTGCCGATGATTGAAAAAACATAATACTTTGGTTCCAGACTGTTGTTTTCATGGACATTGATGTTAATCGACTTAGAATCCTCAAAGTGAATGAAATTTTTTTTTCCACAACTTTCAACACTTTCATGAGGTCCTTCACAGGTGATTTTCCCAATGCAATAGATAATTTTATTTCATGACTACTACTTCTGTGGATGGTGATTGTGGGTTCAGGGGAAATAAAATCTTCAGTAACTTCAATTTCTTCTCCAATTATAATGATATTGCTTATTTGTTCAATAGGGAGGATTTTCACTTTCTTTATGGTGAAGGATAACCTATGATCAAAGTCAGTCCTTGTACTTCATTAGAAAGTGTTTCAAGTCTTCTTTGTTTCCAAAAGGTAAAAGTGTGTCTTCTCTCTAATTGTAGAGTATTAATAAATGTTCCACTACCCCTAATACTGAAGCTGCCCTGCAATCCCTAAGGCGTGTGGTTCAAGGCAACCAGCTGCTCTGTGGGAGGATGGACAATCTCCTCCCATGCCATTAACTGCCTCTGAAAACCTGCTGGAGGGTCAGCTATGGGTCGGTTCTGACTCAACGGTGCACACAACAACTGTCCTAGTGCTATGTTCTCCAGTCTAGCTCCTTGAATTACTTGCTCAACTCAAAGACTGAGTAAGTTGGTGACACAACTCTGCCACAAACCTTCTTAGATTTTCATTCTTGTAGCATCAATTTGTCCTATTTCAACTTCTACATCTCGATTGATGTACAGATTCTGTACTATTCATTGCTGGCAGTCTCATTGGAGCCTTTTGGTCAGGGTTTAATCAACATAGCAGTTAATTTCCATTGCAATATGTCTTTTAATTTCCTGGCTGCTGGTGCCAAGAGTATTGATTGTGGAGCCAAGCAGATTAAAGCTGTGAACAATCTAAATCTCTTCACCATCCATCCTGATGCTGCCAATTGGTCCAGTGGTGAGAATCTTTGTTTTCTTGAAATTGAGCCTCAATCCATATTGGAGGCTGCAGTCCTTGCCCTCTGCAGCAAGCACTTCAGGTCTTCCTCAGTTTCAACAAGCAGAGTTGTGTCATCTGCATAACGCAGATTGTTAATAGATCTTCTACCCATCCTGACACCACACTTCTCCTCATAGAGCCCAGCCTCTCGGATAATCTGTTCTGTGTACAGGTTGAAAAGGTACGGAGATAGGACACATCCCTGGCGTACACCTTTCCCAATTTTGAACCACGCAGTGTTTCCTTTGTCTGTTCTGACAACTGCCTCTTGGTCCAAGTATAAGTTTTGCATTAGCACGATCAAGTGTTCTAGGATTCCGATTCTTCTGAGAGTCAGTTTGTTATGATCCACACAGTCAAACACCTTTGCATAATCAATGAAATACAGATAGACATTCCTCTGGTATTCCTTGCTTTCAGCTAAGATCCATCTAACATTAACTAAGTACCACGACCCCTTCTAAACCCAGCCTGGACTTCTGGCAGTTCTCTGCTGATGTGCTGTTCTAGTCATATTGTGATGGGAGAGTCTGCTGTTAGGGACCTCTCCAATGTACTGAAGAGCAATGGTGTCTCTCTGGAGACTAAGGTGCATATAATACAGGCCATGGTCTTTGCAATCACTTGTTATGCATCAGAGAGTTGGACAGTGACTAGGGAGGATAGAAGGAGAATTGATGCCTTTGAGCTGTGGTGCTGGTGAAGAATATTGAATGTACCATGGACTGCTAAGAAAACAAACAGATTCATCCTGGAAAGGGTTAAAGCTGGCAGCTCCCTGGAGGCAAGGATTCTGAGGCTCCGTCTAACATACTTTGGACATGTTGTGAGGAGAGACCGGTCCTTGGAGAGGGACATCATGCTTGGAAGGGTGGAGGGACAGCGCAGGAGAAGAAGACCCTCTATGAGGTGGGTTGATTCAGTGACTGGGGTAATGGGGGTGGGTGTGTCTGGGACAGTGGATTGACACAGGACAGAGCGGAGTTTAGGGCTGTTGTACATAGGGTCGCTATGAGCCACAAGAGACTTGATGGCACATGACAACAAACAACAAGCAGTTAATTAGCTTTAAAATGTGCTTAACACTTCTGTTCTACCTCCAGGTTTATTGTACAGAGCCTGGGGTCTTAAATGCAAAGTTGATCCCTATCCTACTGGTAAAATAGTATAAAAAGGAAGCATAAGAGAAAGAAATGGAATTCATGGTCAACACCTCCCTGAATACTTTATCTTCTTTGCCATAAGACAAGAATTGGACAATTCTTGGCTACCTATACAATGCACTTTCATCAAGCACTGTATAGAAGAATCTTTATCAAAATGGGCAAAATGCTGAGCAAAATTTCAAAATTTTGTGGTTTCCAGACTTCCTGGACTCCTGGAGGCCAATTTACTCTGGGAACTACGACCCTGAAAACATACGAAGCAATAGTTTAGGTTAACTAATTAAAAGTATCAGCCTTGGACATTGTGTACTTTGAATGCATAGCTATATGGAGTTAAATTGACAACAGCAACTCTCAGGATTAGACAGGAAACTTAGAAGGCAGAGAATTTATGTCACGGGGTAGGACTCATTCAGAAAAGAGATGTGAGTATGACCGGACAGATTGAAGAATAGAGCCAACGACATTGTAATGTTCATGTAAGAAACCATTAGTGAACGTATGTCCTGCTCTTTGCCCACCAATAACAAGTCACGTAGAGCTCTAACAGTGTAGTCTGTAGTGTAATGATCATATGAAGTAATGACGCTGACCAAAAGACAGAATATCCACCAGGAACTGTTACTTCCCATAAAGGTTTTCAACTTCAATAACCCAGCGAAGGATCTCTGAGTCAGCATTGAATTGATGACCATGAGAGAAAGTGTAAAAGTGATATGTATACACACAGAGGTGCATATATCACTTTTAAGTATTATACACACTCACACATATTTAGTTATATCTATATGCACGTCATTGCCGTCAAATCAGAACTGAATCAGAGCTGACCCTGAAGCAGGTTTCTGAGGTGTTCGTCACGCAGGACGAGATTGTCTACCTGTTTTCTGCAGAGCTGCTGGTCATTCCAAACAGCCGGTGAGGTGTGGCCTTTGAGTTACTAGCACAAATCTCTCTATATGATCAAATTCCTTCATCTGAGATACAAGATCATTGAGTTTCAGAAACAGAAAGAGTTGTCGTAAAATTTAGCTGAGTTTATATTTACTATTTCAATGTTTTTTAGATAGATGAAAGCTATGCATGTTATGAAAGAAAGTAAATCTAGCATAATGGTTAATTATGTAAAAAAAATAAATAAATAAATAAATAACCCCAACCCCAAACAAAAACAAGTTTCCATTTGTAAACTATTATTAATCTTTGAGAAAGCCAAATACAATACTATAAATCTTTTCAAGAAAGGTAATAGTTGAGATTTGAGACAAGATCCAAAAAAATATTAGTAAGTGGTCCTGTAGTTCAACAGTGAGGGAACCATGGAAATATGTACTCTCGTGTTTCTAGGTACCAAGATACACAAGATTATGGAAGGATGTTTTAAATACATACGATAAGGACAGAGCTTACAATCACACAAATAAGTATATTCACCAAAGTTGTAGAATTTATTCTACTGACATATGCTTAAATTACTTGTTTTGAGACCCCTTTAAAAGATAAGTGTTGTTGTTGTTTGATGCTGTCGAGTTGTAGACGACTCATAGCGACCCTATGAACGAACGGCCTGAGCACTGTTCGTACATAGAGTTTCCAGAGGCAAGGTAAGTTCTTAGCAAAAAACCAAACCAAAACTCCACTGACCTCCAGTCAATGCCAATCCCACCCGGTGTCCTGAGATGTAAATCTTCAGTGAGAAAACAGTCTGACCTTTTTCCCACATAGCACTGAAATACATCATCATCCGCCACTGGTGGATTGGCATCATCAATATCCGCACAACATGTAATTCAGTATGCCTGAGACTTTTCATTCTATAAGAAAGTTAATTCTTTGGATCCTCAACCCCTTGAATAACTATGAAATAGAGCAAGGTTTGGTGTGGGTCAAATTAGTCCACTGTCTATTTTTAGAAATAAAGTTATTGGGACACATTTCATGGAAAGTCACTTAGGCATTGTTGTTGTTGTTGTTGTTGTTATGTGCCGTCGAGTCGTTTGTGACTCATAGCGACCCTATGTACAACAGCCCTAAATTCCGCTCTGTCCTGTGCCAATTGCACTGCCTCTGACACTCCCATCCCGATTACCTCAGTCACTGAATCAATCCACCTCATAGAGGGTCTTCCCCTCCTACGCTGTCTCTCCACTCTGCCCAGCATGATGTCCCTCTCTAAAGACCTGTCTCTCCTTACAACATGTCCAAAGTATGTCAGACGAAGCCCCAGAATCCTTGCCTCCAAGGAGCAGCCTGGTTTAACCCTCTCTACGATGAATCTGTTTGTTTCCTTGGCAGTCCATGGTACATTCAATACTCTTCTCCAGCACCACAGCTCAAAGGCGTCAATTCTCCTTCTATCCTCCCTACTCATTGTCCAACTCTCTGATGCATAACAAGTGATTGATTTTCATGACTGGAACAGTTGAGACAGAGACTGTCTGGCCAATAAAGCCTAAAGTATTTCTTGTCTGGCCATTTGCAAAAAAAAAAAAAAAGTTTGCCAAACCCTGACTTAGACGATTGTAGCATATGGTTCTTAAAAATTAAAGGGTGGGGGGGAGAAAGAAAATCAAAACGATTGAGGTCTCATTAGACAAAAGGAGACAGAGTAGAAATTTATGCTTCTTCCCAGACAGCGCTGGGTCCCAGTGACTTGCCATCTGTCATTGTACCATAGTGACTATTATTGTACAGGACGCCAATTTGCCCTAATGGCAGTAATGTCACAGACAGAATTTACAGAAAGAAAAGGAAAGTTGCCAGAGCCAGTTAGCTCAAGATAACATTTTATTGACTCTTCACCCAATTCCAGTATTTTTGTTCCCTCTCTCTAGCTCTGCCCAACAGCCAAAATCTATTCAGGGCCTTTAGTAAGTAATTATTTTTGTAAACGTTTAAGCAAATCTCTCAGGAATTCAAATGCTTTTTGGAAAAAAAAACCACCTGTCTTAGCTAGTCTATTTAAGTATAAAACCATTGTTTGCTGTATCACAAAACTTTAAAAAATGAATTGAAATCATGAGAGAAAAGTCACTAGTGTAGACGTAACAGTGGCTTGTGTAAATGCCACTTTTTTTTTTGGTACTGAAAAGCTAATTAGCACCAGGTTCAGGCTGTAGATAAAGAGTAGATTTCTATAAGCTGAACTTAAAATAGGCTGAAAAACTTGGAGATAAAAAAAAAAGAAATAGATAACACAGTTGCCGCGAATTCTTGCTGCTCCAGTGCTAGCAGTTAGCTCAGAGATGTAATAGATTCTACCAGCTGCTCTGAGTAAGGCCAATGGGCAATCTTCTCCCATGCAATTAAACTGCCTATGAAAACCAGCTGGCGGGTCAGCTGTGGGTTGGTTCCAACTTGCTGGTGCTCAACAACAACAACAACAAGGAGCTGCGATAAGCCTTGCAGACTAAAATGTTATTAGCATTCAATTATTTAATTGATCTTATGACATTAAAATTTTGTATAATCAAATCATTTTCTCAAAAATATAGACTTACAAGGACATTGACTATGTGGGTCGGTCTATTGTAAAACCGATTATAATACTGACCTATATACTTGTCCTGTTATAAGTTAAAACTAGTTTTGGGTCACATTTGTGAAATAATTGGCTGGCATAACCTACCAATAACTGTCTTCCAGTATCCAATCTCCTAGGTCATTAAGTATCAAAAATGAAGGAGACAGCACCCATCAACAATATTAAATCATGACTGTACAAGATTTTACCATCTCTAAGATTAATTTTGTGGTCTTTGAGTTGTTTTTAAGCTAGAAAACTGCACTGAGAAGTATTGGCTTTACTAAACAATTCACGACGTTGAGCAGAAAACTATTGATTTAACATTTATAGACTTTGAATATTTTATTTTTCACATTTTTAGGCAAAGAAACTGTCCAACCAGCGGTATGCTTTTTACCTAATTTATACTTCCATAAAATTGGACTTTTACGTTTTCTGATAACAATAAAATTAACATACATAAGGGCTACAGAAAGTTAATAAAATTCACTTACATAAGAGCTTTATAGAAGTACAAAAGTGAATGAATTAAAACATACATTATCACAAATGATTTTATTCATGCCTGATGCTTCCATTCATTTAAAGGTCCAAGGGAAATTGTTTTGGAGGTGAAAGGGGATAATGAGGAAGACTTTGTATTCCCTTTTTTTTTTAATTGAAAGCACGTTTGAAAAGAAAAAGTTTTAGAATCTTGATCTGAATTAAGCATGATTTTCAAATTTGTTCATTTTTCAGAAACAAATATGATGAATTTTGTGGGTCTTTGGGTATATGTTTCATTGACCACCCAGACCAAACACATTTATACAAATCTTCTGAGATACACCCATCCATTAAAAGGCCACAAAGCAAAATGCCAAGTAGCACAGCCCAGTCAGAGTGGATACAGCCTTGCCTTAGACATTATTAAATGAATAGTTTGTTCCTGGTTTTGTGAATGAGCTATTTATTCTATGTCTTGGTTTCTCTTAATGTGGGTCGAGAATTTCCACACTCACAGGCTAACTGCTCCACTGGTTAATCTCTCCTACTCTGGGTCCATTCTCCTTCCTTTTCTCTCTTCCTGCTCTCAGGACTGACGTCCCAGAATTGGTTTCCCTGAGACACTTTTTACCTTTTCGCCTCTTGCTGGGTTTGATCAGTGAGAAGGTGCAGCCATAGAAGAAAGGGCTGAGGGCTAGAGGCAGAGGGACAAATGGGTATTTATTTCCCTGACTCGCTCATTGCTGGGCTTGCAGCACTGACATTATCTCCACTCCTCTACCAATGAAGAGTTTGAGATTGTTCACAGTGTTAGTTTGCTTGGCTCCACCATCAACACTCTCAGCAATAGCAGCCAGGAAAGTAAAAGACATATTGTGATGGGAAAGTCTGCTGTTAGGGACCTCTCTAAAGTACTCAAGAGCAATGGTTGTCTCTCTGGAGACTAAGGTGCGCCTGATACAGGCCATGGTTTTTGCAATCACTTGTTATGCATCAGAGAGTTGGACAATGACTAGGGAGGATAGAAGGAGAATTGATGCCTTTGAGCTGTGGTGCTGGAGAAGAGTATTGAATGCACCATGGACTGCTAAGAAAACAGACAGGTTCATCCTGGAGAGGGTTAAACCAGGCTGCTCCTTGGAGGCAAGGATTCTGAGGCTTCATCTGACATATTTTGAACATGTTGTGAGGAGAGACCCGGTCCTTAGAGAGGGACGTCATGCTTGGGAGGGTGGAGGGACAGCACAGGAGAGGAAGGCCCTCTATGAGGTGGATTGATTCAGTGACTGGGATAATCGGGATGGGTATGTTGGAGACAGTGCGATTGGCACAGGACAGAGCAGAATTTAGGGCTGTTGTACATAGCGTCACTATTAGTCGCAAGTGACTCGATGGCACATAACAACAACTACCTCTACCAATGGCCGCAGCTTCTGAGGGGCAGTCCCTCTGCCATGTCTACACTGTTCACTAAACCCTCAGCCTTCAAGTTGGTTCTGACTCACGGTAAC
This sequence comes from Elephantulus edwardii, assembly GCF_000299155.1. NCBI lineage: Eukaryota > Metazoa > Chordata > Mammalia > Macroscelidea > Macroscelididae > Elephantulus > Elephantulus edwardii. The sequence continues at coordinate 11,424,266 of NW_006399798.1, read as the reverse complement.
CTTCCAGCCCTGTGCTCGTCTTTACTAAAGCAGACGCTGGCCACCTGAGTGTTGATGCAAAGCAGTTGAGGAAGATGAAACACTTCAAAAATTTATTGTCATGACAAGAGGCTAGAATGAAGGAAGCATAATGGAAAGGACTTGGGGGGAGGGATTGTATAATAATGAAAGAATTTTTTTCTTTTACTTTTCAAAGAGAAGACAAAACTGAGGGGAAAGGAGTGGGCAGGGAGAAAAGTGCAACAATGAATGAATGGAAATCCAAAGTATTAATTTTAATTAAAATTAATAATAATAATGTTGTTGTTGTTATGTGCTGTCGAGTCGTTTGCGACTCATAGCGACCCTATGTACAACAGCCCTAAACCCTGCTCTATCCTGTGCCAATCTCATTGCCTCTGACACACCCATCCCGATTACCCCAGTCACTGAATCAATCCACCTCATAGAGGGTCTTCCCCTCCTGCGCTGTCCCTCCACTCTACCCAGCATGATGTCCCTCTCTAAAGACCTGTTTCTCCTTACAACATGTCCAAAGTATGTCAGACAAAGCCCCAGAATCCTTGCCTCCAAGGAGCAGCCTGGTTTAATCCTCTCTACGATGAATCTGTTTGTTTTCTTGGCAGTCCATGGTACATTCAATACTCTTCTCCAGCACCACAGCTCAAAGGCGTCAATTCTCCTTCTATCCTCCTTAGTCATTGTCCAACTCTCTGATGCATAACAAGTGATTGCAAAAACCGCAGCCTGTATCAGATGCACCTTAGTCTCCAGAGAGACACCGTTGCTTGTGAGTATTTTAGAGAGGTCCCTAACAGCAGACATTCCCATCGCAATACGGTGGTTTTTTTTAATTTCCTGGCAATAATAACAACAACAACAACAATAATAATAATAATGAAGAAAAGTCCTCCTCAATTCAGTCAGCTTTCTCTTTTGGAAGACATAGCATTGCAGCTCTTTCTTTTGTTCTTAATATGTATTATCATAATTTCATGGCCATCAACTAGGAACCACCTGCTACATGATTTCCCCTCCGGGTTTCTCAAGCTTTAAATTCCATGAGAGGAGACTGACCATCTTTCTCCTAAGAAGCCACTGGTGAATTGGAACCACCAGGGAGATCTGGCCTTCGGATGGGCAGTGCAAATTTCTACAGGTGAGGCCACCAGAGCTTCCTCGTTACGTGCGCAGCTCACGTCCATGAATCAGTTCTGACTCATAGCAATCCTGAAGGCGAAGTAAAACTGCCCCCGGGTGTTCCCAGAGTTACAAATATTTGTGGAAACTGTGTGTATCATCTTTCTCCTGAGAGAACAACTCATGGGATTGAACTATCAGCCTTTGGGTTAGCATCTGACTACCTTAACCTCAGGCCACCAAGACCAAACCAAACATTAGTAATCCAGGTACTTATGCTAAGGGGCATGTTGTTGTTGTTGTTGTTATGTGTCGTTGAGTCGCTTGCAACTCATAGCGACCCTATGTACAACAGCCCTAAACTCCGTTCTGTCCTGTGCCAATCGCACTGTCTCTGACACACCCATCCCAATTATCCCAGTCACTGAATCAATCCACCTTAGTCAAAAGGGATCTTTCTCACTTGCAATTTCTCTCTCTCCCTTTCTCTCCCTCTGTCTTTGTCTCACATACTCTTGTAAATGAATCACATACTCAGGCTGTTCACTTGACTAAAATTCTATTTTGAAATCTTAAAGAAATGTCTTTATTTTAAGCAGTATTTGTAATTTTCTAGAACCTGTTAAAGCCATTATATTAATGAGTCACCAACTGCAAATAGTCACTAAAAGTTAACCTAGAAGATGTGCATTTGTTATTTTTTTATTTTATTATTATTCTTAATTTTAATGAAAATTTACAGAGACTTTGGATTTCCATTCATTCATTGTTGCGCTTTTCTCCCTGCCCAGCACCCTCCCCCCAGCTCACTTTTCTCTTTGAAAAGTAAAAGAAAAAAATTCTTTCATTGTTATACAATGCCTCCCCCCAAGTCCACTCTACTATGCAGCCTTCATTCTGGACTCCTGTCATGACAATAATACCTAATCACAAATCCCTTTTAAACAGTTCTCTCCTTCACCTCTTTCAATGCAGTGTATGTCATTTATCCCATCTTTCTCAGGCTCCCCCCAATCCCAATGTCAGTCCCGTTTTACAACAGCGGCACTATACAGTATTTGTCCTTTTGTGACTGAGATATTTCACTCAGTATAATGTCCTCCAGGATCATCCATTTTGTATAATATTGCATGAGTTCCTTATTTTTCAATGCAATGTAGTATTCCATTGTGTGAAAATACCAGAGCTTCCCTATCCATTCATTTGTTGATGGGCACTTGTGTTGTTTCCATCTTTGTTATTGCGAACAAAGACGCGATAAACATGGGTGTGCATATATCTGCTTGAGTGGCGGTTATAGTTTCTTTGGGGTATATTTTAAGTAATTTCTCTATCCCTCAATTAGTGTATATTATTTTTACTTCACATATGGCCACTGATGTAATATCCACATGTACAATATACATGTTGTTGTTGTTAGGTGCCTTTGAGTTGAGTATGACACACAACAATTCTGTGAGCAACAGAACTGTATCATATATGCTATGTATCATATACATAGCATATGTATACCATATATATATATATATATACACACACACACACACACACATTGGTAATGTGGCACATATATATGTAAAATATGATACAGATAGTAGATTGCTATGCTATGAGGACAGCTCATTTCAGGGGGAGGATATATAATAACTACAACTGCATCTTGTGTTTATAGTTTGAGAAGGCCATGGGGGCATCAGGCAATGACTGCTGTCAATATTTCAAAATAAACAGAATTTCAGATAATCAGCGTAAAAATAAGTTTCACTGAAAGCTATGTTGATTTTCTAGCTCTTCCCCCACAAACTTACTCTCCTGTGTCTAGCACAAGACAGGAAAATGAAATTGTCCGCTGTGAAATGCTGTGGTGGATATTTTACCAGCCAGGGGAGCACACTGAGTATGTGACGAGGGCTTGAAAACCAGTGAAGATGGGGCCAGCAAGAAACCAGCAGTGATCATTTGAGGGCAGACATTTGTTGACTTGCTGAGATTGTCTAAAACCCTCGTGCCTATTTGAATTTATTGGTTACAAATGGGTTTCCTTAAATCTTATACCTCCTATTATCCAAAGCTCCAACCTTAGAAAAAACTGACTTACCCAATCAATTTGCAATTTTTGCATTATTAAGAACATATTCTATTCATGCCGTTTAGGAAAGCATCTGTAGATCATGTTCTCATTCCAGAAAACTGCCTCTGGCCAAAGCTTACTTCTCAACAACATAAAAAGTAAAAAAAAAAAAAAAAATGTAGAAAACAGCCAGTCCCAGAAAATTCAGTTTAAATACCCAGCATTCCTTTAATAGAAACTGCAGGTAGAATTTCATCTGTATTAGTCAGGGTTTGAGAATAGCAGGTAGTATGTGGCTCGGTCTGTCACATTTTCTATGAGTAATTCAATTGGCATGGAATAAATTTGGTTATATTTTTGACCGCTTGGTATTTCAAGGTTTTTTAGTTTTTCCATTGTGGAGATGAACCCAAATCTAAAAACCATGTCGTTTGGCATTTTTCCTCCACTGCTGAACCTAAACCCAGGCGTCTACCAATAAAGCCTGCTGCTCTTAAAGTTACCTGGGATTCTGGTTCCACTTAATGAACTGAACCCGCACATTTGAATTCTCTCCCTAGGACCCTCCCCTAAGAAGGCCACAAAATAAGAATAAATGGCCGATGCACATAAATATATGATTATATATGTGTATAAATCACATCTTAAAAATTGTACCTGTATTATAATATAAAAGCACATTGGTAGCACGCTGGGTAAGGAGTTGCACTATCAACCCAAAGGCAGGGTTTTGAACCCACCAGTTACTTCTCAGGAGAAAAATAAGCAAACTCCTCTCATACAATTTGCAGTCTCTGAAAACCCGTGAGAGAGCCAACAGCACGTAGCAACACCTTATAGCATTAGGGAACACTGGTGGCGTAGAACATAGCATGTTGTCTGCTAACCAGGAGGCTGGCAGTTTGAATCTACCAGCTGCTCTGAGGAAGAACAGTATGCAATCTCCTCCCAAGTGGTTTGTGTTTGTTGTTGTACCAGCAAGTCGGAACCAATCCATAGCCTCTGGTGGGTTTTCAGATGCAGTAAACCACACAGGAGGAGATTGCCCATCTTTTTCTTGCAGAGCAGCTGGTGGATTCAAACTGTGCATCTTTGTGTTGGCAGCACAATTCCTAGAGAAAGCGCAGCCAGGGTGCTCTTTGGAGACAAAGCTACTGAAGCTGTTGAAGGGTCAGCTGTGAGTCCATTCCAATCATTTTTTAAGTGCAAATTGAAATGATATACACTATTAGTGACGTTATACTAGTGGTGGAAGCCTGATAGTGTAGTGGTTAAAGATTTCAGCTTGGTTGCTAGTACCAATGAGATTCCAGTTAAATTATTAGCTGGGGCTACAGTCATCTCCAGGCCCCAGGGGAGTGAGGACATCTACTTTTAGGCTGGCTCACGTGGTTTGATGTCAGATCTATTTCTTCCTGGCTGGTGGCTAGTGGCCTCGGCTTTTTCATTTCATGAACAGCTTGTTACCCCTTACTCCCACCCACCCATGGTCTATAGTAGTCGATAAGAAGAAAAAACAGAAGAAAGAGGGAGTGAAAGAAAGAGATATGAAAGTGATGTCTCCATATAAGCCACTCCCAGATGTAATACAGCACCATTTCCACTCTAAGATACTGATTGCACAGGCCAGCTCTGGTGTAATATGACAGCAGTGTGGACTATTCAGGGCATGTAGACTGGTCGCTACAGTAGATGTGTGTGTGTGTGTGTGTGGGGGGGTAATGTGCTATTGAGTTGGAATCAACTCATAGATGAGCCTCCAGTGGGCAGTAAATCACATGGAGGGAGTTCTATTGTCTTGTCAATGTTGTTAGGTGCTGTTGAGTTGAGGCCAACGCATAGCAACCTTATGGTCAACACATCTGAACCCTGCTCTGTCCTGTGCCATCCTCCTACTTCCTGACATATTAGAGCCTGTTGCAGCAGTCACCATGTCAATCCACCTGGTCAAGGATTTTCCTCTCCTTTCCCAACCCTCTGCCTTTCTGAGCATTATGTCCCTCTCCAAGAAATAGCCCCTCCTAGCAACATACCCGAAGTAAGTAAGGCAAAGCCTCAGCAATCCCATTGGCAGAGACCGCCACTGGTGGATTCCAATGAGAGAGGTACAGTCTTTTTTTTAGCAGCGCAGCTCTCCACCAACTCGGCCCCAAGAGTTCTCTTAGTATATGAAATACTTTCATTCATGGTAATATATTTTATACCAACTGATACACAGGTTAAAACTGACCCCACATCTTAACAGGGGGGAAATGCCCATCTTTTCTGTGGTAAAGCCTTCAGTAAGATCAAACAGCCAACATTTTACTTAGCAATTTAACCCTTGAAAATCAAGGTTATGTCTTATATCATCCATCGGTCCATCGTTCTTAGTTTTATATTGGGATGTTAAGAGCAGAAGTTAGGGAAAGAGAGGAGAGGGGAGGGGAGGTGAGAAGAGAGGAACAGAAATTAGGAAACATGTATTAGAGACTTATTAAGAGGGCTGAAGAGAAAGGTATTATTTGTGTAATGATTAGCATAATATGACTCAGAAAAAGGAAGACTCAGAAAAGTGTCAGAGGCTGAATGGAAATCAGAGCTACAGAGAGGATTGGAAACAAAGGATATTCAATTATTTTCCAAATTTCTACTATTCAGTTTTTGCACATTTATGATCCAGAAGATATTAACTGATTAAAAGTCATCCGTTTCATGAGATTAAATGATGTTATATCTCTTATTTTTTAAGTATGGAGAGATTGCTTCCCAGTTTTCAAGTCAATGACTATGTACCTAAAGTGAATTTTGTTTCACAGAAAGAAAAAAGTAAGAGATTTGAATCAATGCAGTCTACTAAGCCACATGATATGCCAGCAATAAATATATACATCTGTTATCTAGTTCAGAGGTCAATGCTGACATTCTTTGGTTATGACTCTCTTGGTAAATGGAATAAATCACTTGTGAGCTGTCAAGTTAGAACAGACCATAGCTGACTCTCCAATGGGTTTCCAGAGGCAGTAAATCGCCTGGGAGGAGATTGTGCCTCCTTCTCCTGTGCAGCAGCTGGTGGAATCAAACACTGGACCTCTGAGATTGTAGCTCAGCCTCTCACCAATTGACAGTATCATGATAGAAGATGAAGAATTTGCAATTGTTAACAGTTTCAGTTTGCTTGGTTCTACAATCAACATAACAAAAGGCCACTAAAGTTCCCTATAATCACTTCTTTAAAGACAATTTACTTTTTTAAAAATGAAATTTTTTATTTACTTTATATATATATTTATTATTATTCATTTTAATGAAAATTTACAGAGATTTTGAGTTTCCATTCCATTCATTGTTGCACTTTTTCTCCCTGCCCCCTTCTCCAGTTTGTTCTTCTCTTTAAAAAGTAAAATTCTTTCATTGTTTATTTGCTTTTGGAGTGATAAGAATGCTTCCTTGCACTGTTAAAATTATTATGATTATAGGTAGAGTATTCCCTTAATTTTACCATTATAGGCAAGGAAAATTTAGGAAAAGAGCACTTAAGAGATGTATATGGTTGACACAAAATTTTAAGTGCTAAAAATTTAGGTAAAATGTTCACTGATACTTCATAATATTTATTTTGCTGTTTCCCAAAGATGTTTTCCCTAGAAGATGATCTGAGTACTTAGAGAATTCTATTTAATAATGGCCTATATATTAATTTTATTTTAATAGTATTTCTAATTCAGTCAAGAGTTTATATGCCACTTTAAAACTTAAGTAGGTGCTAGGATTTTTTGTTTTGTTTTTTCATGCCTGGTTTTGCCACCCATGTGTTGAACACAACTTGTTCAGTGCTGGGCATATTTTTTTAGGCCCCATTTTTCATCAGTCCAGTGGTCAAAGTTATTTTCAAACTGGGAAAAATGTTGGAATATACAACATTTGATGCGAAGCACCTCTTCCCACTTGCTTATTTGTGTATTTTTTTCTCCCTCCCTAAAAGTATGGTACATGCCTGATGCTTTCTCACATGTATTAATTTAATGAAATACCTCTTTACAAGAATTGCTTGTTAATGATAGGATTCGAGTTGTGGCATGCAATATTTAGGACATTTATTTTTAAATAAGGATGATGTGTGTTATTTATAGACAAATAGACCCAATTCCCTTAAAGAGTAATGAGCATTTTAAGAAATTTATTTTTCTTGTAAATATAAGCTTCTTTCTGGATGTAAAGCCATTTTAAAAAGTGCATATAATTTAAATTTGCAATTGATATACCAAATATTTTTACTTATACACAAACATACACATATTAACCAAAGAAATTAGTAGGCAGAGTGGTTAGGATTCTGTGGTCCTTCCATTGGTTGAGAAAAAGGAAAATATATAGTAACAGTATATTAATATAAGAACATAAAAAGATAAATATATATAGTTTAATGGTAAGTACATAATTATATGTTGTTATTATAATGTCATTATTGTTCTAAATCATAGAGTCAGATTCAACGCATCTCATAGCTGACCCTTCACTGGATTTTCAAAGGCAGGAAATTCACACAGGAGGAGATTGCTCATTTTCCTTCTTTGCAATAGTTGGTAGATTTGAAATGGGTGCGTTTGGTCAAAGACTCACAGGGCAACTTCATGTCTTCACTGGAAAGTTGTGTAGAGCTGAGGTCCAGACATTTCAATGGTGAGTTACAGAGGATTGTTCAAAGCGTCACTCGTCAAGTTAAAATCTTCACTGGAGAGCTGTGTAGAGCTGAGGTAATGTGTGTCTTTGGATAGGCAACACAACTCCTTACCACTAAGGCACCGGATCCCTTAAAAGAAATTTATATGTATATACACACACACACACACACTTATATAGTTATTTTTTAATATTTATTTTTATTTATTTATATATATATATTTATATATATGTGTGTGTGTGTGTGTGTTTAATGTTTTTATACTGATATGAATTTAGTGATTATTTTTAAAAAGACACATTAATTGTTTGACTTTTAAAAAAATAATATAAAAGCCCATGACAGTGACAAAGTGTGCATTTGCTAGTCTCAAAACAAAGCATAATTAATCTTTGAGAAGACATTTATTAAACCCAGATGATGATGATTGCATGATGTGGATTCCACCTGATGGACTTTTCAGTTAATATGTGTTTAATTCTGACTTTGGAGACACTACCTCATAAGGTGTGGACCAAGAGAGTGAAAATGAGAAAAATGTCCCTACCTTTTTTTACTGGGGATGACCGCCATGGGCAGGGTTAGACTCAGTCGTGAGGTCAGTGGGGAGACACTGACGTGGCCAACTTTCACCAGCTCAGCCAAGCATTAAGGCAGGTCCACAGCGGAGACATTCATGGTGGCGGGCACAGGAAATTTGGAGAAAGCTTCACTCCACACCTGGCTTTGAATGAGCAGCAGTTCATTAGTACATTACATTTATGGGAATAGCCTAGCCTGGTGCAGTTAACCTCATTAATTTCCATGACCATCAAGTGCATTGTTCACTTTGCCAACGGATTCACAATGTTCACAATTGGTTAGCAGGACACTTGGGCAAGAAGTATCTCTGTGTAACTATTAGCGTTAGATTAAAAAGCTCAGATGATCTATCATGTTTGCATATGTCTTCTATGTATGACCATATTTGTACCAAAACTATATGAATACTTGGTTTTTACTGAGAATTTAATTTTGGATAATGGATACATAAAAATGGGCAAAAACAACATTAGAACGTAATAGGTTGATCTTTTTCTTTTTACCACAGCAACTCAATGAAGGTTCCTGGAATTAAGCAGATAAGGTTCTCTGTATTCTTCAACTATAGGTTTCTGTAAATATATAGAAGGGAATCTAGATGGTTGAGGGAGATTTTAGCTAAAATCTCATAATTACCAAATTTTCAGAAGTAACATTTTATGGCTTCTGAAAATATATCCTCCAACTCTTTCTTTTCTTTCTCCCCCTACTTCTCTATTATTTAACGCATAAAATGAAGATGTGACAAAGTGTGTTTATATAAGGCTTCCCAACCCATGAAGAAATAGCAACTTGTAAGCTATGTGTGTAAGTGTTTGGTGTGTTTGGTTGCTAGCTCTACAATTCAAACAAGCCTGGAAGAAGGAGTGGCATCCACTTCCGAAACAGCTTGCCTCCAGAAACCCTATGAATCTGGAGAAAGGATGAAATTTATACAAGCATTCAGGTCTATCATTCATAGGGTAGCTTTGAGTCACCTATGACTCCATGATGCTTAAAAAGAAGAAGAAGAAGAAGCTATGAAATTCTTTCGAGACTTATAGGAAGAGATAGGGCTGTATTCTCTCTCCATACCTATCCAACCTGGATGCTGAGCAAATCGTTAGAGAAGCTGGACACCGTGAAGAAGAATGCGGCGTCAGGATTGGAGGAAGGCTCATCAACAACCTGTGTTGTGCAAATAACAAAACTTTTCTTGCTGAGAGTGAGGAGGATTGTGGGGCTTGCTGCCAGGCAACAATCAGCATTCAGTACGGATTATAGCTCAACTTTAAGAGAACAAAAATCTCCATCACTGGAATAATAGGCAACATCATGATAGGGAAAAGATTGAAATTGTCAACAATCTCATCTTGCTTTGGTCTATAGTCAACACACTTGGTACCAGCAGTCAGGAGACTGGGAGATACGTAGTGTTGGGAAAATCAGGTGTCAGATAACCTCTGCATAGTCCTGAAGAGCAATGATGTTAGTTTAAAGATGAAAGTGTCTCTGATTCCAGTCATAGTCTTTCAAATGACCTGTTATGCATCTGAGAACTGGGCAATGAATAAGGATTACAGAAGACGAACTAATGCATCTGGTGCAATGTTGGAGTAATGAATATCCCATGGACTTCCAAAAATAAACCAAAGAGATATATCTTGGAGAAAGTGCAACCAGAGTGTTCCTTGGAGGCAAAGATGGCGAAGCTTTGTCTCATATATTTTGGACATATCATCAGAAGAGCTTATTTCTTGGAAAGGGACGACATGCTTGGAAAGGGGGCGAGTCGGTGAAGGAGAGGAAGACAGAGTGATGCAGTGTCTGTGGCAATGTTTCAAGGATGGTAAGGGTGATGCAGAATAGGAGGGTGGCTTTCTGAACTGATGTTGTTCAAAGGGTCACTATGATTATACTCAACACAACAGTACTTAACAACAACAGACTTAACAACAACAGTGAAGAGATACATGAGCTGAGGAAAGCAGCTGGGTTTTACAAGGCTGGTGTTTTTATTTACTTCTCCGTTTGTTGTTGCTGACGATGAATTGTCCTGTGATAGAGGTGACAGTGATGAAACTGCTGAAGTGGTAATTAATGGAAATTTTGGTGAGGGAGGTGTTGACAGTGGAAAGGGCAGTGCAGTGATAGAAGGGGCCAGGGAAGGGCAGGGAAAGAAGAAGAGCAGGGGTGTTTATGAAGGAAGTGGTGGTGAAGATCATGGCGGTCACGTCAGAGGTGGAGATGGTGGTCAGAGGGTCAGTTGAGGAGATATAATAAGGGAAACAGTGATGAGGAAGGTTTTGGTGGCAGAAGGTCTGTGGCTGTAATGATGGAGAAGTTGGTAGTAATTAAGCATTGATGCGGGTGGAGGTGGTGCTGGAGAAGATACCAGCGGTGGAGATGATGGTCGAATGAGAGTTGAGGAGATGAACTAAGGGAAATGGTGATGGTGAAGATGTTGGTGATGGAGGCTGGTGGCAGCAGGGATGGAAGAGTTGTTAATAATGAAACATTGTGGAAGTGGAGGAGGTACCAGGGATGGAGATGGAGTGTTTGTGGAGGAAGTGGAGGTGGTACCAGAGATGGTGAGAGAGCGTTTGTTATGGAAGTGGAGATGGTACCAGGGATGGAGATGGAGGGTTTATGGAGAAAGTGGAGGTGGTACCAGGGATGGAGGTGGAGTGTTTGTGGAAGAAGTGGAGGTGGTACCAGAGATGGTGAGAGAGTGTTCGCTATGGAAGTGGAGATGGTACCAGGGATGGAGGTGGAGTGTTTGTGGAAGAAGTGGGGGTGGTACCAGAGATGGTGAGAGAGTGTTCGCTATGGAAGTGGAGATGGTACCAGGGATGGAGGTGGAGTGTTTGTGGAGGAAGTGGAGATGGTACCAGACATGGTGATGGAGTGTTTGTTATGCACGTGGCTTCCAGGTCTGTCTGTCACAGAGCCAGAGGATGGACCTCACCTTTTATTCTTCTTTATTTCACCAGATATGCCTTTCTAATATATACTATATTAATAAAATCTACAATTCATAAAAGGATTGTTTCCAGATACCTGTTCTAAATTGGGGTTTGTGAAATAAGGCACTGTCCTCAGTGACCCACAGTTCCTAAATTGGTCCTGTTTGGGTTGTAGCCCACAATGGAAGAATTTCCTGTCACATGGGATGAGGCCGGCCTATGAAATGTGCTGGGTATAGAGCGCAGGTAAGCAGGAATAGTCTGGAAAAAAATCAGGGGAGAAGTGAATGTGAGCACACAGTTTACCCACT
>NW_006399798.1:11394635-11412454 GCF_000299155.1 Elephantulus edwardii | reverse complement strand
CCCCCCCCCCATAAGCCGTGAGGAGAATTCTTGTTCTGTTTGGGCTTGGGACTCCACAAGAGCTTTCCATATGTTTACGCAGCAAACTTCACTGCACTTGGGGAGGTAAATACAAGACCAGCTGGCAGCGGTGGAGGCTGTTCCATGCATTTTTCATGAGAGAAATTTCAAGAAGGGGAAATAACTTGGTGTCCCAAACCTTCTGCCAACAAATGCCAAGGAAGGCTGTTTACATTTGGATTGGGTGAGCTGACCGCGTGGGTTTCCGACATTATGAGGCTTCCAGCCAGTCCTTGCAGTTAATCCACTTTAAAAACAAAAAACAAACACACCAACCCCCTTTGAATTAAAAGAACTGTTGTAAGAACTACCTGGAAAACCAACACGTCATTTGGAAAGCTGACTTCTTTGATTTAGCTGGGATTCCTTGAGGAACAATCACTCTTACGATCATTCACCTTTTCAGTTTGTACTCGCACAATTAGTTGTGTAATTTTGATATATATATTATCTTATTTCCATGTAACAGTTAATGGAAATATCCAGAGAGTGGAGGCAGAATGTTTTGCTATTGGATATTCTAAGGATCACACCTTTACAACAGTTTGGTTTGCAACAAACTGGGCATAATCCTGTGAATTCACCTCTAAATTCACTGCGTATTATAAATATTGTTGTTGTTGTTGTTAAGTGCTGTCAGGTCGTAGGCAACTCATAGTGACCCTATGAACTAAAGACCTGAATACTTATATAATTTTCTTTGTTTCCTCAAGTTCATAGAGTTTCTGGAGGTAAGCTATTTTGGAAGTGGATGTCACTCTTGCTTTCAAGCTTTTTTTAATTGGGAAACTCCACCAAACACTGTCCACTATGGATAACCTTTATCACATTTGACATATCAGTGTCACAGTGTTGAGCATCTCAGCAACCATGAGTTCCCTCTGTACAGCAAGTGGACAGACCAGGGCTATGCTGCTAAGAAGAATGTTTGACCAAGGACAATTAGATCCAGGCTTGAGGGCCGTGTGTTAAAGTCACCCAGTCACCCACCTTTGGCTTGGTAGCATCACTCTCTGTTCACTAGGCCAACTGAGCTCTCTATGTTGTTGTTAAGTGCTGTTGAGTCATAGGCGACTCATAACGACCCTATGTATGAAAGACCTGAATAATAGACCTAGAAATACATACTCACAGAATATTGAGAAAGAAGAACATAAAATTGAGAACATTTTCCTATTCCAGCAAATACTCTTGTGACTAAAGCAGTGGTTCATAGTTTGGTTTCTATATCAGCTGGTACGTTGTGAACGTGTTGTCATGGATTCCATGCTCAGTGACTACAGCGGAAAGTAGAAGTGCCCCAGGAGACTTCCTCATCTGGTATCTTTTTATGGGATCAGAAAACTCCTCTTCCCTTTGTTCTATTGGGAGTCCATGGCACATTCAGTACTGTTCTCGAATCATAATTCAAGGGCATCGCTCATTACACTACAGCTCGTCCTTTTTATCACATGGTTTCTAACATGTCCCCTCTGACATGCATTATTTTTGAGATTGGAAGCACGCTATTCAAGAGGAAAACAAGAGATAGCTTTATATGTATGGTGTTACATTTTCAATTTGTGTCTAGTTATGTGATAGCCATTTACAAAGTAAAAACCTTCTAGAGTGTAACAGTTGCAAACAAGGAGTCCAGCTTTGAATTATTTGCTCAACATGCAGATTGAATAGGAATGGAGAAAGGATACAACCTGGACACTCACTTCCTTACTAATTTTAAACCATGTAGTTAGTATTCCCTATTCAAACAACAGCTTTTTGGTCTAAGTATAGATTCCAAAAGAGCACAATTAAGTGTTTTAGGATTCCCATTCTTCTCAATGTGAGCCATTATTCGTTATGATCCACACAGTCAAATGCCTTGTGTCAATAAAACACAAATAGACATTCTTCTAGTACTCTCTACTTTCATCCAGGATCCACCTGACATCAGCAATGTTCTCCCTGATGCCACAATCTCTTCTAAAACCAGCTTGAACATCTGGCAGTTCTGTGTGCTAACCATATTTGAATTATCTTAAGATTTTGCTTGCATGAGATATTAATGATCTTGTATGAATGGTAGTTTCCATATTCTGTTGGATCACCTTGGAAAAAGTGCACCCAGAATTCTCTGGGAAGCAAAGATACCAAATTTTTGTTTTTCACACTCGGACATGTAACTAGGAGACATTATTCCTTGGAAAGGAACATCATTCTTAGAAAGATGAAGGGTATTGAAGGAAAGGAAGACCCACACCTAGATTGTTTGACATGATCACTTCAACAATGGCATCTATTGTGTCAGAGAAGATGAGACTGGCACAGAATAGTGCAGAGTTCAGGTCAGCTGTTCATAGGGTCACCTATGAGTTACACCCAAAGGCACCTAACAACAACAACAACCTACACTATTCAAATTTTTGCAGACTTTGAAAGCTCCATTGATGTAAGCACTGTTGTTATGTGTCTTTGATTCTGAATCGATGGTAGCTAATTGGCAGCATCAGGATGGATGGTGAAGAGATTGAGATTATTCACAGCTTTAGTTGGCTTGACTCCACAGTCAACACTCTTGGCACCAGCAGCCAGGAAATTAAAAGATGTATTATGATGGGAAAGTCCACTGTTAGGGACCTTGCCAAAGTACTGAAGAGCAATGGTGTTACTCTGGAGAATAAGGTGCATCTGATACAGACCATGGTCCTTGCAATCACTTGTTATGCATCAGAGAGTTGGACAATGACTAAGGAGGATAGAAGGAGAATTGATGTCTTTGAGCTGTGGTGCTGGAGAAGAGTATTGAATGTACCAAGGACTGCTAGGAAAACAAATAGATTCATCCTGGAGAGGGTTAACCCGGGCTGCTCCTTGGAGGCAAGGATTCTGAAGCTTTGTCTGACATACTTTGGACATGTTGTAAGGAGGGACTGGTCCTTGGAGAGGGACATCATGCTTGGGAGGGTGGAGGGACAGTGCAAGAGTGGAAGACCCTCTATGAAGTGGATTCACTGAGTAGGGAAATCGGGGTGAGGATGAGTGTGTCAGAGGCAGTGTGATTGGCATAGGACAGAGCACGGTTTAGGGCTGTTGTACATAGGGTCGCTATGAGTCGCAAGCGACTTGACAGCACGTAACAACAACAACAACACTCCACAAGGTTTTCAGAGGCTGTGAGATTGCCCACTTTTCTCCTGTGAAGTAGTTGGTGGATTCAAACCTTGTCCCTTTGAGTTGGCAATGCAACTCCTTACCACTAGGCCACCAGAGCTCTCCATGAGCACGCCACATGTGAAGTGTATATGCGTGTTATAGAAGTAGGTATAATATTTGTGGGGAAAATGAGATTGTGTATCTTCTTGCCTTTTGCAGCCTCTCAAGGCCATCAGTATTCCTCAGGTCATTCTCTAACAATCCCATCATTCTGACTGCTGTCTCTGTGGTCTCGTCTTCTTCTTGCTCCACTCTTTTATTTATAAAGATCCCTGTGCTTGCACTAATCACTACTTGGATGATATAAAACAAACTTCCTCTATCTCAAGACCCCAAATGCCCCCCCCTCTGGAAAGCAGTTTGGCTTTTCCGCAAAAAGATGAACATAAAAATTCTCTATGACACAACTATTCCACTGCTTAAAATACATGCTGAGAAAATGAGAGCTGGGGCACAGAGACTTGTTTGTTTGGGGTTTTTTAATGAATACTTTTTAAAATTAATTTTAATGAAAGTTTACAGAGACTTAGGGTTTCCATTCATTCATTATTGCAATTTTCTCCCTGTCCCCCTGCCCCGCAATTCGCTCCTGTCTTTGAAAAGTAAAAGAAAAAAAAATTTTTCATTGTTATACAATCCCTCCCTCCAAGTCCACTCCACTATGCAGGTTTCATTCTGGACTCCTGTCATGACAATAATACCTAATAATACCTTTTAAATAGTTCTTTCCCTCATATACAAACAGAGACTTGTTGACCAGTGTTCAAGCAGCATTATTCACTCTCTCAAGAACATGGAAACAGCCCAAATGTCCAACCATAATTGAATGGATTGAGAAATTCACAGGATGGAATACTACACAGGACACAGGAGCAATGCTTTTGAAAATCACTAACTTGAGAGGGACTGGAGAATATAAAGCTAAGTGAACTAACTCCCTCTTATAAGGACAAATGCTGTATAAGACCATTGTTGTAGAAATAGAAAGAAAACTAGTAAAACGTGTATGAGGATCCAAGTCGGGGGGGGGGGGTGGAGCATGGAGCATAGGGGTGAAGATGGGCAGGGGGATAATCATAGGGTCGCACAATTGGATGGGTAGAGGAAGGGGTGGGTAAAGGAAATGAGAAAATCCGGTGTGAAAATAATGTATACGAACTTTGTAAGTAAACAAATATAAAAGAAAGATTTAATTAAAAACAAAAGGAGGGAATAAAAGATCTCAAATCCCATCTGCAGAGTCCTTTTGACATGGAATGTGCTATTATCACAAGTCTCCAGACTTGGCCCGTAAAGATGATCGCTGCTGCTGTGTGCCATCAAGTTGGAACCAACCTGTAGTTGACTCTCCAGTAGGTTTTCAGAGGCAAGTTAATCACACTGGAGATCTCCATCCTTCCCCAGTGGAACAGCTGGTAGATTCAAACCTCGTGCCTTCAGGATTGCAGCGCAGCATCTTACCACTACCCGTCAAAGCTCCCGCAAAAACAAAACAAAACAAAACAAAACAAAACAAAACAAAACATGATAAGGCGGATGTTATTCTGCTCACCATTTAAAAAGAGCACAACTTGAAACAGTGAACTGCGTTGTTCTGTACCCACAAAGCCAGGGAGTACAGAGCTATCACTGCTGTTACATTTATACAAGATAGAATGGAGAGATACCATCTATCATCATTGATAACAAGAGGGTCCGTGAAGCATACTAACGAGGAATATCAAGTTTATTCGGTAACATTAGACTAGCTTTTCAATTTGTTCTATTTAAAGAAAATAACTTTCATGGTTTCTTATTACCAAAGATATGCATTACAGCTGCGTAACATTAAGAAAAGCTGATAAAAAAAAAACAACCCCAAATAGAGAATGGCAGGCTCTTGGAAATTTATATACATATTCATTTTCATTTTTGCAAAATTGGATCCCAATGTATATTCTGTGGCAACTTTTCTTTCCATTACTCTTTCATGGAATTTTCACTACTATTATTATTCATCTACCAAATTTTATAGAAACTTAAATTATTATGCTGTTTCTTTAATCTTATTAGAGATATAGGTTGTTTTCAATCTTTTCAAATCATAGAGAGTTTTATGTGGATCATTCCAGCAGATAAACCTCTGTGTGCATCTGTAATTACTGCAGGGTAGTAAAATGAGTAGAACAAAGAATGACTGAATATTTTTTTACATATTTGCTTTCATACCTGATCGATGTAATTCAACTCAGCTAAAGAGTATCAAGTTGGAACAAATCATGGCAGGTTCTTCAGTGGGGCTTTGGAAGCCATAGAATTCACAGGAGGGGATTGCCCATGTTTTTCCTGCATGATTCCTGTTGCCTTCAAAGCCCCAGAGAGGTCCCCCCCTTGTGTTAGCACGGCAACTCCCTACAAACTACACTACCAGAGGTCTTTTACAGGGCCTTCAAAATCACACATAGCTCATAATTTCAGTAAATGTTTAGGGGACATTTCCGTGCTTTTAAAAGAATTTTCCAACTTCTTTGGGGAGACAAAATTCATAATCAAGCAGGCATTAGTTATAAAATAGAGTATTTACTGACATCATGTTTGGCAGAATGGAGAGGTGGTGAAGGAGAGGAAGACCTTCGATGAGATGGATCGATTCTGTGACTGGAGTGATGGGAATAAGTATGTTTGAGATGGCTAGGTTGGCACAGGCTAGAACGGCGTTTAGAGCTCTTGTACATAGGGTCGCTATGAGTCGCAGGTGACTCAATGGCACATAACAACAGCGACAACAACTAATGGCCAAGTGGCAAGCAGCTGTACTGCAATCCCAAAGGCACATGGTTCGAGTCCACCAACTCGATGGGAGAAGGATGGGCAATCTCTTCCCACGTAATTTACTGCCTCTGAAAACTCACCAGAGGGCCAGCTGTGGGTCGATTCCAACTCCGTGGTACACAACAACAATAACAACAACAAAATGTTGTTTAGAAGGGCCAGCATCATGCATTTTAAAAGCTGTTGTTTAAAATGTATTCCAGGTAAGAATAACTCCAAGGAACTTACCTTGCTGTGGGATAAGGCAGCTCAGAGCAGTGAGGGCAGACACACAGGAAAAGGAGAAAAACTATGGAAAACAAGAAGAGGCAACAAAGAGGCCAAAGGGAGCCTGGTTACGGGACAGCATCTGCTCAGTGATTGGCCCCAGGTACAAGAAATCAACAGAGGCACATCAATGCTCACCACTGCAGAGGGATGATAGATGACGTGTGCTGATGCGGGCCACCACCACACATGGCCCCTTCCTTGCCTGCTGACTTTCAGGCCCATGGGAAAGAGAAAAGCGCGTTTTGGTCCATTCCCATCACTGAGACCTTGGAAATTATTTGGAGAAATTTTATTAGTCACACATCTAACTTTATGGAGGAGATGGTTTATGCTGGATGGTATATTTATTGCTTAGAAATAGTATTGCAACTCCTCATTATTTTAAAGAAAGGGATAATTCCAGCTTACAGATGGCAAACTGAGGCTGGTCAAAACTTAGATCTAGTGCTTGAAGGCAGTCACAATGATGATGAATGAAAATGATCATTTCACATGCTTATTGTCACCAGAAACGTGTGTGTGTGTGTGTGTGTGAGAGAGAGAGAGAGAGAGAGAAACAGAAACAGACAGAAAAGTACATCAAGGGGAGGAAATGTAATAACATGAAATTAAAGATAAGCCATTAAATCACATTTGGAGAAGGCTAAAAAGTTAAACATTATCTACTTTGAAGCTTTTAAAGGAAGAGAAACAAAGCAGTCTGTTCACATTTATGAGATCAATATATTTCATAGAAACATGCATCAGTTATGCAAGAGATAAATTTATGTGCATATGGATGTTATTAGCTGCCACCAAGGGGAATGCTGGCTCCCAGGGACACCCTTGGGGTGCAGAAGAATCGTACTCCACAAGGTTTTCTTTCAAAGCTGTGACCTCTTTCAGGATGGACTGCCAGTTCTGTCTTCCAAGGTGTCTTTGGATGGATCTGAACCACTTCTCGTCAAGACAGACTTGCCTGTTTGTATCCTACAAGAACTCTGCGTGGCTTTCCAAACAGTAATGACCAGAGAGGAAAAGAGAACCTTCTAGTCGTCTTTGCCCTTGAACCAGAATGGACTTGAAGCTGCCCCTTCAATGGGTTAATGGAGGCTGTCCATAACAATGGAGGAGATTACTTTTCTACCTTCGGGAGCAGTAGCTGGATAGAGTCAAACTGAAAGGCACCACCTTTGAGTTAACAACCCAGCTCCCTACGGACTGTAGCTGCCTGAAAGATGTGACTGTCATAAAGTCTTTTAGTTTGCTTTCTTAATCACTTTGATATTGTCTGCAATGGAGATGATAGCATATTTTATGTAGAACTTATAATAAAGTCCAGAACCATGTACTTAAAAAGTGGGCTTCCTAAAGTGGGCTTTTAAAAATTTCTGACAAATAATATATGCAAAATAAATTCTTAGTA
Source organism: Elephantulus edwardii (assembly GCF_000299155.1). NCBI lineage: Eukaryota > Metazoa > Chordata > Mammalia > Macroscelidea > Macroscelididae > Elephantulus > Elephantulus edwardii. The sequence continues at coordinate 11,404,716 of NW_006399798.1, read as the reverse complement.
ATATTAGTATTAATGATATTATTATTGTTGTTGTTAAGTGCCGTCACGTCGCAGGCGACTCATAGCGATCCTATGAAGGAGAGTCCTCGATGCTTGGGTGCCTTTCATCCTCTCTCCACGTTCATAGGGTTTCTGGAGGCAAGCTATTATGGAAGTGGATGCCACTCCTCCTTCCACAATAATATTATTATTAACAGCATTAATACTATTACTTAATAATTAATATTAATATTAACAGCATTAATAATAGTAATAGTATAGCATAGACATCAATATGATCTATGCATTTAATTTGTAAGATTAATGAAAGTTTCAACATCCAAGGAGTGTTGTGACAAATTGTCCTATGATATATTTCATCTTTCTATTTTTAAAAAGTAAACACCCAAATGTAGGAATGAAACATAACCTCTCACCCCAGTCTCCAGCAAGGCTCTTCAACTCTGCTACCAACACGTATATTTTACAACAATCAACACGCACCCAGATCTGGCTCTCTGGACTTCAATCATTCTAGGCACCGCTATTGCAAATGACTGAAAACACATTAGTTTCAATCAAATCATAACAGACCTTAGGGGCTAGCAAATGTCTGGAAAAACTAGAAATGGCAGCAGAAAGCTGAGGTCCCAGGTTTTCAGCGAGACATAGACGGCCTTTGAACACGATGCCAGCCTCAACTTGGGTAGCAACATTTACTTGTAATGAATTCCATTCAGTATCTTTAATCTGTGAACTCATGGACTTATTTGTGAGTTAATGCAGGTGAGGTTATTTGTGTTCAATGAGCCATTTAATAGAACGAAGGAGGGTTTTTGTAATCCCTAATTAATTTTTTTCCCTTCAGTCTCTCAACTGATTAATAACCCGGGGCAGGGACCAGTCAATCCCCTCACCCCCCAAAGTGATTCTACTCCAGTAGGAATGTGGGATTCAAAATCACATCATTAAAATAATAGCAACAAAAAAATCACTAAAAGATGATAACATGCATGAGCCAAGGGAATATCAATTCACATTGATTAATTGGTAAAATTGATATCATGAGAATAGCAATGTACCTTAAATAGATGGAGAGGAGAGCTTTGGAGTTTTGTTGAGACTGCTTCAACTATCCCAACAAATGTTTCCATTTTTTTAGGGAGCAGAATATAGTATAGGGCCATGCAAGATGACTATATTTAATTCAGACAAACATGGAACAAATCACTATTCTGTAGTGAGGAGGCATATCTCCTAGACTCCTTTCTCTCTGTGTGTGAGGGCGCGCGCGCATGCACATCTGAGCGTGTGTGTGTGTGAGTGTGTGTGTGTGTTTTCTTTCCTTGGGGCCTGGATATAAGACCACAGCCATCTAAATAATCCTCCAGAAATAAACCAATGAAATTTTGAGTCTGACAACAGACACAGCATTATACCTGCAGCTGGTAAGTGTTTCCATACACCAACCACCTTTCCAGTAAAAATTTTGTCCCGGGGGGAAAGTCAGCAACTAAGATTTTTTAACTACTTTTCTGCAACAGAAAATTTTGAAGCAGTTGCGCCTTTATGAATTTTAATATTTATGGCTTTTATATTCCTTAAAGAATCACCCACCCATTAAGCATATTGTGAAAATACTGCTGCTTAGTACTATATAGTTAAATAAATTCTTAAAAGTCTCTAGAAGAGTAGCAATGAACGATTATTAATAAAAATTCAGTTTTAATTAGGTTTTTTTTCATTATACTGTCTATTTACAAAATTCAAATACATTGTTTTCCAGAGCAGATTTCTTAGAAAAGATCCAGATGTAACTGCCTCACAAGAATATAAATAAATAAAAAAAGAAAGAATGTAAATAATTCAATAAATGAATAGAAATCCAAAGACTCTGTAAATTTTCACTTAATAAGAATAATAAGAGAATATAAATATAGAATATTTTTTAAGTTTTCTGCATTATTTGCTGCACTAAAATTTTGAAGAGCTCTCCGGTGGCATGTCCATATGGACACGTGCTGCTGGCCCAAAGGTGGTGCCTCTCCAGCTGATCGAATCCACTAACAGTTCCTTGGGGGGTTGGGGTTAGGATGAGCAATTTCTTTTATGCAATTCACAGCCTCTGAAAGGTCCCTGGAGGGTCACCTATGCATTGACTCCCACTTAATGGGAATATGTAAGTGAGTGACAAGTTTGAATGGAAATCTAGATTACATGACTATTGGCGGCTAACACGTAAGGAATTCCTGAGTGTTGGAAATGATTAAACCTTAGTGGACTAGCTGAAAGTTTGGCAGTTTGAATGCATTGAGAGATAAGCTGGCAATCGATTTCCCAAAGGAGTCGTCCTATTCTAAACACGTGATATCAACTAACAGCAAAAATAATCGAAATAGTTTGTAAGTGTTTGAGCCAGTTACCTGATGCATGAATCATCACTGATTGGTCCGCGCGGTTTTGAGAAAATTCCTAAATACTGAAATGTTTGAAACTTGAACCTAATCCATTTGTCCTTTATAAAAATATAATTTCTTTTGTATACTCTTTGGCCTTCTGGATGTATTTCCAGTAGATGCTGGGCTAATACTGCGACATGAAGTACTGGGTTTACTCTTTGTTTTCCAGGAATCGACAAGGTATTGGAAAGAAATAACAGAGCAATAAATAGTGAGTTACTCCAGGACTTTACTAGGAATGTTCATATTTATAATTCTTAAAATGGCATTGTACAAGCTCTGTAACACTTGAAATGTGTCTACCCTTATATTAGCAAACTAGTCCTAAGAATTTATCCAGCCACGTATCTGTGTGCATATGCAAAGATGTTGTTGTTGTTAGATGCCATTGAGTCAAGGACAACGTGAAGAGACCTTGTGAACAATAGACCTGAATCCTGCCCTATCTTCTGCCATTAATATCAAACAACAGAATTCTCTGTAACACCTGCGCAGTGAGGTACTGCGGATCTGACTTATGATTGCCTGATATGTGTCAGAGTTGAATTTGTTCCATAGAGTTTTCAGTGGCTTTGATCTTTCATAAATGCATCATCCAAGTAGGAGTGGCCCTTCTGTGTGAACTGGAAATGCCTAACTTTCATGTAATAGACAAACTGTGGATTAGCTCTGACTCAATGACAATTGACAATGAGAGAGAGAGAGAGGATTGGGAGGGAGAGAGGAAGGAGAAAAGAGAAGAGAGGGGGAGAGAAGAGAGGAGAAAGGTATGTCTATTGATATTACAATGGGCAAGTCTGCTGTTAGGGACTTCTGCAAAGTACGTAAGAGCAATGGTGTCATTCTAGAGACTATGGTGCATCTGCTACAGGCTATGGTCTTTGCAATCACTTGTTATGCATCAGAGAGTTGGACAATGACTAGGGAGGATAGAAGGAGAATTGATGCCTTTGAGCTGTGGTGCTGGAGAAGAGTATTGAATGTACCATGGACTGCCAAGAAAACAAACAGATTCATCCTGGAGAGAGTTAAACCAGGCTGCTCCTTGGAGGCAAGGATTCTGGAGCTTTGTGTGACATACTTTGGACATGTTGTAAGGAGGGACCAGTCCTTGTAGAGGGACATCTTTCTTGGGAGGGTAGAGGGAAGGCGCAGGAGGGGAAAACCTTCTATGAGGTGGATTGATTCAGTGACTAGGATAATCGGGATGGGTGTGTCAGAGGCAGTGCGATTGGCACAGGGCAGAGCAGGGTTTAGGGCTGTTGTACGTAGGGTCGCTATGAGTTGCAAGCGACTCAACGGCACATAACAACAACAATTGATAAAAAAGTATTTTTCCTCCTATCATTTGCTTTACCTTTTTCATGTAGACTTAACCTGAGTCTGACACGTCTTAGACGAGGCCTACATATGTGCATGTAAACATGGGTATGACATAATGGGGAGGCATGTGCAGACTTTCAGACTATTTCTGTGGCACTGAATCTATTTGTGTGGCTATATAAAAGGGAAATTGTTAAAAACGCTGCCCTGGAGGTTTATATTGTCTAACATGATTTGGTTCTGTTTCTACCTCTCCCTCTATGCATTTCATAGTTAGATATTTTTGAGCTTATTTATTCTTGACATTCTTTCTCTTATTAAGTTAAATACTCTCAGTCTGACAGGCCTTCATTTCGACTATACTAAAATGCATCTACTTTAAGAACTTGATATTTATTTCAGCTAAATCATTGTGATAAAAAATTTCATATATTAATCCCCACCTTCAGTTGCTTCAAATACATTTTGAGAAAAAAATAAGAGTCAACAAATCATATTGTGAATTTCCTTTAGGTTTTCACAAAAGATGGGCTTGTATTCAGTTCACATTTCACACTTTCTCACGTTTCTCCTCGTACCTGGTTACATATTTGTGAGATGGCTGATTATGGTTTAGAGTGAAAATATTTAGCTACAGAATTTTTTTTTCTTTGCAAACCCATATGGCCTAGTTAATACAGTTATTGAGTTAAATTTGCATACTCACTCTAGGAAACTTAAGGCTTTTCCAAGAATTCCATTTGCAAGCATGCTTCAGTGTTCTGTGGACGCAGGGAGAAGAATTCGAAGCTATTGCCAAGTCTTCTGAATAAGTGTGTTTGGGCGCTGCAGCACCTTGGACCACGCTGAGCCAAGCGAGTGTGAACTTGATCTCTTAGCTAACTGAATGATAATTCAGGAGACCACAGTGCAATGAGTTCTTTGATATAGCCAATCTTGCCAGAGTTCTTGTAACTGCCCCTAAATAATGTGGTCGATCTAAGCATGTTGCCCCCCAAGAGCTTTGAAAAGCCTGCTAATACTGTAAATAAGTGTACGACACCCTTGGGTGGTGGGAGCTCTGCTAATAGGTGCTTGGAATATTAATGAGGTGGGACTGATTCATTTTGTCATCCTAATAGGCTCCTTGGAGGCAAGGATTCTGAGGCTTCTTCTGACATATTGTGGACATGTTGTAAGGAGGGACTGGTCCTTGGAGAAGGACATCATGCTTGGGAGGGTGGAGGGACAATGCAGGAGGGGAAGGCCCTCTATGAGGTGGATTGATTCAGCGACTGAGGTAATCAGGATGGGTGTGTTGGAGACAATGTGATTGGCACAGGACAGAGCAGAGTTTAGGGCTGTTGTACATAGGGTCGCTATGAGTCGTAAATGTCTTGATGGCACATAACAACAGTAGGCTCAAAAGAGGAAGCAATTTTTTAGTTACTATTGTTGTTAGGTGACTTTGAGTCAAGTACACTTCATAGTGATCCTGTGAACAATACATTAGGATCTTTTCTTATCCTTTGTCAGCTTGATCTCCATCCTCTTCAAGCCAGTGCCAGAGACATTGTGTGAATCCATATCGGTGAACGTCTTCCCCTCACCTGCCTTTCCCAGCAAATCTCAGAGCCATGATATCACCATAATCGAGGAAGAAGAGCCAACAATTGAGTGTGTCCTTTATTGCCTTGCCCTTTGTGGTTGGAAGTTTGAAGAGAGAGAAAGAGATGGAGTAATAGTGGATGAGAGATGGAGGCAGAAGAGAGTCCTGGTATACCAGAGAAAAGACAAAAGGCAGCAGCACAGAAATGGGGACGACGGATGGAGCAGAATCAGAAGATGGGAGCGTGGCGACGGCAATCCCAGAGCAGGAGAGCTGACTGCCTCAGAGCAGAGGCTTCCAGGTAGAATAGAGGGGGTCTGGGCGCCAACCAGCAGAACTAAATGAACTTTTATAACAACAGCCTAAGCAGTGCAGAAGTTAGGCTAGCCCAAGAAAGAGGCCATTCTGATCGAAGAGCTATATCCTGCACGAATCTGCACAGTGACCCCTTAACTTTACACCACTTAACTGTGACTCTATGTGGCTAGTGGATCAAATCATAAAATCTAGCAAAAGATTAGAGAGTGCCATGGAAGTCATGGTTAATGTAAGCATTGATGAAAAGTTGGGAGAGAGGAGATGTGTCTGACTCTGACTCATAGGAATCAGCCTCTTGTGAAATTAAAGGAAGTTAGATGCATCTCCTGTGTTATGTTCCCTCCTCCAGGGTTTCTGCGTGCTGTAGAAAGAGCCACTATGAGTGAAATGAGTTCGAGGGATTGCAGAACACTTGACATGATACATGACAAGAGTTTGATCTATACAGAATGGTGTGAAATGATCTTAAGTTAATCAGAAAATGATGATAATGATTCTAAGGGTGAATGGAATAATAAATGGAATTGGTATATAAAAAAAAGCCCCTAGGAAATGACAAACTATCAATTGAGGGATTTCAAAAAATAGATGCAATGCTGAAAGTATTCACTCATCTATCCCAAGCAATTTGGAAGACAGCTATCTGGCCAATCAAATGGAAAAAAGTTCACATTATGTCCGTTCCAGAGAAAGGTGATTCAACAGAATACGGGCATTGTTTGACAATATCAAAGTTATACTGAATTAAAATTATAGATAAAGTAATGAAAACATGGTCACAGCAGTACATCAACCTTGAACTTCCAGAAATTCAAGTCAGATTCAGAAGAGGTCTGCTTCAGAAAGAGGGATATATCATTGCTGATGGTAAATGGATCTTGACTGAAATCAGAGTAGCAAAAAGATATGTCCTTGTGTTTTCTTTATTGTGTAAAAGTTATCAAGTTCTCAATAGCATTGGAAAGAGTGGGATTATTATAATTCTTAACTGTGATCACAAAGATCTTTTTAACTGACCAACAGCAATCATTCTAACAGAACAAGGGGATCCTGTATGGTTTAAAATAGGAAAGATGAGGTGAATTAGAGATTAATCCTTTTAACATATTGATCAAATCTGTATGTTAAGCAAATAATCTGAAGAACAGGGCTGTTTGCAGGAGAATGGTGCATTAAGATTGGAGGAAGACTCATTAACACCTTGCAACATGCATATGGCATGGCGTGGCTTGGTGAAAGCGAAGATTTGAATGTATTGATGAAGCTCAAAAACTATAGTCTCTAACATAAACTGGATAATATTAATTATCATTAGTTAATTATTAGTCTTAATAAAACAAAAATTCTCCTAACTAGAATAATAAACAACATTATGATACAAGAGAAGAAGTTGAAGTTGTCAAAGACTTCATTTTATGCGAAAGTGGAATCTATTGCCCATAGAAACAGTAGTCAATAAGTCAATGGTCGTACTGGACAAATCGGATGCAAATCGGATGTTTCTTTTCAGAAACAAAGATGTCACTTGGAAGACTAGTGCATCCCTGACTCAAGCCGTAGCAGTTTCAATGCTTCCTACCAATGCAGAAACTGGAAAATGAATAAGGAAAAATGAAGAACAATTAATGTCTTTGAAATATGGTGTTGGTGAAAAATATTGAAATACATACCACAGATTTACAGTTGTTGTTGTTGCTAAGTGCCATCGAGTCATATACGACTCATAGCGACCCTATGAACAAAAGACCTGAGCACTTGTGTAACTTCCATCATTTCTCCAGGTTCATAGTTTCTGGAGGCAAGCCATTTCATAAGTGGATGCCATTCCTGCTTCCAAACCCCCAGATCTAACTGGAAGGTAGTACAGCCAGAAGATTTTTTAGAGGCAAAAACAGCAAAACTTTGTCTCACATACTTTGACCGTGTTATTGGGAGGGACCAGTCTTCAAAGAGGGGTGTCATTTTTGGTAAAGTAGAGGTTCAGTAAAAAAGGAAGTCTCTCAAAGAAACAGATTGCCCTAATGGCTACAACAATGGACACCAACAGCAATAATTGTAAGGAAGGCACAGGTTCAGGCGGGGTTCTGTTCTGTTGTACAAAGGCTCACTGTGCGTCAGAACCTATTTTGATGGCATCTAGCAACAGCAAAGAGTCTAAATGATGTAGAATGGTGTAAATAGACTTTCTTAACGTATTCAGAAGATTAAGTTAATATTTAGAAACATATATAAGAGGCATAATCTGATACTTTACCCACATTCCATATACAGACAATATTTAATGTAATAGTTGTTGGACGACTGAGAGATTTGCTCCTTAAATGAGGCGCAAAGGAAATGAGAATGGAGATTTGCTTGGAAGTGGAATTGGCTTTGACACTCAACTTTGCGTCTTCAATTTGCTTTGTCACACAATTCAGTCTGGTAGTTCATGAAATAGAAGCATCAGTATTGACTCTATCAATTTTTTTAAATTGTCTGTATGAACACTGCATATTTTCTACTGAAACCCATGGCAGCATAGGTATTAACGTGTGCAAATTTCCCTAAGCCTTTGCTTCACAATCTTTAAAATGCCTGTGCTCACGTAGTCCTCCTTTCTAAAGGAGTTGATTTATGTGGATGCTGTTTTAAAAGCCCCCACAGAATTCATAAAGTAAAATATATTCTAAATCTTGCCACAGTTAACTGTGCCAGCCACATTGCTATTATTTTAGTCTACAGGAGTTAAGCTGGTAATTAAGTGTCTGACTCTATAATGACCAAGTATTTACTTTAGTATATGTGTGTGTGTGTGTGTGTGTGTATATATATATATATATAGTATTGAAAGAGGCTTATGATTTTTGTACCTCAAAAATAAAATTAGTACTTTGATACTTTTAGACCATGTAAGCAGAAGTAGATCACAAGTACATTCTTTAATAAAATAGTTTTTGATTCTTTTGTTTTTATCTCAATTTTTCTCCTTCCTCTTTTCCTGAATAAAGGAAAAAAAAAAAAAGAAGGAAAGAAATAGTCTCCTATAAGTAAACTCTGGTTCATACCCTTTCCCCGTGTGTCAGGGTAGAAATATGCATCACAGGGTGTTCCAGGGTTGACTTTTCAAAAGTAGAATGCCAGGCCTTTCTTCCAAGGCACCTGAGGGTACTTGGTCCTTCAAACTTTTGTTTCATAGCTGGGTGTATTAGCTATTTGCATCACTCAGGAACTCTTATATCAAGCATGACTTCTATACCTAATTGATGATGGTAAAAGAAATAAGTAAGCATAACTTGGATTTCTGAGGTATAGTTAGAATTTAACTTCTTTAAAAAATATTCATTATTATCATTATTCATTTTAATGAAAATTTACAGAGATTTTGGAATTCCATTCATTCATTTTTGCACTTTCTTCCTGCCCACCCCTCCCCTCCAGTTCGTTCTACTCTTTGAAAAGTAAAAGAAAAATTCTTTCATTGTTATACAGTCCCTCCCCTCAAGTCCACTCCACTATGCAGCCTTCATTCTGCTTATCATTCCAACTTTGAAATGTAACACTCCTAACACTGAAAATTATTTTAAAATGCCACATTTTATCTATTTAATTGCCTCCTTATGCAAATTAGTATGTTCTACTAAATAATACAATTATTCAAGTGAAAAAAATATATATCTTAGTATCATCTATGGCATGACATATGTATTATATCATAATGGAAATTATATATGTGCCATTTAATATATGCTTGTTCCTTTAAAATTGCATTTGAGGATCACATTATGAACATAAAATAACTGTTGATTTGTAGGTCTTAATAAGAGGCAAATCCTTTCTTATATATAATAGGAACATTATTTATATTGTTCCTCTTAAGACAGGAAGGTTTCTCCATGGGGGAGGAAACCATTCATTCCCTTTAGGGGGTCTTAAAAGTATTTTCTATTTTATGAACTAGAAAGGTGCCACTGGTGTATTCCCTTTCCGACAGCCAAAGCTCATCTTGCCCTCAAAGCCTGCTCAGTGCCTCTGTGATGTGAGCCCGTGAATCTTGCCTTGTCTTCTTCACCTCAAGGATTTCACTGTAAAGTGACTGCACCAATTTCCCTTTTGACAACAGAATGGGAGTCATAGGCAGCAAGCAGACAGTAAGACTCTAGAATGGCGAAACTGAAGAGCACACAATCGAATGGGATGAAACAGCTTTGAAGGTAAGCAACCTTCTCAAAGGAGGTCACAGATGCAAGAAAAACATGTTCGCAACTTTTCTAATATTGTGGAAAATGGATTCATTGCATTGCTCAGACATTGGTGCCGCTCGTGGGAAGAGAACAACTGTAGCTTTTCCATTATGGAGTGAACAGAAAGTGGCATGGTGACTTTATAGGGTAAATCCAGAGACAGAGACAGAGATGGGTATAGGTATAGATAT